>NC_058063.1:19656261-19976261 GCF_020085105.1 Siniperca chuatsi
ATAAAACAATCTTCACGTTTCCTCTGCTGTCTTTTGTCTTTTTAAGAAGAGCCAAACACATCAAGAGCCTGGATAAAGCAGCTGTACATATAATAGCTTTATGGGTCTATGTATAAAATCCTTTCAGAGCTGCTACTATGACACAAGTTTCCAAAAATACACGATAAATTTGGTCATTCCCTCTACCAGTGAGGATCAGGATAGCTCAAAAATCTGTCAACAAATGTTAATGAAAGTTGGTGTAAAGTTGGGCTTTAGACTAAGCAACAACCGAGGAGTTTTTAGTGTCAATCCAGGATTTTTTTTAAAGGATTTCCTAACATTGCATGATTTTGGACATTTTCACAATTTTGTCATTATTGTCAACTACTACACATCCTTAAATGATTTTTTTTTTTTTATTATTATTGTGCAACCATGGTGGAGCTATGATCTCACTGAGGTATTGCATTGCATTTGAATTCAAATCTTTCCAACCACTTTCTATTAAGTCACACTTTATAAAGGGTTTAATGAATTGAAAACTTAATAAGTAATTTCTAAATGTATTACCAGCAGTTATCACACCATTATCACGCAATAGAAAGCAGAAATAACACTTAAAGGGTTTTTTCCACTACCTGGCAACCCAAAATCTGTTCTTTTTTCAGTCTGTCAGATGGTCCTCCACTTTAGTCCAGACCGAAACATCTCAACAAATATTGGATGGATTGCCATAAATTTTTTCACAGACATTCATGGTCCAGTGAGGATGAAGCCTACAGACTTTGGTGATCCCCTGACTTTTCCTCTAGCGCCACCAGCAGGTCAAAAAGAGAGAAATTTCTCAACTATTGGATGGAATTTGGTTCACACATTCGTGTTCCCCTGAGGATGAATTGTAATCACTTTGGTGATCCTCTGACTGTTCATCTAGTAACAACATCAGATCAATTTTTTAATTTGTCCAACACTTTGCTTTATGACCAAATACCTGCAAAACTAATGGACATTCCCATTAGCCTCAGCTGTACTTTGTGTTTAGTGCTTATTAGCAAATGTTAGCATGCTAACATACTAAACTAAAATGGTTAATATGGTAAACATTATACCTGCAAAACATTAGCATGTTAGCATAGTCATTGCCCTTAAGTAGCACCACCGTGCCTAAGTACAACCTCACAAAGCCGTTAGCATGGCTGTAGACTCTTAGTCTTGTTGGTTTACAACTGATCCACAAAGCATTACTAAATGATTTATTAACTATCAATAAAGCTATTAGTAGCAACTTATAACACTGGCCTTATTAGAAAGTGGTACCTCAAAGTTTTCTTATTCAGTCTGCAGGTCCTTGAAAATTCAAGATTTAAGATTCTAAGATTTATTTGTCACATACTCATATTTTTAATATGTGCAGTGAAATGTGGGGGTGACACACTATAGGGGATGTGCTAAAAGGCTACTGCGCAGTAATAATAATTAGAATAAGAGTAAAAAAAAATAAGGATTAGAAATCCAATGGACTAGAATAAAAAATAGCGATAAAGATTTATAAACAGTAAGTAAGATAAAAAATTATAAAAATATGTAATATAAGTATTAAAATGTTAAAAAGCATATTTTTAGTTTAGGAAGCATCTTCAAATTGAACTCTTAAGTCTTAAAATGTTGTTAATTTGTTGTTAATGTTGTTAAAGTACCAGGTGTTAAAAGTCATTATAATATCTTACATTTCAATTTAATGCTATTGTCTCACAAATTTCTTACAAAGTGTTAAATATATTAAACAGATAAAAGACTTTCCTAAGTTTTTCATGCAAACATTTGAATACTATATATAAATATGTTTATTTTAAACTTTTTTGTTTCATTTTATCTGGTTCTATTGCTTGCTGATCTCACTGTGACCTGCAGAGGTGAAAGGTCATTCAAGGTCGTCCTGGGGTTATGAGAGGTCATCGATGTAACAGAGGTGCTGTGTGGAGGACCACACACACACACACACACACACACACACACAGCGGGAGAGTATCTCATACTATCAATGTTTCTCTCTTTCTATCTGTTCATCTTTATGCCTTTTATTTTTTAATCAGATGCCTCTGTGTTTGTGTGTGTGTGATGCTCAGGTTTGATAGTGTGTCCTAGCAGACAAGGAAGAGATGAACAGCTAAATATAGAAACGGGAAGTCATTGTATAACATACTAGAATAACTTCCTCCAAACGCATATCAAATCCGCGCCGGCAAAGGCAGGTGAAAGAAGAGAGGAAGGTAAGCTAGAGGAAGAAGTCTTATGTCCTTCCTTGTTTCCTTTCCTCCTTTATGTCCTCGTTAATATTAGTACCAATAGCAGAAATAACAAACTGCAGTTACTTTCTTTATTCTGAGTAATTAATTATGTTTTTGTTTCTTTTTGAATTTTCTTAAGGGGATCTGTGAGCCCTAAATTATGCTAACTTCAAAGGGCTAACTGCAGCGGTTTAACATTTATATACATTTTAAGCACCACATAAAATGATGCATACATACCACTATCATACAATGATAGTGTTAATATAATGTGAAATAATCGCCCAATTTATTTATATTTATATATACTGTTTTTTAACACAGTTTTCACTATGTTTATTAGTCTTTTGTCATTACTGCTGTAGTTTCTGTTCATTGTCTTGTCTGGTAAACATGGTATTAAATAGAAAATTGTAACTCACTACCTGAGAGAACCAATGAGAGCAGACTTTTGCAATTTGTAAAATAGGATGAAGGTGAGGGAAAACTTGTGCAGTAAAAATAAGGAGAGAAAGAGCGACATGAAGTTTTTGTTATCTATACCAGAGTGATTCTGTCCACACACACCTGTACATGGCGGCGAAGCTTTCAACACCACCATCACTTCCTGGTTTGGGTCTGGTTTGCATATCGTCTGGCTCCTGTGTGTGAGATAGAGAGTTAAATAATCAGTCCATCAGATATCAGTGTGCTAAACGTTTCTTCCTCCACAAACAAAGAGATGAATGGGCAATACAAAGATATGGAGAGAGAATAACACAAAACTGGCATAATATGTGGTTGATCTTTGTGTATGTGTGTGTGTGTGTGTTTGGTAAATGAAAAGCTGGTTAAACTCTAACCTTGAGTGGGTTTTAAAAGGCTCAAAAACCCACAAAACTAACCAACACATCATTACATCATCGTTATATTTTCAAAAAACTTAATTTATGTTTTTCACTTCTTAACAAACTGTTTCCTTACATGAATGAATCCTACTGACCACACTGCTATACCAAACACACACACACACACACACACACTGAGGTCTAATGAAGATGGATGAGACAGCACACACACTTCTCCTCGCCTCCTGGTTATTGATGAGCCTGAGGGGTCAAAGGTTATAGAAACACCAACTGTGAGTGTAACTTTCACTTTCTCTCTTTCATCTTTACATTTTTTTTAGGATAAGGACAAAAATTTATTTAGATTTTCTTCTTTTTATTTGATTTTTTTCCCTGTTTTCAAGTTTTATTTCTCTTCATTCAAAATCTTGATTTCTGCAGTCACTTTATTTCTGTTTTATTCCTTTTTCTCGCCTTCTCCGCTTTCATGTCTCTCTATTGTTAATATTCAACTAAGATACCACTACTACTAATAAAATAACATATAATACTTATATTGAAATCTCTGTATCCTATGTTTTTTTTAGCTCCACTCCTCTTTCTCCACTTCTTTGTAAGTTTCCATTCCTCTGATTAGTCTACTTTTCCCCCCATTTTTTTGGGTCTAAATTTATCTGTTTCTTCTTCAGCTTGTGTTGCATTCATGTTCAAATGTTCATCCTGTCCACGTTGTGTAATTGAACTCTGGAGTTGCACACTTTTATTTGCGTTATTTTGTTGAAAATAAAAGCAAAGTTAGCTACTGGGTAAATGACGGTCACCTTTGTAATGTTTTGAAACAACTTTTGAACATTCAAATTGCTTCAAGTGACCATTCACTAAGCCCCGTCCCCCTTAGTTACTGTTGCTACGCCTGTCAAGTGCTTCATCCTAGAATAGCACATATGCAGTTAACAATGATAATGGTGTCTGATTTACCATCAAAATTTATAGTTAATTTTGAAACAATAGATCTTCCCACAGAAGTAAATAAAAACAGTCTCATTTCAAGTTGAAGACCGTCAAATTTGTTGGTTGAAACGACAACTGTCACTTAAATATTTTATCAGCTCTAGCTAGGTAACTAGCGTAAACTAATAACACTAAAACTCTGTGAGAAAACTGTAAAAGGGTCTTATATGCACATGACGACTAATGTAATGCTAAAATTAATAATTTTTTTTTAATAAAGGCTAAAGCTGCAGGCAAAACGCTTGCACGCTCTTCAGTTTAAGGTCCATGTAGGCTAACCTACTGTAGAAGACATGCAAATAATATGATAGAAAACCCTACTTGGTAAAGCAACACAGTGGTTAGTTTTATACTTTAATGTTCATATTTTCAAACAGCATGCTTTACTTTTACAACAGGAAAGGATTTAAGGATAAGAACTGGCAGATGAGTTTGGCTAATGTAACGCTACCTAATGCAGGTCTGGCTGGAGTAGCTGGCAAACTTCCCCAAACCAAACAACATTAGCCTAAACTCTGATTTACTAGCTTCTTGGCTCCCACACTGTTCCAGTCCTGAAAAGGCAAAAACATAACCTGTAACCCCACAAAGTATTGTAGATAGCTTATGACATGTCCCAGTTGCCTTTGGAAATAATGCTACAGAAGGTTACTACTGTAGCTAGCTGGTTAGCTGGGCAAGCTAATATTTTTAGCTTACATTAGAGAAGAAAAACACAGTTTGATTAATTCCTTACACTTTTTGCCTGTGTTTTTGGTTTAGTAAAGACTTAAAAAAAAAGACACCACCCTTCAAACTCTTTAGATATCGAGTATAGCTGCCGAGTTTCGGCATGTGAATTCAAAGCTTGACCGGCCTAATTTGCCTAGTTACGGTTGCTAAGCTCTGATTTAAAACTTGCTGTTTGGGGGCAGGATTTAGAGAACGGTCGATTACGTACAGATTTTCATTTGTTCAAACTTTGTCTCTGCTCGCCATCAAACAGTATTTAAATTTATGACTGAACATAATTAGCAAACATGAACATTAATGTGCATTTGGTTACTTGTTTTCTTTTCTAAAACGATCATAATTAGCCCAAAATATCAAGTGGGGAATTAATTTTTCCGACTTGGAAGACTTTTTTCCCCCACCAGCACATGACACACCAGAAAAGATTTGTTACAGTAACTTGATTTAAAACTGGAAATGTCCTCTGATTTATAGGACGACTGCATTATTCGACTCTCTCTGGATGCCTGTGGTCCGATCCTCTGAAACTCTCCATCCCTTCTTTTCTTCCTCTCTCTCATCTCTCTATCTTCCCATCTCCTATCTCTTCATCTCTTTCAGTTTTCATCCACAGTGAGTTTTACTAATATTCCCCCAAAATAGCTGCGGCCTGACCAGCAAATTCTCTTTCTTCCTGAAAAACTACTACTGTGTGTGTGTGTGTGTGTGTGTGTGTGAAGCCCTGCCAGTTTTTCATTCCTTTTTTGTTCCTGACCACATATGAAGAACGCTGAATTATAATGGAGCCCATTATTAAGGCTTAGCAGAGACCTGATAGCTCTGTGTTTTGGGGATTGTTATGACGTGTGTGTGTGTTTGCTCGTTTTTCCCCCTGGTATTCACTGTGAATACAAAAACATAAAAGTGTCGGGCGGCATTACTGTAATTGCCGTTTTAGATCTGATTCGATACAGACCTCTCTGGGGAAATTTTCGGAAATGTGTGTGTTTCTGTGTGTGTGTGTGTGTGTGAGTGAGTGAGAGAGAGCAAGGAGAGATAGAGAGAGAGACAGTTATCCAGCTGGGAAACTGACTAACTGATTATCGATATGGTTTCTGGGAAATGAGCAGCATTAGTGAACACAGACTAACATGCGTTTATTGCTAATTTGTTCTTTTTTTACTATTATAGTTACGTTGTGGTACATTAAGAACTTTGTGTGTTTAGAAACATGCCATGTCAATGAAACATAAGATGAATTAAAGCCCATTACTCTATGGTTACTAGTTTCTTGTAACTTTTTTTTAACCCTTTAACACTCACCCTTCCTTTTGGGGTTAGGGTTAGAGGTCAACTAAATTAAATCAAATTGACTGTTTTATAGTGTTACACCCCTGCAATGAGTTTCGACATCAAGATTTCAAGGATTTACCACATCGGACCGCTAGACTGCTTTGAAGGAAGAGTAGACAAATATTTTTAGACAAACAATTTCTCATTTTAAAACTAGTTGTGTGTTCTTGTTCACCTTCGACAGTTTGGGCCGTAGTTTGGCCTTCCTCAGAAGCATCGCAGGTGGTGAAGCAATGTCTGCTGACAGGTGACTTCTTTGGGATCATCATTGGCTTCAGCCAAGCAGACGTTTTCTTCCTCCTGTGGTCCATACAACACATTATATCCATAATACATTTGAAAATCATTATATATATATAAAATATCATTATATCAGGATGTGAAAGATCAGCAGCAGAATCTGAACTAATGAAAAAAGGAAGACAAAGCAGATCATTTGGTGTTATTCTGGATGATTTGGCTCTGATCTGCCCCCTACTGGATGTATTTTTAATCCTCCAGGTGCGCTCAAAGTACGCAGGCAGATATGTGAACAATGCTGCTCGTGTCGCAGCCACCTGTCTACACATAAAAGTTGTTAAAATCGAGTACATTAGCGTTCTTAGTGTTTCTTTCCCCGGACCTACTGCCTGCTTGTCCCGTAGACTTTACAATGAGATGACGTCATGCACTTAAAAACTTTTCAAGGTGCTGGGGAAGTGTTACAAATATTAAACCCTTAAGGTTTAAAAACAGATGATAGAAAGTGTAATCATTAACCTTACGTAATTGCAGTTGTGTCCTGACAAAGGTTTTACAGACGTCTCTTTTTAACGGTGGTCTACAACAGTTGCAGTACTGCAAGTGGCCACTGGGACACCATATCCAGCTCTCTTAATACATCCATGTTCACGGCTCAAAGGGCAGTTCTAAAGCTTTTGTTGTCTTTTAGCTCAGATGTAGGACATCATCCCATGTTATTACCAACTGCACAACATGTTTGTATTTCTATCACCTTCGAAATCCAGCGGAGGTGCCTGTTGCTCACAGATGTGACAGTGATGTGATTTTCCGTCTTCTTGTTTTCTCCCAGCTCGCTTCTTCTGTTTTCCAAAGCTTGGCCCATGATAACAAAAGAATGAGAACAATTACAATTAGCCTCCAAAAACCTACATATTCAGTGCTGCATTGACTTTTTCTGACTATAGGTGACTAGATTCTGTTGTTTCATTATTGTGAGCAACTTCAGAAAAAAATAAACAAAATGTTCCATCTTAAATTTGTTGAGTTCTTCCTCTTAATGAGAACGGTCACTTTTTTTGTGTTATTATAATGACAGTAACTCTCTGTACTTTTCAAAGTAATTAGGTAAGTTTGAACTTTTCCCATCGCGGATGATAAAACACAACAAGAGTTCGAGACATAAACGTTAAAAGATGAGTGAAGGATAAACAAAGTAATTTACAGAATGCAGGAAAACACCCACACACACCCACACACACTCACACAGCTGAGTTATTGAGCACAGATGTCTTTATTTGCCTCTTCACCTACGCACAACAGAATGTTGAAGTCAGATACAAACACTTGTAAAACATAATTTAACACACAGTCATACCATGCACCAATTAACCATTGAATACACTCACACACCAATGTACACACACGCTTGCATTATCATGAACTCACTCGACAGTATACGTACTCTTTGACACACACATCACATTGACCTGATGAACTATGTTTTCTAGCTGATGGCAGTGTTTCATCACAGGAAACTGATGCTACATGTGTAAACTATAAACCTCTGATTAACAACAGTGTGGGTGTGTCACAGGGCAAAAGAGTGGGTGTTATGTACCTCATGATGTTTGTGGTAAATAGCTTGTTGGAAAAACACACACACACACACACACACACACACTCTTTGCCCCCTGTGCAGTGCAAACTAATAGTTTTGGGATGTGTGTATCGCTTTGTTGGCACCAAACAGTATAACTGCCAGCATGTGAGATCTGACACCCCGAGGACTCACAGACGGGGTTACGAGCTGTTTGGTGCTGCCCAGTAAGTGCCCAGTCTGAGGTCAGACGATCTGTCAGATGTAATCCACACCATCCATTAGAGAAAGAAAGAGAGAGACAGAAAACTAGTTTTATGGCAAATTCATACTTATTGAAAGAAAACAAATGTTGGTTATTTGCATGATGTGGTAATGTTGGCTGTTTTTTGATATTTACGTATGCAAAACCATGACCAAAACTTTCCACTGATCTTAACCAAAATCATTTATCCGAGGCTAAATGAACACAAGATGAAGTTGTGTTGGAGTACAGTATAAAGCCCAAAAAAACTAGATATATCTGGTCATAATTTCCAATCAGTAAACAAATCGGGTAATTTGACTGATCACACTACAACACAACCAATGAAAATGCAACTTTTGCTAACAATCAGGATGTTTCAAACAAAATCAGAATCTCAGGGTTGCAAGTGTATATAGGC
The DNA here is from genome assembly GCF_020085105.1 of Siniperca chuatsi. Lineage (NCBI taxonomy): Eukaryota > Metazoa > Chordata > Actinopteri > Centrarchiformes > Sinipercidae > Siniperca > Siniperca chuatsi. The sequence continues at coordinate 19,664,918 of NC_058063.1, forward strand.
AAGAGGCTCCATTATAACATGAATGCAGAGCCTGAAAACTGGTCTGAGATGACCTAATTCGCTGTCTCTTCGTCTAGTGAGTGCCTGATCTTAACCGAGAAAAACCTCACATGACAGGTGTGATGGTTATTTCGTAGTTGCTGTACAAACCGCCATCACAGTATGTTGGAGAAAGGGAGAGAAAAATAGAAAGCCAGAGGAAGTAAATTTAACTTAAGAGTCTACAGCCATGCTAGCAGCTGTGTGAGGCCGTACTTAGGCACAGAAGTGAGTGCTAAAGTCAGCATGCTCATAGTAACAATGCTAACATGCTGATGTTTAGCATGTATAATATTTACCATGTTCACACCCTCCTAGTTTAGTATGTAAGCATGCTAACATTTGCGAATTAACGCTGTACAACTAAGGCTGATGGGAATGTCACTAGTTTTGCAGGTATTTGGTCATAAACCAAAGTATTGGAGGAAAAGATATTTTGACCCGATGACAGTGCTAGATGAAAAGTTAAGGGACCACCCACGTTTTTACAATTTATCCTGACGGCAACATAAATGTCTGCTACAAGCCTCAACGTGGCTTCAGTCTGGACCAAAGTAGTGGACTGACCCATTGCACAAGATAAGGAAGGATAAACATGAAAGAAAGAGAGATGAACAATTTACCCAGCGTGAGAGGGATGGGAATGAAAAAAAGAGACAGAAAGACACAAACCAAATAAGATGACTTAAAGAGAAAATGGGGGAGAAAGATTAAGTGCTAATTTGAAGGAAAAAGAGAAAAAAACAGAGATCATCTCTCTTCTTGTTTTCCTCTTATTTTCTGTTTCTAAACATGTCTGTCATCTCTTTTTCTGTCTTTTCCATTCTCGTTCATTGTTGATTGTCTGGTCTGTAAAAAAAGAGAAACCTACAGTACATGTTCAGTTTTGAACCCCTCTCTTCTGGCGTCATTGTCGTCACATTTTCCCCTCCACGCCTCATTTCTTCTTGCCATTTATCACAGAGTTTTTGTCATTAAAACGTGCAGTCGCTCCCTCTCTGTCTTCCCAGCATCACTCTTCTGTTTCGCCCAGCTTCTTCATCAGAGGGTTTATTTGTCACATCAAAGGAGCTACTTTCATCCCTCAGTTTTGTTGCGTCATCATATGTCGCTGCAACAGCTGACAAGGGTGGATTAAGGTCTGTCTTTCTCTCTCTCGCACTCCAACACAAACTGATATTTTCTTAATTTAAACCATTCTCTGTCCCCACCAGTAGCGTAATGGTTCCCTGTGGAGTTTTTGGCGTCCAAAGAGTCAAAAACTCTTCGAAAGGAGGAACTAAATTTTGGTTAAATGACTCAGAAATCACAACAAATGGAGCCAGTGGTTCCTCATAAATAATGATTGCTTCATTTTAAGTCTGTTTTATTTTTGCAAGTTAGAGTTCTCTGAGTTAAAGGTTTTGTCAAAACATCCGCGTCTCATCATCTTAAATTACAAAGCGTCTCAGCAAAAGATTCCCATGAGCTGAGACACTTCAGATTTGCTCATTTCAGCTAAATTAAATTCAGTTGTCGGGTCATGACTCTGCCTTTGTAGAGTCATCTGGGAACTGCTTGAGCTACAACAACTATAGTCTTCACCTACGAGAGCAGTGTGTTTGTTAATGGATACTGTTCATGTGTAAATAATTTGAATATAAAGGTGGTTCTGAACATAGTCTAGGGGTTACAATTTGACACCTGTTGCCCAAAATCCTCTGCTGCGAGGAGACTGTCCTCCCATGAAAAACGTCATTCCAGGAGATGCCAAAAAACAATGTATGTTTACATAGGAACTATGACTTGTTCATCAGGAGCAAAGGAGGGAGTAGCTCAACATTATTATAACAAAATGTCAGACTTTAACACAGGAGACCTTGGTTCGTTCCTGTTCCCCACCGATCTTTCCCTACTGCTAAGCTGTTTTTGTGCCTAACATAACCAAACTTCAACCGTAACGTTGTAAGATCAGAAAATGGGTTGATTTATGAAACGGCAATGACGCCCTGACGATAGTAGCGTCAGATCAGAAAACACTTACATGTCCTGTTCAGCTAAAGACGCTGGGCTGGACAGGCAAAAAAACAAAACCTCCCCAAAAAACCAGGAAGGTAACAGAAAAAACGTCCTGAGTCTGTGACTGGACTTGAGTAGTACACCCCTGCTCAAGGGCTCATTAGCAGTGATGTTTGAGGGAAGGGACAAGACTGAGGGTTTAAACCTGTCAACCTCACGGTCCACAAAAGCAGTTTTTTGAAAAATAACAAAAAAAACTGAACCGAGCCATCTTCGCTGTCTTCCCCCTGCAGACATGCAGCCATGGCTGGGAACACACAGTTCTGATTAAATGAGGCCCTAATTAAGTTGTCGCACACCAACTTTGTGGAGCAGCATAAAAAAAACCCACATCCTAGTTTTACTCAGAAGTCTTCCCACAAGCCCCGATCCAGAAAATTTGGCGAGGGGGGGGGGCGTCCACTTTGTACTTAATTAGCTCAAGGAATCTGCATGCACTGTTTAACCACATTTAGTCACTGACCCCATATCCTGTAGGCATCCAACCCAGCACAGATAGTGTTTTATCCCCAAAATGTGTCTTCTCATCAGTTTTGGTCTTTGTTTTTTTTAAAGGCACAGGTAATTTAATCTATAAATTATGAAAAAAGAAGACTGCACAATTATCTTGCAAAGACAATGTTTCTAAATGTGTTATGTTGTTTTGGAAAGTGCTATAAATACATGTAATTATTATTTTGTATTTTTCTCTTCTGAACTTTTAGGTCTGGATCTGCCACCACAGGCCCAAGAGCAGCTGTAGCGTTCAGTAAAGGTGGGGTTTGCGATTCTAATCCAATACATGTCTTTTTGTCAAATTCAGCGAATATCTCCTAGCTAGCTGTTCATTCAGTGTGTGCGCTGAAAAAAAAAAAATCCGGTGTCTGTACATAGCCCTGGCTCTGTAAATGGGAAATAAATAAAGTGGCTCGGACCGGGCCACACAACACTTTTCCAGCCATGATTTGTGTGTTAAATGACTTGCCCACGGACATTCAGCTTACTTTCTAGTTTGCCAAAATTGGTTGTGATGTTAGGCAGGAGAGTTGTGAGTATCGCTGTCTGGAGCTGCTGTGCTCGCTCTGGGAAACCGTCTCGTCCTCCCTGGCTGTTAGCTTTGCAGCAGCGACTGTGGAGCCAGTTTGCTAAGCCCCAACCTAGCTAACGTTAGTTACATTAGTCGCTGTGCCGTTGTTCGCTCTGTATCATGGTATTTGTCATGGTATTGGATTTCTCCAGAATCACATACCCCACCTTTAACACTGAGAGAAGCACATGAGGATAGAGTTCATTAGCAGCATAGTAAATGCATTTGAATCCATGCTCACATGGTGATCCAAAACAATGAGCGTCACGTGTAAAACCTCCGTTTCAGTTCATTCAGTTAATGTTTCTGTTTCTGTGTTTTCTCTTCACGGTGACTTTTCTGTTGTTTTGTTGTTGTCCTCCTCAGCTCTGCCAGGTAATCTTTATTGTTTATTCATTACCATTGGGTCTTCAGCTGCCCAGCTGTTCTACACACAGCTTTTATTTGGTTAATGGAGGTTACCTAAGAGCACAAATGATGATACAATGTGCAAAGCTAATTGGTGCAGTCTGTGATTACATAGCAAAAGGTTCACTAACTCATTTCAAGTTAACATAATAAAAGCCTTTCTGATGATCATCTTTTTCCACAGTCAGAACGTCCAAAAACCTATCACTCTGTGAAGCAAGTCCAAATTGACGTTTACTCCAATTTAATTATTATTTAGCTGCCTATGTATCCTCTTTAAACCTGATTTTCCCCTCAGATTTCCCTAGTATGTGGCTTTCAATATGACCAAAACAGAAAAAAAACAATGAAATGTCCATACTATCTGCATGTTTCAAACACAAACTGTGTGATGCTACGATTGAGTAAAATATTAAAACCCAAGACCAACACCCAAGATAAATTGGTAATTTTGTACTGAGAGGTAAATGTGCACAGATATATCATAACAGGAAAATAATGGGCCCCAATATGAAGAGATTTGTATCCTCTGAAGCATCATATTAGGTAAAAAAGAAAAGGTACGACACTGATTATCTCAGTCTTATGTGACATGTATCTATCCAACTGTATTATAAAATAGTAAAATAAGATCTACTTTGACCAGCTACTAAATAAAAATGCAGCTTACATGTTAATGCATCAGTAAAAATAAGCCAATAACACTTAGTAAGGGGCCATTCTAGGCCACGAGTACTTTTTCAATGCAGGACTTGATTGTAAAAGAGTACATTTACACTTTACTTCCACGAGTCTGTCAGGGTTGAAGAGGTTAAACAACATATTTTGGCTAAGCACCCACCAACCTATCACCACAGCATGCCAAACTTGCCTAAATTTGTCCTAATTCGTAAATCGCTTGTGCTCCATCAACAGATAATAGCAACCCTCCGGCACTGACCGTTCGCACTGGCTGTGACTTCCCATAATTCCCTACCCTTGTTTTTGAGTTGAAACACCCACAAAACCAAAAAAAACAAAAAAAAAACAGCCAACAACATCAATGATATCTGCAAAATGGGTTCAGTGGAATCTCAAGTTGTTATTTGACTTGTTGAAAACCCCCAGAAGTTTGACTGTGCTGCCTGTAAATTAGTGTGTTATTGTGAATCTCACTGTAAATCTGGTGAGTCAGGCAGTATGTGATGATGTCATAGCTCATTGACCTCATACGACAGTAAGTGCTCTAATATAACTCAGACTGTTTAGTCACCAGGGTGCCACTAACGTACACGTGTGTGTGAGTGTGTGTGTGGTAATGAGGTCATTATTGACTGTAAAACCCCTGTGTTGTTTTTGACTCTCTCGCACTCTCCTCCTCACTCTACTTTTTTTTAAATATTGAGTAAAGTTTCATTTTTATGCATCACATCTTGACTGTGTTTCATGCTATTTATTGTTTTTATTATATTTTGTCTTTACATAAAATTTGTTTATCCGTACTGTTTTGTGTTCCAAGAACTTTTAAATGAAGACGTAGAGTTACATGTTACACTCTGAATAGATTTATTGTGCACTTCTATTGTACTTTCTTGGGTGGTTCATTGATGTTCTCTTGGATGACAGAGTCTCTATCAGTCCTGTCTCAGTATTTTAAAAAACTAAATAGATAAATAAATAGAAAAAAGAAATTGTTTAGGATTAGAAGAGTTCTGTGGTTAGCTCTGCCTACCTGATTTTTTTCTGACTGTACGGAAGTCCTGATTATCACAAGATAATAACTTTTTTCGGGACTTAGTAGTAAACGATTCTTAAATTGTATTGTAGATGTTCACTGGATTGTTGACCTATTTTTGGCTTCTACCAAAAGAGGAGAAATTAGGCTCCTGGTAAGTCCAAAATTCAAACTCAAAGTTCTTAGCTGTCTTGCTAACATTCACCTCTGGTAAGCCTATACATTCAGCAATTACCTTAATCGATATATTTATATAAAAATGTTGTGATACAAATACTGTACCTACCTCAATTCAAGCATTGAATTTACCATAACTGTTGACAATGTGCAGGAGCTCATATTTGTTACCTTTACTTACCATTTATTCTCTGTAGTGTTTACAAGGGTGCAAAAATCACTTTTTCTGGTATGCCTTTGTAAATACATTAAACTTGTTTGTTTGTTTTGTGTATATTTTTGCAGCTAAGTCATGTATATATATATATGACAGAATAGAACCAAACTATCAATCTCTTTCCTTTTTTTCCGTCTCACCTCCATCTCCCTTTCTTCTCTCCTGCCGTGTTAGTGTGTGCTCCTGTTCGCTTCCTGTGTCCCACTAAGCCCTCTAAAGCCTAAGCTAAACACCTCAGCTGTGAAAGGTCGTTCCAGGGTCAGAGGAAATTGAAAATACGTTTGCTAGCAAAACTCACATGCATCATCACACACACACACTCTCTCACAGACACTGACACACTCTTTTATTTCCCTCGCTGACTGTCACACACCCACACTGTCTCTGCTTGGGCTAACTGAGGAAAGTGAGTGTGTGTGTTTAGGTAAAGTGTTAAAAGCTTAAATGGACATAGCTGTGGAATGTAAAGATAAGGCATCTTTGCTTATACAAAGAAACACTCGCGCAGCAGCCACACGAAAGCGGTAATTATCTAACTTACACACATAACGGCGTTAATGGGCTAAGCACCCGCCAAATCTTCCCGTCCCAGACCTGGAATGAAAACACTGGAAGTCTGACACATTATACAAGAGGTTGTGACCTTGTACTGGAATGGATGAGGTCACCTAAAGCTCCAGTAGAGGATTTTCAGGATGGCAGCAGTTTGGTTGTGTGTTTACATGCAGGAGCTATTTGAATCAGAGCTGGTTTGAACCTCTGCTGAAGTCTGAAAACAGGCATTACCTCACCACAGTCTGTTCAATCAGAGTGGAAGTTTACACCAGAAGTTTGTGAATCAACTATGAAACAAAGCTGCTTTTATCTACATCATCAACTCTCCTACTTGAGGTTTTTTTTCCTCTACAAACTCTGAGATTCACTTCTGGACATGTGACTCTATCAAACCAGAGCTCTTTGAATTTAAACTGAACTTGATCCTTTTGTTGGGATCAAAATTTTAAATTTACTGACCCAAAGACCTAAATGACCATAATATATGTGCATCAGGTTTATAGAGCTTCAACTGACTATGTCTTTCATGTAAGGATTTCTAATATATATTGACATACAATGCAGCAACTCACTCCCAACCTCGAGGGAGCAATCCACCGTTTCCCGGCAGAGAACCGTGGCCTCAGACTTGGAAGTGCTGACTCTCATCCCGACCTCTTCACATGTGACTGCAAACCACCCCAGTGCGTGCTGAAGGTCGAGGTCTGATGAAGCCAACAGAACCACATCATCTTATCCACACCTGGCGCCTTGCTGCTGGGGAGCTTCTTAACTACCTCAGACCCCAAAGTTGGGAACCACTGGACTAAACTTCTGGATTGTATATAAAGTAGTTAAAACTAGCTCCACCTTGGTCAGCTACAACTGTAAAATGTTACTTCTGTTTTCCTCTGTGATTATGGTTTCTTTAATGCTGCCAAATGTGTCTATTACATCACTGTCATACCCATGGTCACAATAAAGAATTTCTGCTTGGGTATTAGTGATATAATGTATGATCCTAACTGAAACAAACATCCAATTCAGCATAACCACGGGTGGCGTGTGCTCAAGTGTTTGCTGGGTGGCTGAAATAATGTTTAACTGATAAAAGCAAAACCTAATCTGTATTAACCCTCTCATACAATTGAGTGTTGGCTGCCTGGCCACAAATATTCTATGTAACTGACCTTAATAACATGGTTTGTCCACTGAAATAAAACTGCAGTAGAGTAATAAAACCGTATGAGTTCAACCAGTCCATACTATGACAGAGGAGATTTTCTTCTTAGAAACTGGTGAGCTCAGAGTTTTACTTCTATTTCAGTGTCTCTTTATGTAGTTATATTAAGGAAAGATCTAAATGGCTTGATTCTGTCTATCTGCAGTGCTGTGACGCTATCCAAGGTACTGACACTCCCACCACCTCTCCTAAAGTACGTTTTTATGTAACTCTGATCCAGCAATTTTGCAAACTGTGTGTGTTGAACTACTGTATTTTGGTCAAAAGTTGAATGTGAGGCCAAGTTTCAGGGTTTTATTGTGAAACCCAAGTGAAACCATTGGGATGGTAGGTGGCAAATAACACATAAAATAAACACATCTGATTATAATATAAATGTTATATATATATATCTTCTGTGTATGAATTTGGTGGATTGTACTTTAAGGCTGTTTTACTGGAGGATTACGTAAAGTATTTTCTTTACAGTTATCCATGGGTCACTTGCATGTTTGCTAAGGTTGAACATGCTTCATGTATATATATATATATATATATATATATATATATATATATATTATGTGCATCTTTGATTCATGTTGAGTGTTTTGAAAGTGTTATGATCACGCTTTTTTTAATGTTATATGTTTTGTAGTTTTTGATGTTTCTGCATTTTTGTTTAGTTTTCATTCAAGTTTCAAAACATTTCTTTTTTTTGGGGGGGGGGCTTGGAATCTCTGTTTTTGATTTGTTTTTGTCTGTTGGTTATAAATGTACTTAGACTACACTTAGTGCGTATTAATGACTAGACACTGACATAGAACATGAAAGCATTGCTTTATTTAGTTTTAGAAGTTTTTTTGCGTCTTTAAATTCTGTTTTTTGTTTGTTTTTCTTTTGGCATTTGAGTTTAATTTATGTTTGAGTTTTTAATGCTTTGTCAGGCCTGAAAATTGGGGTTTTTTCTACTCTTTATAAATGTACTTCGATCGATACACTACAGCTTATTATTGACTGTAGTGTATCGATTGTACTCTGATATTTTTTATTATTTATTCAGAATTTTAATTCATATACTAAAAATACATTTTCAGCATGGAAAAGTACACAAATGTGTCACTTGGGAAGACCTTAAATATGCTGGTGTGTGTTTGGTTTGGTGCATCATTGATTTTCTGTGTTACACACTGCAACAAAACTGCAATCACTTACAGTATATACTACATACAAAAGTAGGATATTATGAAATGATTAGAATTAAGATGTCAAGAATGAACGTTCAACTCAACTTTTCCTTAAAGTGCTCAGATAAATGGAAATTTGAACATCTACAATTCCAGTCACACAACTGGTCAACTCCATCTGCTGAGGAACATCGTGTGATACGATCGAAAGCTCCGGAACAGCTATTAAATGGATCTTTTTTTTACCAATAGTATGGTAGCTTTTCTTCTATTCCACGTGGTTTCAGATTCACCAAACAATTTTTAACTCACATTTGAAGTCTCCAAACTGCACAGTGACGCCGCAACCCACAACAGTAAGGAAGCATTCACTGGTTGTCCCAGTCACAATAAAAAAGGCACGAAAACTGCTGCTGCTGCTAGCCTTTTGAGCCCTTAGTTATGCGTTCTTATTCATTCACTACTTAAGGCTCCTAAAAATGAGATCAAGAGTCTTTTTAAGCAGACGTGGCCAACAAAGTATTGAGACACCCTCGAATATTGAGCCATAGAAAGTCACAAATAAGCATTGATAAGAAATTAAAAGAGTTGATTGACTCATCTCATCCTCTCAGGCGTGTTAAACCTCTCTCTCATGTCAGCAGAAAATGTATGAGATGTCAGTGTGGGTGCGTGTTCACCAGAGAGCTGTCAGTGTCTGATGGCAATGTGTGCACAAATCTAACCTTCTAATACTTCAACAAGGGGAAGACAAAAGCTGCACACCATTAACCCAAACAAAGGAGAAAATCAAAACAATGTTATCTTTGTTCTGTTTTCTTTCCTTCCAATCTATTTCCCTTTTTCCTCCTTTCTTTCTGGCCGGCTGCCATGTGTTTCTCCTCCGCTAGGCGGCAGCATTGAGCCGTTGTCAGAGAACGAGTGTGAGACGCTGAAAAGGAGCGAAGGACAGAGAAAGAGAGAGAAAGACCTGCACTTAATGAAATATCCTACTTAGTGAAATATCCCAAGTGGGCAGAAATCCCTCGTGAGACGTGTTCCTTATTCTGTGTTGAACGAGGGAATAAAGTAAGAAAAGACAGAGAAAAATGAGAAAAGAGATGAAGAGGGATAAAGAGGAAGGAGAAAGGGAGATGGGGGGCCTGAGGAGATAGGAAAGTGACAAAAAAAGCTGTTGTATACGTGAAAAAGAGGCACAAAAGTGTAAATTAAAACAAAGAAAAGTAGGGAAAACAACAGTAGCAGAGACTAATAAATCGAGAGAAACAGAAAAAGAGAGAAAGAAGAAGAGTAGATGAATTGATCATTAAAGATGAATTGAGGAATGACTAAAAAGAGGGTAAAACGAGAGAAATTGACTTAACAATTGTGAAACAAACTGCAGAAACTTAAAATCTCTCACTCATGATTTTGTTTCATTCACACTTGATGATTCAATACTGTCTGAATGACCTTTGGCAGGTGTGTGTGTGTGTGTGTGTGTGTGTGTGTGTGTGTGTGTGGGGTGCAGCTGTGGTCAGGGTCTCCACTCTGCCTCTCTGTTATGTAACAGCCGGTAAAATATCTAATCACAGTCAGAGGATCTAATTGAAGCCAGTCTTTTTCTTTGGAATAGAGGTGGCACAGCAGCGTGCCGAGAACAGCCCCGACTTCCCCCAGCGATCTGATTGTTTTTTAAAGACTTAGGAAGGAGAAGCCGAGGCGAGGACGGGGACACATGGCAAGGGACGGGAGCTGGAGTCGAACCCGTGACCTTACGGTTAAACTTGAGTCATTCGGTTCGGCTCGCAGGTCATCAGAGTTTAACTCATCTGATTCAGGAGAAAGTAGAGGAGAGTGATGGGAAATAGAAGAGAGCGGTGGGTGGGGGGATGATGACGATGATGATGATGATGATGTGAACCCACTGATGAGGGAATGTTGACAGGAAATTTATACTTCTCAAGACCAAGAATTGCTTAAAAAAATTGGCTGTTAGAGTTTATATATTAGAAAACAACAACAATACAATACTCTGTCTATCTCTGCTGAAAGGTGAGGTGTCGGAAAAAGGAATAAAGAAAAGAGTCAAAGAATAGAAATAAAGGAGAGACAGACAGGCGGACAAGATACTAAAACTACAAAACTAAACAAAAGATTGAATGAACAAGGCTCTCTTTTTAGACTGTTTGCATAAGTAATGAATGTCGGAGGGAAAATCAGAAAATAGTAATTGACAAAGAGTTGAAGAATATTAAAGAAAGAAAGAAACTGAATGTGCAGGACTCTGTTGAAGTGCCCTTGAGCAAGGCTGCTGCACTGCTCCAACGTGCATAAGTGTAAAGGATGAGAAGAGAATAAGGTGATAATCCGTAAATGAAATGATCACTGAAGAGTTATGAATCAATTTTACACCAACATTTCCACTCCTTCAGGTTTTAGCCATTTGGCACAGAATCATTTTGGAACCGAACGATGCCAGTTTCGGTCCGAGGTCCGCGGTTCGTGTCCCATGATGCACCGGGAACATGAACGGGTGAAAACAGGAATATATTGGATAGCTGGAGAAGCTGAGTATAAACTACAAATACACACCAAAGTCCGTGCGTAAAGGCGTGTCTTAGATCCCTGGCAAGTTTGGAGTGAACCCGGATCATTTTAGAGCAGAAACTTACTTTTTATTTTAATAACTAACTGGATGTAATTTGTTATTGATTTGTTCTCTAATGCCGCTACTAGCCGGTAAAAAGGAGCTTACATCAGTCCCGATGTGTGCGCAGCGCTGTTTTAGTCTGCAGGTGATTAGTTCAAGAGTGCGCACGTCCTGCACGGAGACAGAAGTCATAAAAGTAACTGCAAGCCCTGTTTCTCTCTCTCGCCCTCTCGTTCTCTCTCACTGGCGCTCTGCCAGCTCCAGCACGCTCCAAGCCTCCTCTCCTCTTGCGCCGCTTGCCGCTCACTTTACACCACCCCTCCTTCTGAGAGGAGAGAGGAGCAAGAGGAGGGAGGGGAGGGGAAACGGGAGGAGGCGGAGAAGGAGGAGGAGGAGGAGGGGGGTCGGGTCCTCCAGGAGCTGAAAGAGGTGGAGCAGAGGGGAGGGATGGAGGGAGGAAGGAGAGAGGAGGAGGAGGGAGAAGGGGAGGGGAGTTTCTCTCCCTCTGTAGCCGACGCTGGGGTGAGGTGGGGTGGGGTTGGAGGGGGGCGACGAGAGCCCTTGGCCGCCTATTCGCCTTCCAGTTGCCTCCGCACTATATAAACACTCATTGGTGCCTCTGGCTTGACGCACACACACTCTTTACGCACGCATCCACACACACGTACACACACACTGAGGGTGACTTGTATAGGCAGCCAGCAGAGAGAGAGAGAGAGAGAGAGAGAGAGAGTGAGAGAGAAATAGAGAGAGAGAGAGAGAGAGAGAGAGAGAGAGAGAGAGAGCGAGAGAAGCGCTCTCAGAAACAGAAAGGTACACAGAGAAGAGAGTGGACGACAGAAAGTAAGAGAAGGAGAAGGAGGACGGTGGCTCCTGAGCATCTCCTGCGCACCTTTTCATTCCTGCACGCTCCCGGATCTTAAAAGTCTACACTTTACTTCATCTACATCGTGTTTGCTCCAGAGGGAGATTAAAACTTTTGCAAAGAGGCATTTTTAAATTTTTTGGAGTTGAGAGAGACGCGATTCCTGGAAGACTTTCGTTCATTTTTTCCCCCCAAACCAAGTCTTTCCATCCCTCGAGAAGTTTTAAAAAGTAAAGCCCTTGTTAGTTCCAGGGCTCGACTTCACTTTTTCCACGTGTCCCACGGTGTCCCAGCTTTTGACATAAACGTGTCACCTTGAGATTTTTGCTTGCCTTCAAGTTTCAGACTTTAAAAAAAACCCTTCATTTTAAGTCACTGACCCACAAACGAGACCAAAAATGAGATTTCAAACATCAGCACAGTCCCCAGCCTTGTGTGATTATTGTCCTAAATGCTTAAATCATTAAAACAAAGTGAGTTTTAATGGTTTTATTTTTTCACTTTACAAGCTGAGGTGTGATACTGAAGATACGGGGAGCCGGGCAGCACAGCTCACCTGTAGCATCTCCTCCGCTCAGCCGACACTTTGATTTGCACTTTTTACGCACAGAAACGCCACTTTGTGACTATTTTAAGAGAGATTCAATCTATCTGAGAGGAGAAATCGCACTCCACACAGTTCATTCATTCTGAAAACACAACCGCCTCTTGTCACTTGCAGAGGGCTTTGGAGTGCGTAAAGGAGAGTTACGCTTTTACGCAAAAAAATCCCCCAAACTTCAAAAATCCAACTTTTAAATCACCCCGGGGATCCAGATCTACAGATTTTTGTCACGAATATAAAGTTTAAAGAAACTTCAACGCAACTTTCACCAGCTTTTTGAAAGTCATCCAGAGACAGCCGGACTCTCCATCACCATGCTGTTCGACAGTTTCGACCTCGTTTCGGCTCTGGCCACTCTGGCCGCCTGCCTGGTGTCCATGGCTCTGCTCCTCGCCGTCTCCCAGCAGCTGTGGCAGCTTAGATGGACGGCCACGCGGGATAAAAACTGCAAGCTTCCCATGCCCAAAGGATCCATGGGCTTCCCCTTCATAGGCGAGACCTGCCACTGGCTCCTGCAGGTAAGCGCACCCTCGGGGTGGGGAGGGGGGCTTGGTGGAGCTCGACACGTTGTCTGGGTCAGCGCGGGTCCCGGTGTGTGCGCCGGGAACAGAGTGGGACTTTATGATCAAATCAGTCTTATCTATTTCTTTATTCGACTCTTTAAAACTTTCCAGACTTTTTTTTTTTTTTTTTTTTACTTTTGCGCTCTGAGTTCATTCATCACACTTTTACACCTTTTCTCTGGGTTTACTGTGTGTGCGCTCCTTCAGCGCGTCTCAGTCTGCGATATCAAGTTACTGATGAGTTAATCTGCAACGGGACAGTGAGATGATCTTGATATCGCCTAGTAGAGATACTTTAAACCGCCAACATTGCACATTTTCACAGATTTTGCCTTATGCGTAAATCTTGTTACTTGCGCTCCAGTTGGTGAGCCACCAACACAAGTAACTAGAGGAGCGCCTTTTCCACTAAAGTCCCCATCATTTTACAACTTTCATCAGTTTGGCTCAACATCCCACGATGCGTAGTGTTAAGCTTACCCATGAGGTCTCATCTCAGCACGGGTAATCTCTATTTTCCTGTAAAATATGCGTTATTATGTACATTTAAGATGCTTCATTCTCATCCTGCCTGCACTGATGCACACAGTGACTCCAGTCCGCGCGCAGCCGCCGGCAGCCACACACACGCACGACCATCAAGCACTTTCACTTCACTTTTGATTAGTTTATAGCCCTGCAATCTATCTCCCGCTTTACTGTGGCTCCATCAGGCGCTCAGATCAGGGCTTTTTATTATCTCGGGCGGGAGCGTGTCGGGTCAGCCAGCCGCGGCGCGACTTTCCGTGAGCGGAGGGGTCGAGCTGCAGTCAGGCTGATAGGCTATCGGTCATATCTGATATGGTGGCAATTAGTGACAGCGGGTATCTCTGTGTAGAAGCCAAATATAGAATAGAATAGAAAGTCTCGCTATTTCTTTGAAATTCAAGTTTAATGTTTAATATGCAAAAATGACGCGAATGTGTTTGTTGCTTATTTGGGGAGGTTTAGAGACAGAATGAGGGAGGGGGAAGAAAGAGGGTTAAGGTGAGGGTAAAGTGCTTTTCTCTTTCTCTTTCTCCTCCTCCTCCTCTTCCCCCCTCCGCTCCCTGCGGGCTCATCGTGGCTGCTTCCAAAAAAGTTCCCAGCATGCTGCATGTTTCAGAAATCATTCAGCAACCCAGAGTCCTCCTCTTACAAGTTGACTGACAGACGGTGTAAAGTTGCAGAAAAAGGAAAATCCCGTGACATGTATGCGTTTGATTGTAAGTTTTTGAAGCTTTCAAAGAGGGATATTGATCATGTATTGGTGAGATGCTTCATTCCTACGTTTGCTTCAAAACTTGAACTGATCTTCTAGCATATTTGCTTCTGATCAATCAGGAAAAGTCCCACAATCCTTTGTATGCGGGAGGAACTATGAATATGTCTGAATCTGTGCTCAACCTTTATGTTTGGACCGAAAGAAACAGAAATGTGGACCAAAGAGGGCAAAAAAGGACGTTTATCAGCTGAGAGAAGAAAGCTCAGGCTTGCAGTTTGACCTCACCGCGCTGCACGCGAGTCCTGCTACTAAGCAGCGGTTGTCAGCGCGAACTGATGGCTCCCAGGAGCACGCCGACAGACAGGGCTGGGGGGTGGAGGAGAACAAATAAAAAAAGCGAGCGAGAGAGAGCGAGCGAGGGGGAGAGAACGAGAAAAAGCTCAAAAAGAAAAGCAAAGCAGGGGCTCGACGAGCGGAGGCACGTTGGCCGTGTGCGGGGCTTGAACTCGCGGTGCTCCTCTCCGTTACATCTGACACTGAGCGAGACGCGTTCCCGGAATGCAACCGAGGACCGCGGCCAAGTTTATGGTAGTGGTGGTGGTGGGGGGTGCATGTCAGTCAGATAGAGGAATAAAAGGCGGAGTGTGCCTGTACTTATGAGGACCAAATGTCCCCACAAGCAGAGCAAAATCTGGAAGAATCTGCAAAGTGAGGAGAGTTGTGGCCGGTGTTTCGCTTCTTTCAGTGGCTAGACTGGGATGAGGTCTTGACCTAATCTGAAAGTTAAGTTAAATTAAGTTAAGTAAAGGTTAAGTTGTTAATATAGTCAATGAAATGCCTCATAAATATTGTCAGCTGTATGTAGAGAGAGAAAGAGAGAGACAGAGATGCTGGGCTGCAGCCTAATCATCATCTGCGCTGTGGGGAAGTGAGACAGACAGAGATGGAGATCTGATGGGACCTTCTTGCCCAGATGCTGTTTTATGTCTCAGCTACTAGTCTGCTGCTTGATTACTCATGGAGACGACATGTCAGACGTGCTCAGAGACGAGTCGTCTCTCTGCGAAAGTTGAAAGCTGAAGCGCACACAGTGTTTGGTTTAGTTCAAGAAATTAAGAAATTAAGTGGCAGATGTTTGGTTTTTGTACCAAAATAGTCTTGATTAAGAGTGTCAGAACCATAGCTGCATACAGTATATAGCCTTTATTTCACTTCACAGCAGCATTTGATGAAGAGATAATAACTTCTTGATAAACATTTTCATGTCAAATAGCGCCAAACAACGAAGAATACACATCCCAGTGAGGCGTTCCCGAAATACAAATGCAAGTCTCGCAAACAGTGTTTCTGAGTCAGGATCTCTTTTATGAAAGTTAAACAGTTGTTCTATCAGATCCAGAGTGATTCAGTAAGGAGAGACAAACTTAAATAATAAAAAGGACAATATCGGTTGTTGAAATCGCTTCAAACATTTGTTCAAAATACTTCAAATGAGCAATGCTCAGTAGCAGAGGGTAGTGCGAAAGGTCTTAGAAAGCATCCGACTTCACGTCCCAGCTGATACCTTGTTTGATTTTTCTTTTATCATCATTTGGAGTCGTGTTTGTGTCCACTTGGCAAATGTAAGCCCAAATATTCTCTCTCTTTTAGCTCCGTTTTTAGTCTCCACCACCTCCTGAGGGAAATATCTGGCTCTTTAGCTGCTGAATGCTCCGCTATGTTCACCGGCTGCTCTCTAACTGTGTCTGTCTGCTGTTTGCTGCTGAGCAGCGGGTTTATCAAAGCTTTTTCACTGAAAACAGCTGCAAACAGTCAAGTTGCGGGTCGGACAGATAAACAATGAGCTGAAACTCACTGTAAAGCTCTGTAAAGCCGATTGTCACATTGTTTTCACATTGTCATTTGATACACTTACAAAAATATCGATTACGGGTGCTTTAAAGAAGGGTAATGATCTTTGCTCCACCGTTAAACACAGGCGATTCCTGGGTTGCAGATTGTGTGTTTGCATGTGTGAACGAGAGGCATTTTGTAGAATATGTTGTAGTACGTAGGTGCATCAGATTTCTCTTGATAAAAACTGATTGGCGACAAACCGCCAAAAAAGACTTTTTTCTTGCATCTTGAATATGTTCGAGTTTCATTATTTTCTTCACTCACTCTTTTTTGTTGTTTTACTCCCTCTCCTCTTTTCCCTTAATGTCTCTTCCAGATTTCCTACATAAACACTCTGTCTAAATGTGAGTATATATACATACAGTATATTTTTAACTCCACACATGCGGCAGCAGCAGAAGCACATTTTTGTGACGGATTCATTTTAAAGCAATATGCAGTTAGAAATAGTTTTATGGTCACTCTGCCAAAGACCTGTCTGCTCTCATTAGGAGCTGGAGCTTTCTGAAGGGACGGTGCCAAGCAGGAGCATTACTACCCAGCAGACACACACACACACACACACACACACACACACACAAATGTGCATCGAAACACTACCTACACATGGTGCAGGTTCATGTATCAAGACAAACACACACAGAGTTATGCACACATATTTTATGCACCACGCAGATACACCAATATGCTTTCCATTCAGGTGCATAGACGTCCATACTTCAATTATGAACACAAACATGAATCTATACACACTTTATCTATAATCACACAACATTACAACCAACATTTTTCTAAACTATACCAGACGAAAGGTGATGGTACTATTTTTCTTTAACTTTCTGTTTTTGAGATAACAGCAAAATCGTCACGTACCAATTTGTTTAAACGTTGCTCAGTTTTGGGGGGTGGGTTA
The DNA here is from genome assembly GCF_020085105.1 of Siniperca chuatsi. NCBI lineage: Eukaryota > Metazoa > Chordata > Actinopteri > Centrarchiformes > Sinipercidae > Siniperca > Siniperca chuatsi. The sequence continues at coordinate 19,682,253 of NC_058063.1, forward strand.
AATCATATTGTGTAAAGTTACGGATATTAGCAACATGCTAATTTTAATGTCAACATACACATTCCTCCGAAATAACATAGCATGATTTCTATGTACTGAGCACTGAAAATTAAAGCAGTTACCTTCTGCTGCCACTTGGGGTCACCAAAGTGCAAAGTTCCAGATGTGGTTTTGAATTAATTAATTCATTAATTAAAAACAATCTTTTAGATTGTGAACAGGTTACTGTAATACAACGTTCTAAGATTTCTGGGTAATGAAGTTCTTCACTCATCTGCCCGTCGGGGGCCGCCACAGCGCGAGTTTCCTCGTTTGACAGAATCGATATTGACACACAGACTCAGATGTCCACTGATGCTGTTCCCAGTCAACGAGGGAAACCTATCTGCTATTCTGGATACGGCTTCTCCTGGTCTGGTCCTGATACCTCACACACACACACACACACACACACACACACGCACGCACACACACACGTGCGGTGCAGACAGGCTGGACTGAATCTGGGTCAGACCAGAGGAAATGAACACATGGCACAGAGACTCAGACTGTACTGTGTGTTGTGTGTGTGTTGTGCGATTTAAGTTTGTGAATGAGTCTGAGCCAGAGAGAACAACACACACGCACGCACATTAGATGTCTATGCAGAAGGTGCAGGTGTTACGCACACACACACACACACACACACACACACACACAGTAGATTTCTCTGCAGAAGGTGCAGGTGTTATCAGTGTTTGTTTCTTCCTTTTATAATTAATACTGTACACACACGCACACACACACACACACACACACACACACACACACACTAATGTGTTGTCCTTCTGTCTGCCAGCCTGTCTTCTTGTCTCTGTTTTGCTGTGATGAAGTGTAAATGATGGTGGGCAGAGTAATAACAGTCCTGCAGACCAAACACTCTCTCATCTCACCCAGTGATGACAGCTTTCTCTCTCTCTCTCTCTCTCCTTCTTCTTCTTCTACTCCTGTCCTGCTGTCTCCAGCTCTTTCTGTTCGCACTTTTACAAACCAAATTCCTCAATATTTAACAGGCAGTTAAGGATCGAGCAAAGGTAATGATTTCTTTTTAAGGTTGAATTCATCCTTTAATCGCTATCTGTCCCTTGTGACACACTCACGGTGCCTTCAAGTGCAGTCATCTTTATGAAAACACTTAATCTGAACATCCATCTAATGTGGTTTTCATGACCTTGCTAGTGGAAAGTTTCGGAGAGCTTCGCGTTTTGACATATGAACGTGAACATTTGAAATTACTTTAGCGACTTTTGTAGTTTTTAGATCAAGTTTTTTTAATGCATTTGAATAAGGTATTTAAAAGTAAAAAACAAAACAAATTCATGATTTTAGAAACGCTAACAATAGAGCGTCTATTTTTGTCATCGGTCACATAGCAACAGTGTAGACTTAAATGCTGACCATTTTGTGTATTTGGCTTTCCGTTTCCAAAATACAATGTCACAAGCTGCATTTGAAGGCAGCTTTGATTCTTGTTGCGCTGAAGGAAAACATGGTCAAAATGCACATTTTTGACATTTGCAGTCTATAGTAGTTTCTGTTCTGATTTCCATTGTTAACCAGCTCAAAACTCCAGGATCAAGTGCCAATTTAACCATTTAAAAATCAAAAGTTTGATTTAATGGTGACAGCTTCGAACGATCTGACGGGATGTCGGGTGGCGAAAGATTTGAATCCTAAAAGCCTCTTTTATGGCGACCTGCTCTCTGATCACCTCAGAGCCTTTCCGGTTCACGGCACATGTGGGATCTTTGTTTTTAGGTGGATTGTGCCTTTAACCAGCTCAGACAGAGTGGGGATTGTGAGGCCCGGTGGCTTCATCTATAGTAAGGTTCCATTACTGCGGTCCAGCACGCTGTGTGCTGCATAGCTGCGGTTACACAGTCCTGAGGCACACACACATGGTAAATGGAAATACTATATAAGCACGTCACACGTCACATAACACGCAGCAGCCACATATAGTACGTAGATGTAGCATGCACACAGCCAGACAAAAACACACACTAACTCGGCACACGTGTACAGAAGTGTGTGAGATGCCAAATGATGAACTCTTTCTTTCTTTCTTTCTTTCTTTCTTTCTACAAGAGTGGCAGGGAACTGGCAAGTGTGTGTTTGTTGGGTGAGAGATACATAGTTCATTGAGCAGGCACAAGGGGCAGCCCTTTATGTGTGTGTGTGTGTGTGTGTTTGGGGTGTAACAGTGTTAACATTCAAGGCAGGACCCTTGAACCTCCGAGGACTCTTCTTCTCACACCCCTCTAACCTTTTGTCTAAGCTTCCCTCCATCTTTTCCGCTCATCGCTCATACCCCCCATTTTTAGTCTTTAAATTTAATTTATTGATGAAAAATCAAGTGCGGGGCATGTTTCTGTTATTTTTGTTTCGCAAAAGTCAATGTTTTTACTTTTAAGTCCTGCTTTCGTCCATTGCGTTTCGTGTTATTGTTATATCATTCCTCACTTTCATTCCTGTCCTCTACAACTATTTGTCCTGTCGCTCTATTTTTTTAATCGTTTTCTTCTGTTCGCTTCTTCTCTTCAGTCCTTTCTAACGCTCTGCACTTAAATTTTTATAACTTTCCCCCTCGCCTCGCGTTTTTTCTTGCCGAGTCTTTTTTCCTAATTTCACCATCTCCTATCTTTTCTCCACCGTCTCTTCCATCCCTTTTACAGCCGCCCCTTCACCTCCCTCCATGTTTTTCTCATCTTCCTCCACTCCTCCACCATCGCCTCTTGGACTGTAGCTTTATCGCAGAAGGATCCAGCAACTACAAGAGTACATAAATCAATAATGTAACTTTTTGGTAAAAGCATTGCTCCCCATCTAGCTTTTATCTTTCTCCCTCTTCTTCCTCTCCCCTCTCCATCCATCCATCCATCCATCCATCCATCCCTGCCTTCCTCCTCCCCTTTTTCGGATTAGCAGGAGGTGCTGGCAGCAGTCTCCCTTGCCCCTTCTTTCACCCCGAGAACACACTGCTCCCTCCTCCAGCACTCTTGTCTCTGGCTGAGTATAGAGCACAATGTTAAGCTCTCTTTCTCAATGAGTGTGTGTATGTGTGTGTGAAACAGAGATCGCATTTTTAGCAGTTATGAACTTTGTATATGTGTGTAAATGCTCAAAGGATAAACATGGAATTATTATTTTATTTCCTATTGCCACAAATTCCATGAAAAGACCAAAATCATCAATGTAATAGTTCGTCTCTCAACACTTTACAACTTCCCTACGCTGTTTGTGGTGCTTAGTCCCAAACCTGTTTGTTCTTACCGAAGACGAAAATCTCAAACATATACTTTCATTTTTAAAAAAGGCTCAGTAATTTCCTAAAACAGCTGGGCACTGTAGTCTTTAGCAAACATTACTCAAACAGGAGTAAATAGCGCATTTGTAGGGGACTATTTTCAGCTGTGGATTGATACACATTTAGTTCTCTAGTATTTCTAGCAGCCAAGACAACACAGTGTGTTGGATTGTGTCTAAATAAATTACAGTGTGTGTGTCCATGGTAATGAAGGAACATGTCACCCCAGTGTGGCTCACTGATGTGTTTTTAATAGTTTTTGGACAACAGTGGAGCTCTATGGCTCGGAGGAAGAAGATATATCAGGCTTTGGATACACACACAATAATTGTTGATAGGATCAATTAATTATTGGTTTTGGTCTTTTCGCCGAGGATATGTTGACAGTAAGAAAAATTTAGAGCAATAACATAACGCTACATGTATTTGTTGAACTCCACACTGTGCGTCTGTATTCGCTTGTAGTTGAGGTACGTGTGTGTGTGTGTGTGTGTCAGGGTATTAGCTGGGGTCCCGGGGTGAGTGCTTAGAGAGTTTTGAACAACCATAATCTCCCTTCCTATAATGTCCCCAGGTCAGGGGCCAACCCTCTCTCTCTCCCTCTCTTTTTCCTGCTCTCTCTCTCTCTCCCTCTCTCTCTTTCTCTATTCTCCTTGTTTTTTGGCTGAACTATCCGAAGCCCCTTTTCGTTAATCCGTCCTTGAAACGAGCACCCTTCCCATCTCACCGCCTCCTCTGCCACGCTCGGCGCTCGCTTTCTCTCGCTCCATTTTTGGCGCATACCTTTGACACTTTCTCTTTCTCATTCTCCTTTTTCCCCATTTTGTATCTCTTTTCCTCCCCTTCTTCTCTTTCCTTCCTTCTTTCCTTTCTCTCATCCTACTTTCTTATTTCTTCTCTTTCGTCTTCTCTCTCTGTCTCTCTGATGTGTTGGCGTGACCGCAAAGGGACGGGGTTCATTGTCAAGTCGAGGACCTATCGTACCATTCAAACACACACAAACACACACTACAAACTCACACACTGGTTCCTTGGTATCTCTGGCACTGGCTGAATGATTGACAGCTGAAAAGAAAGAAGGAATTCCCTCACAGCCTTTGACCTGGTTTCCTCTCTCGTCCTTCTCTGCTGCTTTCTCACTTTTCATTTTTAACCTTTATTTCAGTTGTAGTCCTCAAGATTCACCTTTTTGACAAATTTTGGCACCATCTTGTGTTCCTGCACTGCATCTCCCAAAAAAACAGTCAGTCAAGCAATGTGGGCAAAATTATGGCTCCTTTGAATTTTCTGTTGCTGCATTTTGAGTTTCTGTGGGTGACATACTTTTCTTTGTTGCTATTGCTCTTGTTAACAAATCAGTTCTTCTATCAATTCTTTCCAGACACTGTTTTTTCTGAAATGGGTGTCGTTTTCCTGTCACTAATGATAACATTTGACTCACCTGCTCCTTAGCGACCATCACACCAAGCTGACGAAGATCGACTGATGCGTCACCTCTTGTTCTTTCGTCACCTTTCCCGTGTTAAAAATTTCACTTGAACAAAAGGCAAATGATTCAGCTGATGGCCGCCATGCACATGCCTTCAGCACCTGCAATGAGAGGAAATAACTAGTTAGCACTCTGCATCGCTTTCCTTGAATTTGTTTAGTTTGGTTTGTGTATTTCAAGTAAGTATGGAGGGCAGATTTGTTAAGGCTTGTAAGTGTATACAGAGCTGAAAGTGAAAGTGATGCCCAATAGTAAAAATAATTAAGTTTGCTAACATACAAGTTGATTTGCAATACAACGGACAACCGTAGTGGAATTTACAAATGATCATTTGACCGTTTTCAGACGAATTTCCAATTTGAGTTAAACTTGAGTTTTTTCCCACAACTTCTACGCAAAAGAGCTGATGATGTAATCACTATTAGCGATGATTTCACCAAAACTATATGAAGAAGGCCCATGTTGGCAGAAGAAGGTAAATTGTAATTTAAATTAGAATTCATTTGTTACTGCAAATTATTTCGGACGAATTTAAACAATATTTTCAAGAGGGTTATACAGTAACATTGACAGAAAAACTGCTTCAATCCAGAAAATATCATGTGACACTGAGTTTTCATACACCTGCATTATGCAGTTGATACATACTGTATATCCATTGTACAATACATTATATTCACTTACCAGACGCCTTTGTCCAAAGCAACATACATTTAGTGAGTAGAAACAAGAGCAAGATGCCATCAAAACTTGTGCATCCCTCGAACATTTACGTATGCAATGAAAGAACTTCAACTGGAGGACGACAACACATCTGTCACCAAGTTTTTGGCTGCAAACTTCAGCAACAAAAAAAATGCAAACTCTGTGCTCACTTCATTTCAAAATGTTTTCATCCTCATATCATCTCTTTTTGCTCTCAAACTCGTGGCTCTCTTTTCCTTTTTGATGCAAAGTATCAGCAGGACAATGCATCTGAGCCGGTGAATTACTCTGTTTCCTACTTTGTTGCATTCAGGAGAGCCGTCATTCATTTCCTGCTACTGTTTTCCCAAGAGCCTCTGTTTCTCCCTCTTTTCTAGAAAAGCCCTCTGCTCCCTCTAAGCGTCACCCTAATATTTTTGTTAAATAACTGCTCCAAATGTACACTTTCTCTCCCACTCCACACACACTCTCGCTGTCCCCCCAGCTAGTGGGTGTGTGTGTGTGGTGGGTGAGCTGCGGCGTTGATCTGAGTAAACATAATTAGCTGTGTTTTTTTGTCTTGCCCTAATAAAAGAGTCATTTGTTGGACATTTCCACTGCGCTACAAAGAGGACATTTATAAGCCCGGGCCCAGGTTCGCCCCCAGGCCAACCCCAACAGAACAGACGGGGGTATTTTTAGCACGGCCGGCGCACTGGCTAGCTCTGCTTGGACAGTGTGTGTATGAGGAGTGTGTGTTTGTAGTGAGAGAGAGAGAGAACAAGAGAGACAAGGAGATTTTATGAGATTTTCTTTGATCGCCGTGGTGTTTGTCAGAAATTTTGAGTGTATGCGAGTGTGTAATGAAAGGTTTTGTGTGTGTGTGGGAGAGTGTTTGGATGGCGTGTGTGGAAAATCCTCACTGAGAACCCCCCTCCCCCTCCTTTATTGAGGTTCTTGTAAAATATCAGATAAATCTCTGTTCAAAAAATATTAAAGGGACTCTGTAGAGGCGGACATTGCTAGTTACAAGAACGGCCCTGTCCAAACTGTAGACACACACACACAAAGTTGAAAGCATACTTTAGGGATATTCCCTTACTTCGTGATTAAACACTATTCCTGACCCTCATGCATAACCTTCAACCCTGACATAACCTTAATTTAACCCTTATTTTGACCTTAATTTAACCTTAACTCTGATCCTAAATCTTAACCTGCAGCTCTGTGCAGTATTTTATACCTAATGACACCTCAGGGTCCAGTTTGAAGCTGCATTCGCTGTTCTCAACCTGCCGGCGCCGGTTTTATTTTTACCTTAAAGTGAACGGGGAGTTTTGGCCGAGACAGACAGAAAGTGGTTGAGAAAAAAAACAGACCATTTTACGAAGTCAGGACAAGTCTGAGTTTAAATTTGCACGTAACTTTGTGCGTTTGCTGGTTGCGACAAAGAAGAGGGCGTCATCGTATACAGTTACGACAAACCAGAATGCAAAGGAGGTATGGAAGTATGGCGTTGAAAACTTTGTTGTGTAGTTTGGTGAAAGTAGGAGATTCAAAGTAAAAGATTCTGTGGTGAAATTTGGGGCATCGTTGAACCTTGACATCCTTGATTTAAACATGACCTGGGGCCCTTGGTGGCTCTCTCTTTTTTATAGGGTAAACTGTCTATAAAAGCATACCTGCAAGACAAAAAAGTTAAATGGAGAATGTAGCAGCTGTTACTCTGCTGATATTGTATTTATATGGAACGGGTTGTGTTAGGATGTGAAACTATACACACAACTTGGTTGCGTTGTCAATTTAAAGACACTAAAGACACTTTTTAATAAAGCAGTAATTATTTTCAGTAAAGAAAAATCTTAATTTCCCAACTGTCATGTTATTAACAATCCCGTTTACCCCACCTAATGACCCCTGACAATTTGAGTGAATGTAAAGGAATTATTTAAAATAGAATTTAAAAAAAGTAGTATTATTTAAAGTTAATGTCACAAATCTATAAAAAAAATTTTTGGACCATGTTTTTGTCCAATAGACTTTGTTGCTCATTGCAGCTGTTCATGCTATTAGCTCAGCATAGTAAATAGCATGTAGTTATAGTAAAACCCAAATGAAAGTCAAGTTAGATGACATCAGCGTTTTGATTGGCTGTTGCAAAAACGTCTAACTGTTTCATGAGGCATCTAATTTGCAGACATCTTTGCAGTTAACTGCAGCGGTGAAATTTCCTACAAGTCAAGATGGAATAGTTTAACACGGGCTTTAGAATTACAGAAAGTACTGCATCTGAAGTGAATTACACCACCTGCATTCACAAACAACAATCAAAAAATTCTTGTGAGGCTGCAGTTTAACAACAAAAAAGCAAAAACAGTGTGTGCATCCTAAACTCTTATTTGGCTTTGTTCAAGGATTATTCACATTTACAACTAGTGACTGCACTGTGCTGGAAAAAACTGAGCGGTGTACCCCTTTACATACACATGCACACATCATGTTCTGTGCCTCCACAGCCAGCTTGTACTTCTATTAGTTGCTAGGTAACACATCCACAAGAAAAAAAAGCTTTAAAACTTTATGCCCGCCATCATTAAGAGAAACCTCTTTATGGTTTTCAGCTCACATCAGAGTTTGTTGCCTGTGACCTCGGCGGTAAAATCAGCCGTAATGTTGTGGTAGCAATTTTGGTTTCTGGGTTTTTGCGAAACTAAGCGAGTGTTTACAGTGAAGGCTCCTTCGCTTCAGTGAAGTTTGGAGGGAAAGTGTGTGTTCAGCCTGCGCAATCAGTGTGAAGCTGTGACGCTTGCATCTCCGCGGCGACGTTTCACGTGTGTGTTGCTGTGATCCCGTGTGTGGTTATGTACGTGTTCTCCTGCAAGAGAAGTGTGGCGTCATTACATCACAACTTTTCCATACTTGCTCTGTGTGTGTCTTTTGCCAGATTTGGGAGGGAGGGGGTGTACACTTCTCACCTTTTATGCTAAATGTCATCCAGACCACACCCCTGGCACACACACACACACAGATTATTTTAGTGTAACTTTTTGGTTTTACGCACAATTTTTTTCCATTTTCTTGTGGGGAATAAGACAGATGAAAACCTCCAGTATTCTGCCAAAATGTGTGTGTGAGTAAAAAGAAAATCGAGAGAAATGGAAAGAGAAAATGTATGAGGAGATACACACATAATGCACGTAGCTGAACACACACCGCAAAAAATACATAATCGGCCCAATCTGATGCTGTATCGTGGAGTGTGAAAGGGAGCCTTGTCTGGCTGAGGAACTCCCTTCCAATTGGACTGAGTGTGTGTGTGTGTGTTTGTGTTTGTGTGTGTGAGCAGGCCTGCCAGGCAGACATACTAAACCACTCTACATCCATGTGGCAGCAAAATGTAGCTTGGAAAACAACCCCACTCTTACACGCACACACACCCCGAGGGCTCCAGAGGCCAGCCGGCGACCTGGTGTGTGCGCTAATGTGTGTGTGGGGGCCTGTGTGCGTGTGCATGCCACAGTAAAAAGAGGAAGTGTACAGGACCTGTGAAAACAGTTCAGGTCAACAGTTTGTATCCAGTCAGATCGACAGAGAGAGAAAAAGACACCGAAATCTGCAAAGGTGAAGGAATGAGGGATAAAACAATGAATGTTTCTTTAAAAATACACTCCTAAAAGAAATATCTACCTGATGGGCCACATTTAGGTGGCTATTTCCAGAAACTATGATGAAAGTTGATAGCAGAAAATGTCAGAAATGTAAAACATTGGTTTTAAATGTCCAGTGTAAAATCCCTCAAAATCAAAGAGCGGTTGGTTTCTAGTTGGCATTTTGCACCGATGTTCGACAGGAAGAAATGCATCGTAAATGCAGCCGAGACTGCTTTCTACAACCACAGGAGCAGGACGTAGATCAGAATGCAATGCAGCTGTAAGAAAAGCTACGTATCAAGTAAAGCTTTATAAAAAGACTCAAAAACAAATCTCCAAAATGCACGGTGTAGATAAAATAATGTCAGCGCCTCATGAAAAGGTCTTAACATCTGAAATAACTTAAGTGCAATGACAAACACAGCTACGGAGGTGGGGCGTGTTGGACTGAATGCTAATTAGCAGCATTTTTCATCTATAAAAGCAGTCTGGCAATCAGAGTTTTCAAAGCAACATGAAACAGCTAACAGAGCTGCAAAGACGCTGAAGCATCTGTGCTCAATTTAGGCCGAGTTCACACAGAGAAACGTTAAGATGTGAAGTGCGTCGCAAGAGAGGAGGAAGAGATGAGCTACAACTGCCAAATAAAAAAAGTAGCCAAGACTGCAGACGTCTTGTGTGTCTTTGTGGTTTGACAGGTATTTTGCGCTGCGTCTTCTGAAAATGTGAAGCTTTTTCAAAAGTTTTCACTTTGCTTTCTGCGACAAAGAAAAACACAGTCGAGTCGCACTTGTCCATTGAAGAACATGGAGTTGAAAAGCGCTTATGTGAAGCAATTAGTCTTTGTGTGAATAAAGCCTTTAAAAAAACTGCAAGAAATGATTTAATACGTCAAGAACATTCTGGTAAGTCATGATAATATGTACCAAACACAGCAAACTAAATCAACACAGGAAGATGTCGGATGATTTAGCAAAACCCTGGATTGTTTTGACATCCATTGCCAACGTTTCTAAAATACTCACTTTCTACACCAACTATGGTATGGTTAAGGTTGGGGAAAGATCGTGGTCGCGACAAATAAACTATGGTTAGGGTTAGGAAAAATCGTGGTTACAGTTCATAAAAAGGAAAATGTTTATTTCAGTTGTACCTCCACACCCTTACTTTCCAACTCGCTACTTTCGCCAGTGGCACCTAATGTTGCCATTATACGTAAATCTTGAAGTGCAGAATCATCCAATATGGACAGATATGGGCTGAACACGAATATGATGAAATATACACAATACAACACACGGCCTACCTTTGCTGCAGTGTTTACTTCAAAGTAGACATCTTTTTTCATGGATTAAGGAAGTGTTTCCATTATTTTGGGTACACACTGTAAAGACAGAAAGAAGAGACAGAAAGAAGACATGGTTCAATTCAAAAGCTAACATTACTGTAAAGTTACCTGTACAGTTCTCACTAACATCACTTCAATGTTCAAGGTTCGTCATCAAAACGCATTGTATGTGTTGTTAAAGGCGACCTGTGAAAACAGTTGTGTAATGTCTCTGGAGGGAGCTTTCTAAAGTCTGAGACTGATGATGTCATAGCAGTGTCATCAAGGTTATCTCAGCATTGACTACACATTTTTGACAGAGAGCTTGTATTACAAACTTGGGGCGTGGGCTCTGAAAGACACTGACCTTTACCAGGCAGGGAGGGTCAAACGGAAGAGTTGCATTATGGGAAGTGTAGGATCTAGTGTTTTTGGAGCTTGACCAATACTAGGGAATAAAAGTCAAGACATCTATGCCTCTGCAGCTTTAATGTTTTACAAACATGCTGAATGCATTGCTACCTCATAAAGCTATCATGAGTAGCAGCTTTTAATCCTATGATCCATAGAAGAAAAGGATAAAAGATGAACAGATGTGACTAAACATGAACGACCAGTTGTTCCAGCATCAAATCTACAGTTTCTGTTCATATTTAGTTGATACTTTCATTCAGAGGGACTTGCAGCAACTGAGCAGGTAGTTAGTTTTGTGTTTCCTACATCCTTTTAACAGTTTTTGGCATCTGAGACAGTTTTTGATTTGACTGTATTAAATGTATCAAGGCTTCACTGCAGGACTCTGAGCCACAAATTACACCGTAAACCAGAATCACTGTGAGGATAAATTTGTAGCTTCAGTTAGTGGAACGCTGCAAAAAATGAAGCTATGTTTGTGCACACACATACAAACTCACACCGCAGGAACAGGAAACAAACTACCTGCTAAAATTAGTCCCTGAACACACACATAAACTTATGCTTCATATACTCAGAAGCTCTCTCTCTCACACACACACATTCAAACATACTGATGGCTTCCTGTAGTGTGAGCGTTACAGTAGCTCTTAATGTTAATTCCCACCAGACTAAAAGAGAAAAAAAGTTTTTTAAAAAGTACTTGATGAAAATGTAGAAATGAGAGGAAGAGAGAGACTCCATCTCTCTTTCTCTTATATAAATGTGGGACCAAACTGTTTTACAGCACCTCATAGTACTACTTCTTTGGCGTGTATGTTTACATATGTTACCTGTGTGTGTGTGTGCCTCACAGTCATACATATCTCTTTCCCCAGGAGTAAACTGGGGTCAAACCAGTTAGTGTTGTAACAGCAATTTGCAGTTAGGCCTCTGCGTGTTTGTTTGCTTTGCACGTTTTTTTGTGTGAATTTTATGAATTCAGAGTATGCGTACATGCATGTGTGTTTTTACTGTATGCGTGTGTCTAAATGTGTGTGTGTGTGCTTGTGTGTGAATGATGTGTTTGTCTGTGAGTGTTGGTGTGTATGCCCGATGTGTGAGTGGGTTCGTGAGCTCATGTGTGCGTGTAATGTGTGTAACACAGTAAGCTGCCCTCTGGCTGATATATATTCTTTTCACTCAAACAGCCCATTTACAGTTCTGGGGTCGGCTCCCTCTCGCTCTGCCGTGACCCGGACCGTTTAGAGGTCAGCGTCAAAGCTGAACCCAGGTCAGCTCGCTAACTGACTCCAGCTCTGGTCCTCTGGGGGTTTACTGACAGCCAGGCTGTTCAAACCGCGGGGCAGGGGCCCGAAATGGGCTGTGCGGCTTCTTCTGGTGGGTCCCCGCATGAAAAAGAGGCAAAGATGTTTACTGTATCCTCTGGGGCGAAAAGTTTGGGCAACCTTTGAAGCATTGGAAGCCAATTTTTAGCATCTGTCTCTAAACACTCATTGCTGTGGTGTTTCTGTGGACCAGTTCCTCTAGATCAGCTGTCAATTTTGGTGACTTCTTCCTTTGATTTTCTGTAGATTCAGGTTGAGTTTCTGTCCGCTGTCTTCTCCTTTTCAGCCAAAGGAATGATGGCTATCACTGCCAATGCAAATTACCAATTTGGTCCATCTTCTTCTGATTATTTCAACCAAACTGGAAACATTAAACACATGATTTCCTAGCAGACACTGAGTGTTTAGAATGACAAAAAAAGAGCTTTTTTGAAATGGAGATTGGTTGGATAACTTGGATAGAAAATGAGAAAAATCTGCTTAATGTGCATATTAAAGTTGTGAAAGACTAAGTAAAGAAATATCAGTTCCTGAAAGTGTCCAGTTGTTCCCAACCTGGAGGTTAATAAACATAAGTGGTCAAAAAATAGTTACCAGAATAGGAAAATGGATAATTTTACCTCTTCAGGCCTCCAAAAAGTGTACAACTAAAACAGTCTGAGAATGAATAACCACTGTTTGGTTGAACCGATTACAACCTGTAGCCATGTGCAACCTGCAACAAGGGGTTGCAAGTAGATGTAGTTTCATTTGTAAGAGTCAAAAGCCAAAAAAATGTTGGGAACCACCGACTTACAGGAGGGGATAAAGTATCTCTTAACACTCAAATATAGATTCTGCATGTATATTTGTGTCCATTAAATCTGTTTGTAGTAGATACACATCAAAAGTGTTGAACAATATTTCAAGAAGCTAAAGGGATGAACTCAGGCTGAAATGTATCAAATCCTTTAGGAACCACATTAAGATCTTTTTACATTCCTTCACTCTGGTCCTTCTGGATGAGAAATTTCATTTACTGTACTTGAAGCCTGAGCTGAAAATATTTTGAGAACCTTTGACCTCAACCATTCATTGGTCAATGTTAAAGCTGAACTCTGATCATATCCCGAAGGCATCCTAAATCAGTTTTCATTGAATTAACCTGGTGTATACGGGCTTCTTAAACATCTGCAGTCTGCTACCTTCAGTGTAAACGTTTGCTTTCGCTCTTGGAGCCGAGATGATGGAAACATCAGTAACATTTAGCATGTGGGGACTCACCAGAAATGGTCTGTTTGGGCCCCAAACCACAGGGAGAAAAAATACTTACTCAGAGCTTTTAGAGGTGAAGATCAAAGCTGGAGGGAAGGTCAGATTCTAAAAGGCTGTTTTAAATTAATAGCAAGCGTAAAAATCAGTCATAAGAATCGCTGCAGAGCTTAAACTTGAAATGTTCTGGTCAGTTTTCTGTCTGGTTTGCAAAATACCACCAGCATCATTTGGCAGCTTATAGAGCAAGTCTTGTTAAAGATGGTGATGGTGAAGACGAGGAGAATGATGAAGATGTTGGGGATGATGATTGTCGCAACTTTACAAAGCATCCGTAAAAAGGGTTTTAAAATGTAAGCAAGCGGGTGATGTGATGAGCACTTTTTTACAATACTTAAGTGTCCATTCTGGTTTCCCTATGCGCAGAGTCAAACTGAGCATAAAAAAGTGGAGGTCAAAAATGAAAGACAAGAAAAATAATAGAAAAGTTAAAAGTAGGACATGAGGGGGAACTCCATCAACCGAAGGAGCAGGAAAAGCGTTTCTCTAATGTAAGCTAAAGAGAGTGGAGTATTTGGGGATTTCCTCTAAATAATGTCCTCGCACCTGCTGTGCGTCTCTACTGGTAAAGGGAAATTTCACCTTTCAGCAGAATTCACATCATTTCCTCAACAGTCACTCTCTGAGCAAGCACCCTTTGAAACCGTCCCATCTTTTGCTTTCTCTTTCTTCAGGCTTCAAAGTTTTAAGTGTCCCTACCTTCTTACATAAATGTAAATCTTCATGAAGTGAATATGCAGCGTGAATTACAGTAAACAGTATCAAAATAATTAAAATTACACAAAACATTGGGTGAAAAAGAATGAAAAAGCACAAGGTGATGTTCTCTGAACAAAAAGCTGATTTTCACTAACATTAGTCGATATTTGATGATGTTTGATGGGCTAAAAACTAGAGATCTGAAAACCAGAAATCAACTCCTAGTGACGCAACCTTTGAGTCACTGGAGTTGTTATTATTTTTCCAATGGAAAAGGTCTTAGAATAGTTACTGAAACCCATGTTTTTAGGACATCTCTTAAGAGTCCATGACTTTTGTATTTTCGTTAAAATCCTTAGAGCTCTAAGGCTGATCTTCATGTCTTCTCTCTGTCTCTCTGTTCAGGGTTCGGGCTTCCATGCATCGCGGAGGCAGAAGTATGGCAACGTGTTCAAGACCCACCTGCTGGGCCGCCCTCTGATCCGGGTGACGGGCGCAGAGAATGTGCGCAAGGTGCTGATGGGTGAGCACACTCTGGTGACGGTGGACTGGCCTCAGAGCACCGCCACACTCCTGGGACCCAACTCACTGGCCAACAGCATCGGAGACATCCACCGCAAGAGGAGGAAGGTCAGGGCATACACATACATGCACATATTGGAGACTGGGATATGAGGGTAAGGAAGGGGACTGACACATAACCCCCTTCTTTGACAAGCACTTCACTTCATGAATCCTCTGGGAACTTAACTTGTCGGCATCATGTTATTTTCTGTAAAAGTCACGTTGGAAATTGCACAAAGAAAGACTTCCGTAATACTTTGTTCACGGCTAAAGTCAGAATTGAATGTAGTCACATCAACGGAAAAGGCTACAGCATGCACAAGGATCAATATCAAATACCTGTCCTGTTCCACCTTTTAAAGACAACACTATAATAATATTCTCAGAGACAGAAGAGAAAAAAGTGTCCGAAAATCACATAAATGATCAGGCAATCAGCAAAGTCACCTTACATTTTCAACTTTCATTCTTGGATGAAAATCCAGCAGAATTACTTATACCGTACCTGCGGCATGTGAGCAAATACAGCAGTTAATTGGGAGCCACAACCTAATATATTTTTTTAACTGTACTTTGGTACTCCAGACTGTATAAAATGTGCAGCAGAATTATATAGTTCATATCTAATATATTTCGAAACTGATAAGAAAATTTACTAGAGGATCTGCAGGTTTAGAATGGTGGTAATCAGGGGCAAGCCTCCCTGCAGTGATGAAATAAACACTAATTCATCTGCAAAATAAGTTTGAAAATCCATGACTGATCATATCGTTATTTTCCAACTCACTGCTGTTTTCCAGCACTGCAGTCAGAACAAAAACGGGCTTAAGAGCTTCTTTTTAGTGTACCAGATACCAAATATTGCCCTGGCATCGCAGCTCTATCTGTATTGATCGTGCCATATTCGCCATTTTGGAACATTTCACAAACTATAACGATATTTGAACATCAAAAACAGCGTCAGAACTGTTACAGAGTTTATATCTGAAAGAGGCTACATAATGTACAGTTTAGACCAGTATAAACACACACACACACAGAGTCATCTGAGTCACCTGCTGCACAATGAGAAAGGTAGGACACACTCTTCCACACACACACAGACCCACAAACAGAAAGAGAGAGTTTCAGTGTAAAGCTATCCCGTCCTCTCAGTCTTATCAGCAGCGTTCTGGCTACTGAAGCGTGAGAACGACCCCTCCATCACTCTATCCTCTCCTCCACTCATCTACATGGAGAGGGATTCCAGTCAATATTCGCCCACCCTCAATTACCTGTTTGTCTTTTTTTAATCTTCTCTGCTTAATTTCTCTAATTTCTCCCTGATTCTCTCATATCTCTCTTTCTCTCTTCTCCCCCAGTCTTTCTTTTTCACCTTCTGTCTCTCTTTACTTCCTCCTTTTCTCATTCTATCTCTCTCTTTTCTGTGCCAGGACCATTTCAGGTAATCAGCCACTTACCTCTCCCTCCTATTATCCGTTTTCCCCGGGGCACATACCTTCCCTCTCTCTCACACACACAAACACACATTTGATGCACACACACACACACACACACACACAAAGGACCAGAACGAGAAGCAGTCTGGTGTGTTTTGCTGTAAATCAGTCTCTAGTTTTCTCTCTCTGGATCCTCCGTGGAGGTGGGGAGGAAGGAGGGAGATTTTTTTTTTTGGAGTGGTTTGGAGGTCAGGTTTCGTTACCGTGGTGCCCGGGGACAGTGAGGGGTCGGCTGGGTCTAATCTGGGCTCTGATCCCCTCTCCTCTCCCTGGAGACCCCTGCACTAACCTCATGTAATGACCCCTGATTAGGAGGGCTGCCTCCAACACAGCACAAAGAGGGGCTTTCTGTGGGGCCCCACACACACACACAACACAATGGCATATGTGCACACACAACTGAATATTCCCCAGCTCTCAACCCAAACAGCCATATACAGAGTTGGATACAAGGATGGTAAGGTTGCTTATAGTTGTAGGTTTAAGCCCTGTGAACTGTGAGGCACTGCTGAAGTGCCTTTGAGCAAGTCAAGCAATCTCATACCTGCTGCTATTCTGTCCATGACCTCTGACCTTCCTGAGGAGGCAAAAGGAAAGAAGTTTTCCCTTCAAGTGATGAAGCCTCATATTACAGAGTTTGACTAGATTTTAAACCATATTGGCTCCAATGAGACAACCACGCCGTCAGAAACGCCTGCAGGTTAAACTGAGCTAATTAAAAACTGTAATGGCTGACTAACTCTAAAAGACACACTATAAACACTCGCCAGCAGAGGAACATTACAACAACCCATAATGCAACACTCTCTGTAGGAGCCAGTGTTACATTGTTACTCTCTCCATTCAAAAAGAATAGCTGATTTTGTGATCAATTAATTGTCTAGTCCTCGAATATAAGACAAACCCCACAAGTGTAATTTCCAGAAAAAAATAATGTCTTACATTCGGGCCACTATGGTAATACAATTTGACGTTTTCATAGAAATAAATGTATTTCAACCTCCAGTTAAAATGCAAGCGTTACAAACACTCTGTACGGAAGCTCTTTCCTGGCAAAAATCAGCCAGCGCACAGGAAGTTATGTCTTTATGTCCATTCTGAGTTTGTTTGGAAGAAATAGAAGAAGAAAAAAAGGGCAACTTAGTATGAGCAATGTTAGCGATGAACAGACAAAGAAAAAAGTGCCAGCCACAGAAAACCTCAAAAAAAAGGAGGTATGATCTCGCCCACACTGATTGACTGACAGGTGCAAGAGCCAAAAACCCCTGAAAAAAACTTACGTGAAGAATACCACTTACAGTAATGTATGTAGCTCTATATGTATATAGAGGCTTATAGTCTTGCTCAATGGCACCTCAGCAGGCCATGCGGTGGCTGTTTGACCTTCTGCCTGTTGTGGGAACCAAGTCACGTCATTTTGATTACAGGAGGGTCAACAGACAGAGAGACAGAGAAAGAAAGTGAGAGAGAGAATGGCAAGGAGGGCAGAGAGGTCAGCTGGGCAGTTTTCAAGACTTATGTAGGCGTGTGTGGGTGTGTGTGTGTGGGTTGGCAGCGCTCCCTGCTGTTTTCTGGGTAATAAAACTAAGTCAACAGACAGAAGTGAAACAACATCAACTGAGAGAAAGAATGAGCGAATGGCTTACTGTCTGACCCACTGGACCAGAACTGCGCCTCTGTTTTTGTGTGCATGTGTGTCGGCCCTCCTTGTGGTTTTCATACGGAAAAACAATCTTCACACAGCACATTAGCCTTTGGTGGATCAACAGAGCCAGCCAGTTTCCATATAACCCCGTGTTAAGCTAGGAAACTAACTCCCTCAAAAGAGCCACAGCAGCCTGGTTTTCCACTACAGGCCAATCAGGGCCAAACGAGGCCAGCCAGGGCTTACACATCATCCTTGTCAGAAAACAACATCAAACATAGGCCTATGTAATTCTGCTGCAAACAGACAGCGTTTATCACTTTTGTTACCATATCACCATATTACCATGGGCTTGCGGACAGTCGGGAGCTGGACATGGTTCAGAGTCTGGAACCAGTGTTGCTGCTTTTGCACTTTGCGTGAAATCTGAATGCAAATGTTATGACAGAAGTCAACTATAACAAATCTTCAATAGGCTCCTAGTCAGCCTTCGAGACTTTCATTTCTAAAGACAGATTTCTTCACTCGTATCAAGGAAATGACAGTAGCCAGAGAGGCAGGGCAAATATCACACACCCTCGGACAACAGAGTTTTCTAATGAACTAATCTGCATGCTTTTGGACTGTATGAAACCTATATGAGCACGACAAAAGCGTGCAAACTCCAGTTTACGTATGGGTTCTGATTGTTGGGTTTATTTGGTTCCAGATTCCTTTAACTCCAACTGAAATCATATTTAGTCATCCTGAAGACTCTTAGACCCACAGTGGCTTTTTCAGCCGACTGCTGCTACAGAAAATGACGCAATGAGAGTGTTGAGAGTGAACCAAAACAGCTAAGTTGCCGACCGGAAAACAAAAACAGTGAGCTGCACGATGATATGATGGCCCGTAGGGCTGAGAGGAAATGCAAAGTTGGGCGATGATTCTCCCCTTTCACATTAGTTATAGTAAATACTGATTGAAGCTGCTTTTCAAATCTTTTAATGTCTCATTTTAGTTATTAAATGTTTGTATTCCAACAATGTTCTTGCACACCACAAAGTCTTAATGACTTAGCTACTGTAAATAGATTCAATAGGGGATTTGAAAGGATTCAGATTTGATAAATATCGACACAGGAAGGCTTTTTGTGATTTTTCTGTGAGATGACAGAACTAAACACTGAGCCACTAGGCCACCTTCATTTTAGCTTAGTTCTTTAGTTTTCAGCATGCAAATGACACAAAGCCAAAGTTCATTTGACCGTTCTTTCCCTCAGCTGTACACAATAATAAGCAAAATATATGATTAAGGACCTTTTCTTTACCTTGCCCAACAATATAAACTGACAAAATACACAGTAAGTGTGCTGCAGTAAACATGCTGAGATGGCCTCAGTAAGCCCTACCTGACCTGCAGTGGAAAAATGTCCCTTCATACTGAAATAACACTGGGTGAATCCAAGTTAGAATTTTTAAGGCACATGCACACACATGCAAATACACACTATGTTGACAGTGGCAGCCAGTTCTTTATTTTAACCCTCTGACATACCTCTCACTCCGTCTTTTCTGTTCCTCCACTATTTAAATTCCTTCATTCCACCTCTTTCTCTCCCTCCCTCTTTCCTTCCCTCTCCACATTTTCCTTCCCCCTTGTTTTTCTTTTTTTTGGAACCCTCCCTCCATCCCTAAATTTAGGAAAAGGAGAAACACAGGCAGGGAAAACAGAGTGTGAGACAGAGAGGGAGATTGGACAGAAATAAAAGAGACATATGGAGGGATTCAAATTGACCTCTGCCTCAATTTAAGTGTCACTTTTAACCAGACATCTTCAACCTCTTTACTGTCTGTATTTTTTACATGCAGGCGATTCAGTCCAGTTTTCCTTTTCTTTCAGTATGCTGCTCTGCATGCATCCCTCATGTCTCTCTCTCTCTCTTTCTCTGTGTGTGATGAGTGAGTCTATTTCCTGTGTTTCTGCTCATCACCAGTAGAGGGCACTGCCAATTCTAACTGAGCTGAAGCCCATTCTGTCAATCCCCTCTTTGCCTTACACAGTTTTATCAGCCTCCAAAGCAAAATTTAAAGAAAAGATATATGAATGGTGAGTTGTAGCAGAGTTTAAACATCATTTTTTAAAGGGAGGTGAACACAGACCCACAACCATGTACCACTGTTGTCTTAAGAAAAGCTAATGGCCTCAGTTCAGGTTATTTTCATATCATATTCCCATTCCAGCTGAGTAAGTACATGGTCCTCCATTGGTTGAGAAAAGCCAGCAGTAATGATCAAAAATCAAAATCCACAGTGGTAGAAAAAAATCAAGTGCAATGTCAAAGTATCACAGTAGTACTACAAATGTTCAAATACTGCAGTGGTGGAAGAAATACTCAGATTCTTTAATTAAGTAGTAATATCCCAATGCAAAAAAACATTTCTACAATAGAAAAGTCCTGTATTCAAAATTGCACTTAAGTAAAAGCACAGAAGTATAATCAGCAATATGTGATTCTGTTAACATGCTTTAAGATTAATTATAAGCTGAACTAACGTGATTTAAGCTCCTATGTGACTTTTGTTGTAACATTAACTTCACCTGGCTGCTCTGACCTTTACATCTAAAGCACTTAAGCTCGCCAACAAAGCAATCCTTTTCTGATTCGAAGTCATAATAGAAGCAGGGAAAGCCGTATGAACTGCTTGTTTGACTGAGAGAAAAGAGAGAAAGGAATAATAAGTATTTTAAAAAAGGATGGATGACGGGGCAGGGAGAGACGGGAAGAGGTGGGAGTAAAGAGAGAGAGAGAGATGGAGGGAAAGGAGGGCAGAGAGAAGAATAAAGGAGTCTTTACATGTCTGTGGAACCAGCAGCTCGCAGCACTTTCACATAATTTAAGACATATGGACGTTATTAGGACGACTGTGTCTGTGTGTGTGTGTGTGTCTGTGACTGTGTGTGTGTAAGAGTCTGGGAGTGTGTGAGTCTTTGCGCTGCAGGCTACAGAAGACAGTCACGTTTTTGTGGTGCAGCAAAATGACTGTTGTACTGAACAATTCCCCACCACCACCACCCATCATGTGTGGAACTTGGAACGTCCCAGAGTGACACTGCATAAAAAACTGTGTTTGATTGGCAGCCAGGCTGTTTAGGGAGATACCATGCCCATGTGTCTCTGAGTGTGTGTGTGTGTTTTTGTCTGACCTGTAGTTACCTTTCAGAGTCTTGGCCTCCTGTCCACCTGTGCGCACGCACACGCACACACACCCACACCCACAACGGCAGTTGTTCTACAGTAGCTCAACGCTGCTGCTCCGGCTCTATTTATGTATGTATATATGTGTGTGTGTCTGTGTGTAGGAAGAGGCAAAGTACTCACCCAAATTGACCAATTATGCGTAATCCAGCGCAGACAGGTTAAATAGCTAAATTCACAACGTTACACAACCTCCTCTGGCTTAAACCTCCTCTGGCTTAAACTATTTTTTTTTCTATTTTTGAGATCTTGCTGAAGATTTACCTGATGATTCTGAAACATGTTCGACTAGTTTTGTAGTCCGCTGGCAAGTGATCAACAAACTAGCTAACAGCTGGCTCAGTTAAAGATAAATATTTGAGTCATGGATTCAAAGATACTGACACAGTTGAAGTGAACAGTTGATTGATTGGTTAATTAGTCATTTCACGATTTAATTAGTTTCCAACCACTTTGCTGATGAAGAAACCCGCAAAATAAATGAATGACTAGGTCACCAACTAAATCTCCAACAGACGTTAAAACAGCCCATTAAACAAATGAGTGAAAAAACAACCACATAACCACACGAGTAATTAACTAAATAACTCAATAAATAACTGATGGACTAAGTAATCAGTCACATTAATTAAATGACAAGAGATTACTTGATGCAACCAACTAAATGTTTGACTAAGTAACCGACTTAATGACAAACAAATAGATGAAGAGATCTGTTTTTGGGCCAGTCTGCAGCAAATATGCAACTTTGTATTAACATGTAACCATAGCAACCTCCATGGGACAATCAATGTAATTTTGAAAATACTGGAAGACAGTTCAAAGATGCATCATTCCTCCAAGTTTCATCCAAATCTAGTTAATGGTTTCCAAAAACTTTAACCCTCACCTTCATACGCCTAACCCTGTACAATGGATGAACGGACAGTGACCAATCGATTAACTTATCCTCAAAACTATACTGACTGCCTAACAAACAAAAGAACGGCCATGACAGCCTTGTGTTTTTTCTCAGACTGTTTTGAGGTCAGATAGTGTATGTAATCCCCTGTGGTCAGGGTTGGAGAGCAGGTCATGTAAGCTGATCTGTGACCAGTGGCCCCAGGGTGCAGCAGCAGAGGAAATGTAGCACTACTAATGTCTTGGAGCGCTCTGTGATCTGCTCTAACCACTCCCTAACACACACAGCATGTATATACTCATACAGTGCATACATGTAATTCACACATGCACACAGCACCAGCTCAGTAGACTATTGTTCATTCATTCTGAGGGTGACAGAGAGAGGGAAGCAGGGTTTGGAGGAATGATGAGAAAGAGGGCAGCAGAGGAGAAAGAAAATGAGAGGAAAATGAGTTAGAGGACAAAATAAGAGTGCCCAACTGATGGTTTGGTGGCTGAAACATCGACCTCAGGAACCACATGTACCCTCACTGGCCTGGGCTCAAATCCCACTAGAAGCTCCTTTCTTCCCTCTCAGCCTCCATTATGTCTCAATGAAAAAAAGCAGGAACACTTTATAACCATGCTACTTCAGTGTGTTCTCACATGGTAAATATATTCAATGCACAAAGAAAATGACAATAAAGTAATTTTCTTTGTGCATGTTGTACTTAAAAAGCTAAAAATCCAGCAGAAGTTAAACTTTTATACAAACACACTATGGTGTACTTATACTGGTTTTCCAAAGGTGAACAGATGGCACTTTCAAAAAGTGTTAACGACAAGATTCAGCATGTCATTTTGCAACATCCCATCATAGTTATTAAAAGTAAAGTGCACATTGAGTTAAGTGTCGTTTAGTTTATCTGCATGGTTATAAAAAGTAGAAGGAAAGTCATAAAAAGAACCCACAGTGATAAAGTAAATTGAGAAAAACCACAGACAAAATGCAATTATGAGTTTGTGCAGGTTAGAAAGAAGGAGCTTATAAGAACACAAAACGTACATCAAAATAAACAAAAAGGAAGGAATCTAATATGGCGAAACAAATCTACATGCAAATGCTCAACCCACATCTTAACTAGCATTTCCAAAACAATTGTAAGGCTCTTAACATGAAGTGAGGCCTTGATGGACCAGCCACTGATCATTAGACAGAAGTATTCATGTCTAATATAAAATTTGCTTCTTCAAATGTTCCAGTTTCTTTTCATTGAGCAGAAAATGCAAACCATGTGTACCAGTCGCTGAACTTGCTCGACAATGTGCTGCATTGCCTTCCTGCGATTACTGATCGAATAAAACCTAGTATTGTAACTTCTGTGAAACTTAATTTGAAGAATTAAACAGTCCTCTATGGTTTGAACACTGTACTCTTTTAAATTCATTGCTTAAAAGCTCAACTGTTTGTGTTCATCACTGAAAAGTTGACATTTCGGAGAGTTTTTCGCCCAACCAGCAGTGATATTAATCATTCTCTTCTGTTCTGTTCTACATTTAGACCAAATTGTGACTATTTTGAAAAGAGCTCAAAAGGTTAAATGCACGAAAATGTTATTTATCCAAATAGAGCAAAGCGTTAGTGACTGATTCATATTAATATAAAAGCCCTATTCTAGTCCAGTCTGCTCACTTTTCTCCTCTCCTCTCCAATGTTCTACACTTCTAAATCATTTCCAAGACTGTTTTAAGGGCAGTTTTAGAGGTTAAATCAGATGGAATGTTATTTGTCCAAACAACACTGACGACTGGTGACTGATTCATACTAAGAAATACTACGAGCAGCCAGGAAAGACTTAACTCTCCCCCCTCCTCTCTCTTGCTCTTTCTGCCTGTCATTCTAGTTCTGCTGACTACAGGGGAAAACCTCCACAATGTATAAGTCTCTGTAAGGGGGATTTGGGGATGAATAAGGAATGGGCATCACAGAAAATGAAGAATGAACACACGATGGAAAGTCTTGTGTTGGTATAATTCAAGATCTAGAAGAAGGGATTAATGGATAGAGAATGTTGTAGATAGAAGGGGAATATGAGGAACTTTGTACAAGGATCAGCTGTGCAAGAGTTTAAGTCAGACTCACGACCATTGAGTTAAAGCCACTTAAAGTTTTTTAAAGCCACTTAAAGTTTTTATTACTGTAATCTATAGGCGCTATATCATAAAACTTTTGAAGTTTGTTCATTATTGAAATTTGCACATCATTGCTCAGTCTATTTAAGAGTTATAACAGTTTGTCAATCGTCATGCCTATAAACCCTTTTCTTTACCTGATGATGGGCGCTACATGAAAAGTGAGAGATTCACCAAAGTTATTACAATTCATCCTGAGGAAGAAATTAATGCCTGTACCAAATTTCATGGCAATCCATCCCACACTTGTCAAGACATTTCACTAAAAACCACAAATGTGAACCTGGTAGTGGCATAAAGGATAAAAGTCAGGGGATCAGCAAAATCAGTAGGACTTATCCTTTAGGCATTGTGGATATCTGTACCAAATATCATGGCAATCCATCTAAACAGTTATTGTGGTATTACACACCAACATTGCTATCAAATGAGACACACCACTAGCATGGCTAAAAACTGTTTATGTTCTTTTCAGCTATCCCAATATGTGTTGCACCGAATGTGGTTAAGATTGGATCAAATTTGTAAGAGTGGTGAAAGTGTGCAAAAAAAAAAAAAAAAAACCAATTGGAAGAACATATGTGTTGGCAGAAATTGGTGTTTGACCAAGGAATCTGTCAAAAACTAAATTTGAAACCAAAAACGAATCAATTATCCCCCTGGCTAAAGGATGAACTTTCCACCAAATCTCATTGAAATTATTTACAGAGTATTTGAGATGTCCTCAAGAGACAGACAAACAAAGGGGACTGAAAAACCTACTTGGTGGAGTTAATAAATGTAAATATTATATCAGAATAAACTTGTTCTTCCTGTCATCTCTTCACACACTCTGTCAGTCAGGATTTGCCATGCTCAGAGGTTTCCTAAAGATATTCTGCTGGTGTGGGTGTTTGAACTTACTGTAAGAGGGACATATACCCTGTAGAGTCTGTTTGTTTAATCAGTGCTTTTGTCCTCTGCTTGGACTTGCACTGATTCAAATTCTCTATGCTTTCTGTCTGTATGCCAAGTCATAAAATGTATGAGCATTTAATGAAAATCCTGGCTGATCTTTATCTGTACGGTATGTGTCATGAACAGACAGGTGCAGTCACAGTCTGTATTTTAAATGACACTATATGCCTCTTACTCTGCCTCTCCAGGTGTTTGCCAAAGTGTTCAGCCACGAGGCCTTGGAGTCCTACCTCCCGAAAATCCAGCAGGTCATCCAGGAGAGCCTTCGAGTATGGAGCTCCAACCCTGAGCCCATCAACGTCTACAGGTACAGTGGGGGTCCTAGTGAGATAGAAATGTCATTGTGCTTAGAAATTGGGTTAGAAATCTTACTGCTGGTAGAAATGTCATCAGAGTGGGTTGGAATATCGTACAAACATTACCAGTTGTCTTTAGAAAAACACAACTGCTTAAAGAAGTAAAGTCTTGGCTTCAGGTACAAGAGGCATCATGGGCAAAAAATAGTAATTTGAGGTAGAAACTGCTTAGAATTGTGGTGCAAGAACACTTATGAAGAAGGGGTGTGTATGCAAGTGAGAATTTATCATTAGTCAGGTATCGCATATAGGTGCACAGTGCATAATTTCCCACTGAATGTGACTGAGGTCCTGATTGGTTGTCTTTCCACAGGGAGAGCCAGAGGTTGTCGTTCACCATGGCGGTGAGGGTGCTGCTGGGATTCAGGGTGTCAGAGGAGGAGATGAGGCATCTGTTCTCAACCTTCCAGGACTTTGTTGACAACCTGTTCAGCCTTCCCATAGACCTGCCATTTAGCGGCTACAGGAAGGTATGTGTTGACATCCTCTACTCCTTTTTAGCTGCAAACTTTCTTCTTACAAAAAATAAATCTCAAGATTTTCCATTTGGTCTATTTTTTGTCACTTAACGTGCCTCTATTTGCTTGTGTCCCAAAAACATAACTTTTCTCTTTATGCTAAGTTGTAGTTGCTAATAAACTTTGATTTAAACCAGCACAATTAAGGTACTCAATATGCACCAGAGGTCTAAGTAAGTAAAACAATGGGTTCCTTTTAATGAAAATGAATTTTTTGGGATCCTTTAGTCAAAACTTGTAAAAAAAAAAAAACAATAAGCTTGTTGTAGGCTAGTGTTAACTTTCCTTTATATGTGTTTGCAGGGTATCCGTGCACGAGACACCCTGCAAAAAAGCATAGAGAAGGCCATCAGGGAGAAGCCGCTGTGTTCCCAGGGCAAGGATTACAGCGATGCGCTGGACGTCCTGATGGAGAGTGCCAAAGAGAACGGCACCGAGCTCACCATGCAGGAACTAAAGGTAACACCTACGCTCAAAAATCAACTGAGTATGAGGAAAAGGTGTGCAAACATATGCTGGAGAGAAGCCAGACGCACAAGAAGCCACTCAATCACACATGGGAGCGTTAACACATACAGTACAGATACACACCAACTCTGATGCATATGCGTTCAAACATACACACAGTCACACATAAAGAACATACTCACTGTTTACCTAGTAAAGTCAAAGGGAACCTGTCTTGGCTGACTGAACACACACACACACACACACACACACACACACATCAACAATTATCATAATTTCTCCAACAAATCACCTTGGGATCATAAGCAATGAAAGTAACTTATGATATAATAATGATACAGATCTTAATGTAAAATATGACTGCAGGGATGCTAAACTGATGCCCATAGGCCGACAGTAACAATATAAGACACACACACAAACACACGGACAGGCACACCCTGTATTTACCTATTAAAGTAATTCTGAGGAATTCTGTGGAAACTCAACTATCTGCCTCTCTCTCACTCTCTGTGGTTTCTGGGTTAAGTCCAGGGCCAAAAATAAGTCAACACTCCCCCTGCTAGGGGTCTGAAAGAGGCCTCCTGTACGCACACACTCACACATTATATATATATATAAATACACACACAAAGTGAACTGGGAAGCCCCAGTCGCAGAGGCCAAGGCTGAAGCACTCTCCTGCAGTTTTCTGACGCACGCATATATAACACAGACATGTAGGGTGAGGCAGAGATGTGTTCTAATACAGATGATGGCAGATGAGAGGTTAATAATGAGAGTTGTGCTGCCCAGCCTCAGTGTTATTTATTCCACTACCTTAATAATGGGCCTGGCATGGCATTCTAAATGTTGTTATTGGATATGAACTTCATATTTCCAAACACACTACTTTTCAGGAATTAAAAACAACATACTTTTATGATGTACTGGCTTTTGGTATTTTGTTTGTCCCTGTGTCGTTACAAAACAAATGGCAAGCCTGAGGTGTGGGGTGGTGGATCTGTGCCCAAAGTAAGGTTGAGGTCCCAGGTAGATTTTGCTCACAATTTGGCAAAATAATTATTGACAAAAAAAGATTTTACATTTTGAAAAGAATATATCAAAATGCCAATGACAACTCTATAACATGCAGGGTGAGAAAATCTGTTTTCTTCGATCATAAATTCTGAATTTTGTATTGCTACCACCCTAAAAGCAGTAATCGTGGCTATGGTTGGGCATTTGGCTAATATCCACCCTCTCCCTTCAGCACATAATACTACCATCTATATTTCCACTCTCCGGACCCTTTATTCAAGTGACAAGCAATCAGCCCATCAGAAGCTGAGGCAGAATGCAGTTGGCTTGCCCACAAAGTAAAGACAAATCAACTCATATGCCCTTAGTACAAGCTCTCAGTGTAAGTTTGTGCTAATGCTAAAATTACACTTTACTTTCCATATCAGTCCCTGGCTTTTCCCAACTCTGGTCGAATAGTGAATAGTAATAGTGTGTTTAGAGGCTGTATATAGAAAGTTTTATTTTTTCTAAACCCTTTGCGAAGAAGAGAGATAATTGCTCATCCTATATCCAACAGTTTATTGGGTCTACTGATACAGTGGAGTATTAGGAGTCTAAAACATCTTAAAATAAAACAATCTGAGGACGGTCTTGAACTTCTCACAGTTCTTCGACATAGTTAACTTATGACGAGGGCTCATAAGTAGGCAATGCTCATCACAAGCCAAAAGGTTTAGGAACCAATGCGCTGATACACCGTCTCGTCTCTCTTTCATCCCACAGGAGTCGACCATAGAGCTGATCTTTGCAGCCTTCGCCACCACGGCCAGCGCCAGCACCTCACTCATCATGCAGCTCCTCCGCCACCCTCCTGTCCTGGAGCGCCTGAGGGAGGAGCTCAGAGCCAGGGGTCTCCTCCACAATGGCTGCCTCTGCCCTGAAGGAGAGCTGAGGCTGGACACCATCGTGAGCCTCAAGTACCTGGACTGTGTCATCAAGGAGGTCCTGAGACTCTTTACGCCCGTCTCAGGGGCCTACCGAACTGCCATGCAGACCTTCGAACTTGACGTGAGTAGCCCAGTAATAGTTCCCGACTGAATACTGTAGCCACTTAATGATTTATATCTCTTTAATGTATGTGTCTGTGTCTCTTATCATGTGTAAATTGATGATGAAGACATTCTTTTCAAATGGTGCGTTCATCTTCACAACTAGCATCTGCAATTTTTCTGATGCGAGTCCTGTTTCAGCAATATCACTCAAACTCAGGTTTCGAATGCAATTTCTGTCTTTGTTCTATACAATGATAGTTCTATTCATTAAGAATGAGAACATAATCCTATCAAACTACAGGAAACTACCCAAAAAGTCAAGGTCTCAACAACAAAATGTCATCTCATTTCAAATAATGGTTCATTAGAAGTTAGAACATAGTCCTTATAAGACCTTATGAAGAACTTATAAAGAAAAAGGAATAGCTTTGAAAGTCTGATCGAATAACAAGAAACTAACCCAAAATACAAGGTTTTATGGGTACATTTACCAAGGACAAACAGCAGTCCCAACTGATTCTCACATTCCTGCATTCATGAACACGACAGTAGATCAATTATGTCTAAAATTGCAGAAAGGTCCCTCATGCTTAGACATAGATACAAGAACTGGAATCGGATTTGCAAAATCTCTGGCCTTATAAGCTGATGTGTCAAAATGCGACAACTTTCCCAGCATTGATTACTCCAAAGATATCTACTTGCAGTCATGATCGCACCCTTACAAACTTGCTTAGTGGCTTCATATCTCTGTCTTTCTGTTTCCAGGGAGTCCAAATTCCAAAGGGCTGGAGTGTGATGTACAGCATTCGGGACACTCATGACACCTCAGCTGTATTCAAGGATGTAGATGCCTTCGACCCTGACCGCTTCAGCCAGGAGCGGGGAGAAGACAAAGAGGGACGCTTCCACTACCTGCCCTTTGGCGGTGGTGTCCGGTCCTGCCTGGGCAAGCAGCTGGCCACCCTCTTCCTTCGCATCCTGGCTATTGAGCTAGCCAGCACCAGCCGTTTCGAGCTGGCCACCCGGCAGTTCCCCCGCGTGGTCACAGTACCCGTGGTCCACCCGGTCGATGGGCTGAAGGTCAAGTTCTACGGCTTGGACTCCAACCAGAACGAGATCATGGCCAAGTCGGAAGAGCTGCTGGGAGCGACTGTTTGAAGAGCAGAGAGTTGACGAGTAGGAGGGGTGAGTGATTGAAGAAGTCTTTAGGGAGAAGATTGAAGGAAGGAAAGAAGAAGAAGAGTTATTTTTTCTTCTCCACCTTTGCTCTGCCAAGTTGGAGGTTCCTTTTCAGACTAAAAGAAAAGCAGAAGGCTTCGTCTCTTGTTACAACTGATGATGATCGGGACTTTCCTCTGAGAAAGGAAGAAGCTGCCAAAAAAGTTCTATTCTGCTCTATTCTGTGTATTTTTTTAAAGAAATATACAAACAAAATGTATGTACAAAAAAGCTATGTAATATAATTTGAAAGAGAATGTGGGTAGTGCACAATGAGAGAAAGATAAGTATGGTGGTACTTTTGGTGAAATGAAGCGTTGAAATTAGAAAAGTAAAAGTAAAGACGGTTGTGGAAGGAAGGCGAGATGGATGAAACAGGGTATAGGCTGAAAGAATATGATATTTTAGCATTTTGCTTGTGCTTAATCAAATGCAGTGAACCATTTCAGTTGTCTAGCAGGGTAAAAGAGATGGCTATATAGACAGAAAGTTCTAGATTTACTGGTCAAAACTGGTAAATTTTGAGCCTGAATTCTTCATGGTGGCACCCAGATTCAACTCATGTTTTCTGCTTATTGGAAAAAGATTTGAAAGAATGACAGAAATCAGTAGTGGCTTTGTGTTTTCCATCAAAGGTCCATCAAGATTCAAACTGTTTACTAGCTTACAGATGCAGTCAAAAGGATCATAGCACATTGGGTAGCAGGTTGTGGCACAGATAGACTGTGTTGCTGAGCTTGTCAGATTGGCGTTTGACCATTTCTTCAAGCCAACTGTAACATGATGCAGTACATACTTTGACTGGCTTAAATTTGTACTCCTAATTAGGGTCAAGTATCAATTCAGGCGGTGAAGGAAAGGGCTGCGCTTAGAAATGAGGGATGTAGTTCTGGTGGGGAAGAAATACTGGCTGCATATTTTAAGGGGCGGAACACATAACATTTTGAATTGATGTAAATGGGCAATTTGTTTAATTTCTTATGTTCTTCTTTCCTGCTGTTTTTTCACAAAGCTGCCTCTTTATGATCCCATATTGCCTCCATTTATGTGTCGTACAGTAGAATAAGCTCCAGTTCTCAAATGACCAACACTACAACAAAACCATAGAAAGGACATAAAGAGAAGAACCGCAGAGCTTTTACTCAAGTGATCTTAGTGCTTGAGTAAAATAAGAGTGCAATTAAAATTATAGTAATGAAAAGGGGAACAAGGAAGAGATTAAGTAGCTGTTCAGGGTATTTCTTGAGGAGGTAAATCCTTGCTAGAAGATACCATCATTATAGCTTTTACATTCTCCAAACTGTTCCTTCTTGAGGTTCCAAATTACAAACCCTAAAATGTCAAAGTGATTAAGAGACAAAATGCAAACTGCACTCATGAGAAAAAGAAACTGAAAAAAAAAGGATTTAGAGGCTTTTCCATCCTACCATGTCTTATTATCTTTATCTCTAGTGAAAACCTTGCATTATTCTTCTTTTGTCCCTGCTACCCACAGGTTGCCCAGCAGCATTAACTCAAAATATTGCCCATATATATATATATATATATATATATATATATATATATATATATATATATATAGCGTATCCCAGTAATCTTGGTGGTGTGTGAACTCAGGTGCAGAGTAGACATTGTGGTGAATAACAAATAAGCCTTTGCTTTTTGATATTTAACTCGAATATAAATAATGTCATTTACTCACTGTTTAAGAGCTGGACCAATTACTTTTTGAAAAGCTGTCAATTACTTTCTGTCCACATAAACAAAAAGATATCAGGGGTTTCCTGCCCTTGCTCTCACTTGACGTATTACCTTCTGCATCCATTTTGTTATCCCCCAAAGGAAGCAATTTTGGTGATGCAAGCAGAATCTACCGACATGAATTCCCAATTGGCATCTCACAA
Source organism: Siniperca chuatsi (assembly GCF_020085105.1). Classification (NCBI taxonomy): domain Eukaryota; kingdom Metazoa; phylum Chordata; class Actinopteri; order Centrarchiformes; family Sinipercidae; genus Siniperca; species Siniperca chuatsi. Next base: position 19,714,000 of record NC_058063.1, read on the forward strand.
GATAAAAGTAACTGAATCAAGTTCAAACAGTAATGAGGTCTAGGTCTGCGTTGTAAACTCTCTGAACCTGTGCTTTGATACATAAACTACACTTTCAAGTTGCATTGAGATTGTTCTTTCTTGGATAGTGACTTTACGCCGCAACGAGGATATGATAAAGAACTAGCGCAACTTCCTGAGCTGGAGGAGGAGAAAAGACAGAGGGATATGGTGGAGGTGGAGAAGACCTACATACATGCTGCTTGAGTGTTGCTTTGTCATTCTGTGTTTGTTTATTTGTGTGCTGTTTTTATTTTCCCATCTCCTTGGGCAGCCATTTTGAGTTCTGTGGAGAAAGTAACATTCTGTCTTGCTGCTCCTTCAATCAACGCTAAGAATGCAAAACACAATAAATTTCATGGTTTAAGCAACTTTATTAGCTAAAAGAGATTTATTGTTTGAGGTGATTGCACAATCAGAACTCTCAGAGCTTTGTGTGTTCCATAATTGGAGAGGAAGATTTTTTTTTTTTTTATTATTTCCCATATATGGAAAGCTTCTGCAACAGAACTCTGGGACTTGTTAGTGGAACTCTTGGACATTCTAGAATCCTTGATCAGAGTTCTAAGTTACAAAACGAAGCTTGGGAGAGGAGAACCGATGAGGTTTCAGGGGAGCGCAGGGTCACGCTCAGAGGGCTTTTCCTATTGGACGATCCTGTTATCCAGTAGCATTCCAGATGGATTCTGCCCATGCTAGACAATGTTCACTTGTTCTACCAACCACACCACTGATTTCTTCATGATAAAAATATATAAAAATAGATTTTTTTTGCTGCTTTTCTTGTGTACATTTTCTAATTGAGAGTTCTAGATTGCAATAGTTTGTATCGAGTGAGATTTGCTATTTCTTTCCCTATATATATAAAATTTAGCTGATTAAAATATTTGCATTTTGTGAAAGCAAAAAGACCATTAATAGGTTATAGTGTATATTAATTTGTACATTATTCCTTTCTTTAGCAAGCCATGGGGAAAGTAGCTATTTACGTCTACTAATAACCTAATATTAATGTTATTGTACAATTAATAATGTTGTTATAAGATATTTGAAATGCTATTTTTTATTCTATTACAGATTTAGAGTTTTTAGCCTAAATGAGAAGGTCTTTGGTAAATATTGGATGTATTTAGAATGTTATGTATTTCAGTTATATTGTAAACAGTGTTTAAAATGTTAATATTGTTGATTTGATTACTGTAATAATTATTATTTGTTTTGTTATTCAGACTTATTATCACTGCATTTTATTTGATATTAATTATCAAAAACAGAAAGCACTTGCGAGGTATGTCTATTTTTTAAGTGCCATGCGACTACACTTCCCCTTCCTCTCACCTATTGGTTTCTCTGAACCTGTCATGTCATTCTGTACATAATATTTGTATTTCTTTTTACAGGAAAAAATGTTCATTTAGTTTAAATATGAATGTCTTGTTCTACATTCTTCCTTTCCCTTTTTGTTACCGTGATTGTTAAATGTACTCCTGTAATAAAATATAAAGCAAAAAGATATCTGAATAGTGAATTTTGTACTTTTTCTTCTTGCTAGCTAAAGAGAAAATCATTAGAAAAATACCACAATTTGTATGTTTTTAATGTATAAAGGAGGCTTTACAAAATTTTCTTCTTTGGATGAAGTGACAGTGTAGGAGCTGTGCAACAACTCTGGAGAAAATAAAACTGATTTGGCTACATCTGTACAACAGGAGAGTGATTCAAAGAGCACCAAGCAATAGCAACAGTGATTCTAAACTCAGCATTACCATGTGTCATGGCTGTGTTCTAATAAAGTAAAAAACACATAAAGGTGTTAATGCAGTGAAGATCTAGATATCCAAACCTCTTCCACTTCTGTAAAGCATGCATAAATACTAAAGTGTGAAAGCAACTGTGTGTTTTTATAAACCTCATGAAACAAGCACACAAACAAAAATGAAAGTATGTGCACAAGCACATCCAGCATGCAAATCAAACGAATGGCAGGCAGCATTTATATGCTAACGAGCTTTGAGTACTGAAAGCACTAACATGCAAATTAGAATGGTCAGTAAAACTTGTGGATGGGGAACAAGTGAGACAGGTGCTTTCTGTCAGTTTAAATAAACTGCTAATACCCGTAAATGCTGCAGAGATGAACAGTATTTTTTATAGTATCTGCACATGATACAGTATTATTAAGGTATGGTTACAGTTAGGCAGCTAAAACATTGTGTTAATGTTAATGAAAGATTGTTACCATTTTTCTTAAAAGCCAAAATTAATTTCTGGTCTGAGGCAGGACAAGGTCTGGTTCAAGTGTTCAAGGTATGTGTAACACGTTCATGTGCTTTGGCAGTGACGTAAAAGGAAGACTGAGGTAATAAAAACATATACTAATACCAAAGACGCATAACGGCTTATAACTCTTGTGGATACTTCAGAGCTCCCAAAGCTTTAGTGTAAAGACTATGAATGCTTAGCGTATACTGAATGGATACCCTACAGTAATCCCAGTAGTATTGTTTCAAAACTCTTACTCTTCAAAAACTTATTAAAATATGTCCGAGAACAGGTGCATCAGAAAAAGGGGTGGTGTTCGTTCTCCGAGCACAATCCTCGTTGCTGCTGAGATTTTTTGTGATCTCCCTCTGCCAAATCTGTTTAACCATTTGCTATAAATGATCACTTCATTTACATAAGTGTCTCTGACTAAAATGCCTATTGCTTTATCTATTAAAATGACACTGGGAAGAAATGCATAGCTGTAAATGAAACTAAAAGGTAAACTGTTTCATAATGTCTTGTGTTTTTTGTTGTAGATGTTAACCATTTTGTTTTTGAACTCTTCAAAATGAGTCTTACAATGGGACTGAGCCTTGTCATGTGGGGAACACACCGAAACTGGTGGTCTGGTTTAGACTCTCAGCACACTGACTGACTGATGTCTCAATGCCTCCATATCTGTTTTTATTTCTCAGCCAGCAGATCACTGTGGTTTGTGAACATCAAGAAGAAAGAGGCTGTGATGTTCACCGGGAGTTTTCCTTTAGCTTGATGGAAGACAGAAACAGAGACAGAGAAAGAGAGAAAGCTATTACAATGGGCATGGATGAAAAAAACTTTCACACTTCAAAGACATGGTTTGAGAGTGCACACACATACACACACACGACCACAGATAAAGGAATACACACAAACACAGACGAGACATTTTGGAAATAAATGATAACGCAGTCACATTCACAAATGACATGAATATAAAATATGACTGAAAGAAACATTGGCTTAACAATTTGGGCACATACAGTACTTGTGAATGCAGACACACACACACACACACACACACACACACACACACACACACAGCTTGTGGAAAGAACAAGGAGTTCAATTCTGTTTGTTAGTAGTTTTACCGCCAGGAGAGACTGTTTGCTGCACTAAGTTCTCCAAGATTAACCACTTCAAGTGAAATGACTTCTTCCTAAATGTGTATACCCACCAAGAAATCTTCATACATACACAACAAAATAGGTTATCCTTCCAAAACAAGGTTAATAACAAAGTTTGGTTACGTTAAGGCAACTAGAACCACTTGGCTAAAGTTAGGGAAAGATCAACTTAATGATTAAAGGAAAATTCCGGTATATTTCAACCTGGCTTATTTGCCCTAAATGTGGCCATTGTGACTCTATGGGTCATGCTAACTTTGTACTCATCACCTCCGTTGTAGCGATTTGGGGAAACAAAACCACGTATATAGGGGCAAGCATCTACAGCTTTACACATTTTTACATTAATAACTTCAAACGCATGTCTCTGAGTCCGGCCAAAATTAGCAATAACAACATCATGTTACTTTGCATTTGCAATTGAGATGCAAGAGTAATCTTTCACACAACTGCAGATGTCCATTGTCTGGAAAATGGAAACATTTATGTCTAAACAAACAACCAATGCCGTAGATTTTTAGACAGTCTTGATATATGTGTATAAGTGTTTTTGGAAAGAGACATTTCTGTTCTACATTTGTAGAGTATAAAAAACAGAAAAAAAAACAAGGAACAAAAAAAACAAAAGGAAAAAAAGACAAAGAAAAAGTGACAGAACTGGAGAAAGGGGAAAAAGCAGAGAGACGTCTCAGCTGTGACTCTCATCTCTTCTGAAGGATTTAACCACAGTCATTATCCACCGGACTGGATGCAGAAGCACACAGCTGAACCCTCAGCTGCAGGTATGAGGGATCGTGAGAAATACTGAGAACAGACAATAACCAATCAGCATGCAGACTGAGTCAACAGAATCACACTGCTGTGGGAGCAGAAGTGTGACGGTCCATCTGTGGTGAAGATAAAAAGCGAGAAAAATCAGAGAAGAGAAGCTGAACTGGACTGCAAATCCCATGTCTCTGAGCAGTTCACTGTACGTTGGATTAGTGAAAATGAGAAACTTTAAAAATGTAATCTACATAGAGAAGAATGCAGAAGATGATAGAGATTTCACTTTGTTGCCTGTAACACTTATATTTCCCCATGTATCATTTGTCCTTCAGCCTCCCACCTGTTCTGCACAATTTTTCCTCAATTTCTAGCCGTGCTAGTGGCGTGGCTCTAGGGATAGCAATATTGGTATGTCGGTCTATTGGATCTGTTGGTTGGCGATTTAGGTCCAAACTGAAATATCTCAACAACTGTTTGATGAATTGCCACGGAATGGCATTCAACGTATCCTATTGACTACTGGTGATCCCGGACATTTCCACTGAGGCCACCCTGACATTTACATTTGGGGTTTTTGGTAAAATGACCCTTATTAGATGGATTGCCATCAGTTTGGTTAAGAAACCCAAGTCCCCCCAGGATGAAGGATCAAGTCAAATGTTAATTTGTTCAATACTTTGGTTTATGACCAAATATCTTCAAAAACTAATGACATTCCCATCTGCCTCAGCTGTAGCTCAGCTTGTGTTTAGTGCTAATTAGCTAATATTAGCATGCTAACATGCTAAACTAATATGTTGAACATGGTGAACATTACCTGCTAAACATCAGCATGTTAGCATTGTCAGTGTGAGCATGTTACTATGCAGACGTTAGCAATTAGCTCGAAGCTCTAAAATATAACTCAAAGCCTCACACAGTCGCTAGCGTGATTGTAGACTATGGTCTTGTTTAAAACATTTTAGACATGTCTTCTATTTTTTTGGGGGGGAGGGGACAAACTCTTGGACTAAAAATCAAATGACAAAATTGTCGATATTAGCCAATTTGAGTCAACAAAGATACTGGTGATCAAGGTGCAGTTTATTAATAGAGTTAATATGCTGCTGATTTCGTTGATGGATTATGGATTATGATGGAAAGTTACAGCTCACGATGATGCAGAGATGCCTGTGTTTATAGTGACAATTATTTTCTGATTTGATAAAACTACAGATGTTTCCTGGCAATTGTTTTACACATGACAAAGATGTTTACTGCAGACAGGTCGTAGCCTACAAGTGTGTGTTAGTCTTATATTAGTATGCTGAAGTGCAGGAAAGAATTACATGGATGTTAAGGTGTCAACAGTTTCAACTGTGTGGGGCCCGGGGCAAAACTGCTGTTGAAAGTTTATAAAGTGACACACATGTTGAGGGAAAATCATTTTGCAACGCAAACACTGTTTCCTGTAAGAGAACCTGAGTGGTTTTTCATCAGAAAGAAAATGAGTCTGCAGCCGGAAGCAGCACAAACTGTTGGCACCAAGCTGCCAGCAGTAGGAGGAAATGTCAAACTTACATGAATCGGTACATCAAAGAACAAAAAGTAATTATACTTTATTATATTTCAAAATCAAAGAGTGTAATTGAGTGTTTGGGGACTCTGCTGTAAGAAAAAAAGAGAAAGAAATCTTTGCGTTATAAATGCAGTGTGTCTCTTTGCCAAAGTGCTAAAACTGCAAGATTAAATGTCCTTAAAATCATCCGTGGGACAAAAAGGTCTAATGAAATCATGTGTGTACATGCACTTTATTTGTTCCTTTCATTGCCTGTATATGACTTTGCCTGCAGGTGTGTCCCTGTACAAGTGTCAATATTTCCTGGAAATGTCTGTTGGTAAATCAGCATGTATTTTGGTATGTATGAGGTGCGTGATTTTCCTCATTGCAGTAACGTGGGGTTTCCCTGCATGGTGGCCTGTCAAACGTGTGAACCGGGCAACTTACATCTGCACATCCTGCTGTAGTTTGTGGATGACAAACTTCCAAGGAAAACATGAATGACAACCCAATGCTGGTACTTCAAGAAACTATTTTAAGGAACATGACATGTTGCTTTTTTCCTCAGCTTTTAACCAGTACAGCTGAATGTCCTTTCGCAATCTACATCAAAGGAAATGAGCAGAGATGGAAATTATTTGGATGTTTGCCTTCTTAGTCCCGTCAAAAAACACAGACAGTTCCAAAATTTTTCATGTCAAGGACTTTCGAGTTGATTCATGTAATATTTTGTTCCAGAAATTCCCATCTGAGAAGGCTGCACCCTCCGTCTATCCATCCATCTGTCCATCCATCACTCCACAGTCTGTGTACAGCCAGATATACACAGAATGAAACTCACCAAGTACTTTACTTGTCTGGGTTTTCGGATAAATTCTGCTGCATAAAATATGGACATTCTTTCTTGACTGTTAAATGAGAACAAATCTTGAGAGAAACCTTAAAAAAAGCAAAAAAAAAGCACTTTAATCGACATGAGGTTTTAAAAAAACCTGGCAAATAACTATCTAATTTTTAGCTTGATGTGGTAACGATCTGAGTGCTCTCCAGCAGATGGTTTCAAAAAAAGAGTTGGAGAATTTTCTCAGCCCAGAAAACAGTGTATAATGTAATAGTGTATCATTTGCACATTTTTCAGAAATGAGGAGCAATAGCTTGATAACACTAAGTTTAATCTCATTGTTCATGAAAAAAGTCGGTTCAATCCTCAGTTTTCATTCTGACTTAAATATTGCATGCATTAATGGAAAATCAGGTTACATTGTTTATTTTTAATTTTCATTTCAACATTTGAATATTGTCCACTGTACAGCGGGTTACAACTTTGAAAATTAAATGTCATTCAGCTTTTCCATTTTCATTTTAATATAATCATAGAATGCCCATTTGGATTGGAAATTGGATTATTGCATTTTCATTTTCTACTCAAATAACACATACATATGTGGAAAATGATAATGCTATTGTGGAATTACATTTACATTTTCAAGTTTGCATTATCATTTGAATATAGTCCCGTATATGCTTCCATACTCAGGAGTCATAGTGAAGTAAATGTAATAATTGGTTAGAGCGTGGTGTGATTTTATGTCAATGAGCAAGTGAGCAAATATGTGAAAAACTTAGTTTTAGAGAGAAATACAGTTTTTATTTTTTCTGAACATTTAAGCATTAAGTAGTATTCGTAATATGCATGGTACTGTTTGTCATTTCTGTAGAGTTTACATCCGTTTAACATCATCAGTGTTTTCATCAATATTCACCACTGTTACATCTTAGTTTAGCTTGTTAGCATGCTAACGTTTGCTAATCAGCACAAAGTACAGCTGAGGCTAATAGGAGTTTCATTAGTTTTGTAGGTATTTAGTCATACGCCAAAGTATATATTTTAATTTTGACCTTATGATGGTGCTACATGAAAAGTCATGCAATCACCAAAGACCACAAAGATTCAAAAGTCGTTGAGATATTAGAGCCACACTGCAAGCATGCATAAAAGTTATCAAAATAAGGATTTTCTCTGGGTAGCAATGACAAGGATTTTGTCAGCACCCTTAAAAAGATACATACAGGAGGAGGATTTAGATGCAAATAAACATCTATTGCTTTGTTCTCTCTTGATAGAGAAATTTAAGTGTGTGTCATTTGCTGAGGACAACAGGAAGCCCTACACAATCAAATTGGCAGCACATATCAAAGTTACATTCACTTTGACTGCGGTAACATACTGAATTATTGTTCTGTTAAAACTTCCTTGTTTATTAAAGCCTTCTTTTCCAGTAGAGGAAGAAAAGAAAGTGAGAGAAAAGGTGTGACTCTTTGAGAACTGGAAGAAAGACAGAGGGAAGAAACCGTTGCATAACATGATTGGCACAATAAAGAAAAACAATACTAAAAGACAGAGTACGAGAAAGAGAAAAAAGAAAGAGGGAGAGAGTGTGGGCAGGAGAGAAGGAACAAAAAGGAAGGCACTCTTGATGACAAATCTAAACAAGGAAATGTGAAAAAATAAGTGGCAAGAGGTGTAGCTGATGATGGGAAGATAAAATCATAGATGAGCTGTGGGGATTAGCACAGGTGTGTGTGCGTGTAGGGTCATGAACTTCAGGTGAACTCATTATGATGCGTCTAAAGCCCAGCAGGTGCAGGAGTCAAACTGAGTTCAAAGAACAAGCACAGACATACTCAAACACATACTGTTTGTATTTCTATACTTGTGAGGACCTGCAATGGCAAAATGCATTTCCTAGCGCCTAACCATCACAACTACATGTCTAATCCAAGTCCCTACGCTAAGATTTACTCTAAAATCAAGTCTTAACCCTTTGAAAAAATGAGGACTGGCCAAAATGTCCTCACTTTCCAGTCCTGTCCTCAAAATGTCTAAAATTCCAATTGGGCCTCACAACAATAGATGTACAAGAAACAAACACACACAGACACACACTGAACTCTCCAAAACAACAGAACACATATGCGGTACAGTAGCATGAACAACACATAAAAAATGTATTCACTTTGTGTGTGAACTGAATCCAAGACATGCTCATACTTTGATGTGAAACTCACATGACCCGACATGAAAGCCAAATGTGAGCAGTCATCTCACTATTACAACACTTTGGTAATCTTTCACATTAACATATAGTCCCTGATTTTCTTATAGTGCCGAACAGCGCCACCTAATTCCCAACATGTGAGGTGAGTGTACAGGGAAAAAACAAAAACAGTACAACATATAAATAGAATATGAAATAATCTATTTATATGATCATAAAAATAATAAAACAGAATGTACCAAAAGTGTAAACATGTATATCATCAAATAAAATGCATTGCGTGGGGGAATATAAAATAAGATGACTAAATACTATCAAAGGAAGTATGTTCTTCATAAGCATGTATTAATGTAAGGTCATAAAACCTTGAAAGAAATAACCAGATATACAGTTTTGTTTTATTAAGATGGAAACTGGACTGGAAAAAAGCAAATGTCCTTTCTTTTAAGAGTTGTACCCCGAGAGAAGCTGATAATAAATTATTGATGAAGATGGGAATAAAGTCAGTATCAGGTTCAGACCGTCTATGATGTCACTGGCACAAGGTCTGTGTGTTGGTACAGTATGTGTGTCCAGTTTCTGCATATCCACTCACACATGTCCGTGAAGTTCCCGTATTTACAGATATTTTTGTGCCAATTCAAGCAGCCTTTAATATTTTTGTATTCATTATTTCTCCATTTGACTGCCTTCATGCCAAAAATTTACAATAAGTGAGATTATCCCAAGAATTTATTTCCTGGTGGATGAAACAGCACTTATCATATGATACTCTCCACTTTAACCTGCCTAATGAAATCAGTTTAATCTCAGTGACCTTTAATGATTCATTTATAGACAACATCACCATAGGTGAACAAGCACAATCTCACAAATAAGAATTAAATCCAAGAGACATTTCAAATACAGGTGGGTGGTAATATAAAAAATAGAAATAATAATAATTTAAATATAAGTCAAAGTTTACAATATAATTGAGTTAATACCTAATTATGAATAATGTGTTGCTATTTTAGGTGATCATATTTTGGGGAATCAACTTCTGCGATTTTCAGAAGATTTTTAGATGGACTAAAATGATAAGAAACAATCATTATCAATGGCAATATATGAGGAATCCAGATCATTTCATTAAGGCACAATAGTCAAACAAGTTCAGAAAACTGGATCACAGTAAACTGTAATGAAGACTCTAAGACCAGGAAAAGGCCACGGTGGAGCTAAATCACAAAACTGCAATAATCCCAGATGATACCTAGTCTAATGTCACTATATGATATCAATATATCATCAAGCTCTGATTTCTTTTATGGAGACATTTTACAATTGTCACTGTAAAGGCATAAGTGGTGTACAGGTTCATGCTAACCCTCCCAAATTGCCTCAGTGACAAGAATGTGTCATCAGCTTCCCACCAGCCACAACAGTCAACAGGTTTTACTGAAACTGCAGGACCAAGCTGGAGGTACCGCCTACAGTTCAAAGTATTTCTGATTCTGAAATTTCATTTCAGTTTAGTTTTACTTTAAGACTAATTGAACACACAAACCTTTCCAGTTTTTTTCCATCAACAGCTATGACGAGAGAGGCACCTCCTACAGGAAGAAGACAACAGAAGAAGACAACACTGACTGGCTCATGGCTGATATTACTAAATGCAGATATAAATTTACTTGGTCGAAGATCAAAACAAAACTGAACTAGACCAGAAAGCTGGATCCTCTGATTGCCTGATGACAAAACAAGGGGTCTCGTAAAATTGACTTGACTTATTTATGTAACTGTACAGCCAGCATACGGATCAATGATGACAACTCGACATGCCAGTAAAAAGAAACATGATCTCTTCATCTTGATGCTTTTTCTCATAATCTTTCTGTAACCCCAAACCATAAGAGGGGAGTCAAATGTATCCATAATCAATAGAGCTGGCTGATAAGGGAAAGCTGAACCTCATATAAATTTATCAGTCACATATCACCATGGAGATGAGGGCAGCACGGATCAATAAAAGCGACTGGTTGATATTTTGTACAATAATGAAAAAAGGGATGGAGAAAGCAAGAGAGGAAAAAGAGAAATTTGGGGAAAAGAACAAGTCCGAGAAAGTATTGCTGGGTGATGAATTCAAGAAGAAAAAAGGAAGGAGGTGAGATGAAGGGTTGAAGGGAGAGAGGAAGACAAAGTGGGAGTGAAGCAGAGAGAAGGCAGAAGGAAGGTGAAGAGAAAGACAGAGGATGATAGAAAGAAGAGGGAGGATTAGAACAACACAAGGGGAAGAGAAAAAGGGAAAGAAAATGGAAGAGGAGGAGAAGGGAGGACAAAAGAGAAAAGTGAGGTGAAGTGAAGATAAATATTGTAGCTGTGAGAGAAGGAGAAAAACAGGGATGTCAGAATGAGGTGAAGGGGAAGGGTGGAAAAGAGGATAGTAAGTGAGAGAAGAAAGGGAGAAAGAAAGGCAGAATAGAAAAGGAGATAAAATTGAGGTGAAGGAGACGGAAAAATAGCTGGACTCAGATGGTACAGGTTTGTCTCGGGAACTGGGAGGAATAGAAAGGGGAAGGATGAAAAAAGGTAAAGAAGAAAAGAAGCAAATATGATGGGATAGAAGGGAGAAGCAGAAAGGGAAGGAGAAATGAAAGAAAGGCAAGAATGAAGGAAAAATTAAAGAAAGAAGGAAGGAGGCAAGAAAGAGGATGATGAGAGAGAAAAAAATAAAAACAAACAAAAGAAGGAGATAATAGGGAAAAAAAGAGAAAAGTTGGAGGAGGTGTGTATCAGATTTGTGGCTTGGCCCTGCAAGCTGACCTCCTCTATCAGCCCATTAACATCTAAATTGTTGAGGAAAACTCAATTTCTTTATCAATGCCATCATGCACACACACTGACTATTTTGACTACACTTGCCCTCCAGTTCTTGGGCTCTTATCTGCTTTTATGAAGGAACAATGGCTTCTTTCAGCCGTCTGCCCTCCCTCTCTGTCCAACTCTCTTTCTCTCTGCTTCTCCCCTCGTCTTCCTCAGTCTCTCTCCATCCTCGGAATGCAGATTTCCGACCACAGGGTTTGAAGTTGGGCTGGAGGGGAGCTAATTATTATGGAAAAGAGAACAAGACACGGAGGGAGGGAGGGAGGGAGGAAAAAGAGATAGAGAGTCGGGAGGGAGAGAAAGAGATAGACAGATGTAGAGAGGGAGACAAGGAGAAGAGCAGCACTGTTCTTCATTAGCAGAAGAAAGACAAAAATCAAAGAAACAAACACAGAGAAGTGAAGAGTTCATTTCCCATACTTTATATGTCCTTTAAAGGTCTGGTGGGCAGCTGGGGCACATCCCAGCATGCTCTGGGCACGAGGCAGGGAAACATCTTGGGTTCTCATCCACCTGACTTGTATGTCTTTGTGGAAGGAAAGGACGGACATCAGGAATAAGTTCTAACCACTGAGATACCGTACCACCAAGTAAGCTTAGGTCTATGCTCAAAAACACGAAAACTACTTGGTTCAAATTAGGGAAATATCATGGTTTGGGTTACAAGAAGAGTAAGAGTTATCAAACATACACTGTGTAGTCTGGTTGAATCAGACTCTGGTTCGTTGCCCCCCTTGATACAATTCGTTTAGGTGGATCTGAACACACTAATTTTACGTGTGTGGACAAAAACAAACACACTGGGACTCTTTAGAGTAGCGTTTCTCAACGTGGGCGGTCCCCCCCAGTGGGTGTTCAGAGAACGTCAGGGAGAGCTGGAAGCAATATTTTTGAAAGGGGGGCATTGAGGTGTTCTTGGGGGGCGTTTGTTTAAGCTTTACTACTTTCTTAAGGTTAGGAAATGATCATGGTCATGATTAAAAGGACATAATGTTGATGGGATGTGGTAGGAAATGGGAGTGGCTGTTACCCAGGTAATACATTTGAATCTATCCAACTACTATACCTGTATGATTATAACTTATTTCATTAGGTTTCCAAATTATGCAGGCCATCTACAAAGCATTATGGTCAACAATAGTACAAATCACATCACCAAGAGCATAATACATGGATATAGTTCTTTTGGGGAAAAAGAGTAGTGCTAATTAACCTTCCTAAGCCATAAAGCCATTACCTTTGACTACTACTGCCTTTGCTACTTAGAGAGGTCATTACTCACATGACCATACCACTTCTCAGGTAAACATAAACATACAGTAGCGAGTTTTAAGCAGTTGAACAACCAATGCTGTCGTTTTTCTGGTATGGACCAGCGTTTTATTAAGAGTTAACAAGTGGACGTGTCATTTGTGAATAAAACTAAAAAAAAATGAGAGGGAAAAGGCAGACATGGGGAACGCATGCTTCCTGTCTTTATTTCAAATTGTTTCAGAAACACAAAAAAGTGTGGACAAACTGTGTAAATGAGACAGGAGAAGAGAAAATATTCCCTCCATCAACCATACACGACGTAACAAAATGAATCCCAGCCTTATGTGAGTTTGTCATGTGCTGACACTTGAAGAGTTCATTTACAAAACTGACATTTCTCATACGTGCTAATGTCCAGGCGGCCCACCCAGGTAAATTAACAGAAGCCAAGTACATCTTTTTATTCATTTTGCGCTCTTTGATGCATGAAGCTGGTGATTCTCAAAAATGTAGAGTTCAAGATCTTAAGTCTGCCAAGTGCTGAAAGCTTGTCATTGAGCTACATATTCATGATTTATTTCACTGCATCTGTGCTGCTCGTAGTGCCTGTGCCAACACAAACTGAATGGAGAGACAGTTTGAATCGTAGCCTCAGTAATAAGGAGGAAGTACTTAGCTAATGTCGTTGCACTTCTATCAGCTAACACAATACTACTATAGTACATATGGAAGTCTTAAGTTGCTAAAGCACCATTTTCTCATAGTGTGTTGATAGTGAAAAGGGGAATGGAGTGATTGTTCTCCCATTCTGTTGAGTTTGACACTCTCTCATGAAGAAAAAAACAGTTTCAGATAAGAGATTAGATGAGAAGAGGAATACCACTTTCACATCAGTACGCTAAATATGAAGCTACAGCCAGCAGACGGTAAGTTTAGCTTAGCGTCAGCATCATATTAGCAACAGCTAGCCTGGTTCTGTCCAAAGGTAATACAATCTGCCTACCAGCGCCTCTAAAGCTCACTAATAAACATGTTATATCTTGTTTGTTTAATTCATTTAAAAAAAAGAAAAAAAAGAAATGACGGTAAAAACAACATGTTGCGGTTTTATGGGGGTTATGCACTGAACTATAGGGATTTTGCTAATCTAAGCTAACTGCCTGCTGGTTTTAACTTGACATTTACCAGACAGATATGAGAGTGGTATTGATGAGGTGTCAGTCAGTCACCAGCCCTACTGCTTTAAGCAAGCTAAACTTTGTGCTAAAGTGAATTTGTGACATTGCTTAAGGTTGTAATGCTTCGGTTTCAATTTCTGGCAGTTAGTTTGGTAACGTATAAAAGCCAAGGGGGCAGCAGAAGGTGAGAGCTTTTGTTAATGTTGGAGTGAGTGTGAGGCTGTGGCTATTTCCTGGAAACAGTGTGTACCAATGCAGATCCAGCATGTACTCAAAAAAGTCTCAGTAGAAAAGCTACGTTCATTCATTTTTTTGCCAGCATTACCCTGTCTCCCTCTCTTACTGCAGCTGAACTCTGAGTTGAGTGCTGCTGCCCTGCATCACTGCATCACTTTAGGTTTAATTCGCTCTGGGCTCAAATGTCTCAGGTCAGCTTAAAACTACACTGAAATTACACAACACCTGCTCAGCTGCAACTGCTCTGAACAGCATCAGCATTTAGTATTGTAAATAATTTATTAAGTAAGTAAATACATAAATAATAAGAAATTATAAAAAAAATACAAAAGGGAAAATGAAAGACTATCCAGATTCTACCCAGTTTTCTTTTCAAAATGCCACGTAACAAGTAAGCTTCAGCAAATCTCTGCCAACATTTAAATCTCATGGATTCTTATTCCTACTGTCAAAAATCCCAAAAGAATCCTTGCCCCCTTAAAAGATCTAAAATCCCAGATCTTCTCCATGTATTATTGGAGAAGAAAGCGATGGGGTAAAATCTTATTGTTGTCATATTGTTGGCTGGGGAGCAGAGCGGGTATGATGGTCTTTAATGTAATAACTGGGATGTTGGTTTGTGTCCCAGACCTCTGCTGAAGTTCAACTCATGCCACGAGACTGGAGGGGGCTTAAGATGCTGGAAAGCTGGCGAACAACGGACACACACACACATTTACACACATATATGCAAATACATGGAAAACACAGTAGCACACACTGAAAAAAAAACTAATTTAAACACTTGTGCATTGGCACACATAGGCACAAAGACAAACATATACCGTGTTTGTCTTTATATCGTATGCAAGCAGACACACAGTCACGAACAGATACGCATATATGTAAGTGCACAAATCATGGCAAAAGTATAACACACATTCTCTAACACACACACACACAGACACGCAAAAACACAAATATGCATGGAAACTAAATGTGCATGGGGGATTTAAACACATAACCACACACATCCATCAGGGAGTGTGTTCTCCCAAAAGTCATCACTCTTTTTGCAGGCTGACCAGTTATGCAAATTAGCGATGTGGAAGGGAGAGAAGCTGCCCTGTGATTGGTCTATTAGTTGAGATGGAGTCCTGGTAATGACTCACTGTAAAGAAGGAGAGAGAGATGAAGTAAAAGACAGAATATAGGGTCAAAGAAAGACAGTGAGTTCAAAAGAACCAAAAGAATGACAAAGACAATGAGAAATATTGTAATTTTATCAGACAAAAAGAAACAGAGGAACAGAAGAAGAGAAAAGCAACGTGGAAAGGGGAGAGAGAATGGCTTTGAGAAAGACAATGTAAAAACAGATAAATGGAGAAATGGAAAAGAAAAATGAGAGAACAAGTAAAGAGGGCAACAAAGAACAAGAAATGAAACGGAGAAGATGTCTGACCAGTTGCATGTAAAGGCAGGTTTTATAAGGTTTTACAAGGAACCAAGTTACTGCCATTACTGTAGACACACTTCCTGACTTTGGGTTTGGTCACACCAGAATTTACATATGTGAAATTTTAGACAGAAATCAATTAATTTCAATGGAATCGCTGCAATCACTAGATTCTCTCACAGAGGCGAAGTAAATTTGTTTGTTAAGTTTAATATTTGGTGAACTTGCACCATTAGCCAACTGCAAACCATCCTGACAATGCGACAATGGAGGAAACTCTAATATTATGGCTGTGTGACATGATGTACCACTTCATCACCAATTTTCAAGCACCAACTATTTTATTTTATGCGCAAATAATTTTTAGCCTTGGCACTTGGCCTGATCTCTCCCAGTGAACCTTGAGTTTCTTGAGTGCATGAAAATGTAGTGAATGAGAAGAATAGAGAGAAAAAAAGAGAGAGTAAGAGAAGGTGAGGTGGACAGCGAACGAGAGAAGGTGAATACAAGTTAAAAGTTAAAAAAGATAGAAAGAGACAGGAGGAGGTCTGAAAGAAAGATGGGGTGAGAGAAAGTGAAAAGAAAGAAAGATAGAAAGAGATCATAATGAGCCAAACAAGGATCCCAGGCTCAGCTGTGCTTTGATTTCTGCTGTTGGCAAACACACCGACATGACCAAAACCAAGCGAGCCTCCTACTCCCCCCCACCTCTCAACACACACACATACACCACCCCTAAAATACATCCTCTCCCTCCCATTCAGCTCTGAGGGGGGGATATTTGCGGGGAGTGCCTGGTTTGAAAACAATGTACGCCCCAGTTCGCTCCTCCGTCCCTGCACGGAGACAAACAAGACTGTGGTCCCTTCCCCAGAGACTAGTGTGTGTGTGTGTGTGTGTGTGTTTGTGACCTCTCAAAGTTTTCCACAATAATCAAAGATGCTATCAAAGATGGAATGAGAAGCAAAGACAGACAGACAGACAGACAGACAGACTGAGAGAGAGAAGCTGAGTTTATAGCCATTCAATTGTACATGAACTCTAATGTTTCACAGTAGAAAAGCATAAGTGCATGTCTGGCTTTCGTGCCAAATCAGTGTTGTTGCAGCGACCGCAGCCTTGTGAGATGCTGATCTGTCCAGATGCATCTTCAAACAATATAAGTGGTGACAGTTCAACTTTCTATGGGCAACAATTAGCATTGAGGTCACCTGAAAGCAACAGTGGCTTTATTTGAACATATCTGATCTGTTAGCAAACTCAAAACAACTTTAAAGGACTATGAACAGTTTTCCATCAGACACTTTCTTTCAGCCCAGTATCCCTAGAAATTATGTCCATATTGGATGATTCTGCACCTCACAACTTGTGTCCAATGCCAACGTTCAGTGCGAACTTTGGGAAATAGTGTGCCCTCTCATGTAGTGAGGTGGAAAGCAGCACGTCCGACTTTCATGCAGGAGACTAGAGTTTGCTTCCTGTCACAAACCTGCAGTTAATGTTTGCATTTTTATTAAAACCTTTCCCTAACCTTAACCAAGTGTTTCAGTTTATTTACTTTATTTGCCAAAACCAAAACCATGATCATTCCCTAACCATAGCATAGTTGCCGTGTGCAGATACTGCAGAAAGTGAGAATTTTTTTTAAAAGTTGGCATTTAATGTAAACAAACAAAAAATGTTGGCACTGAACGTGATCCAGGGTTTCGCACAATCGACCAATACAGACAGACATTCTTGTCTGGCGATAGGGTTGCTTTCTTTTTGCAGGAATCATAGCAGAACTTCATCTCCGTGGTGCTAGAAAGCTAAGAACTTGCATACATACAATCAAAGTGAATGATTACCTTGCAGGAACTGTGCATATCAGGAGCTGTGTAACAAAGATAAGCTTTATGTTAGACTAGTCTATAGCATTAAGTCAGTCTTAGTTTTGCTCTAAGACTAACAGTTGCAAGAAAATAAAGGCTATTATAATATAACAGAAATCCCTCAAGGCCACCATCCTCGCTATGCTTAGAGCTGTTTCCATTAAAGCAATAAATATCACCTGCTGATCAAAAAGAAAAAAATGCGGTTTAATTTGTGATGTTGAGTGAGCAATGAGAAGGGAAAGAGTTCTTAAAGACGACACAAATATCTTTCAAATATATAACAAAGCGCGACAAATGACTACTTAAAGTAGCATTAAAATAATTTTTGGTCACTCGGGGGCAGTGGAACAAGCTAAAAACCAATTAATATATTATCACCATATAAAGCTGTTATGGCGAACGTGTTAGCAATTGCCTATTTACACATCTACCAGACATGGAGCAACATTAGCATTCATTTAAAAAGGTATAGTTCTGGTTACCTGATGAATGTTAGTCCAATATTAACATCATCATCATTTTAGCTCTGCTTTGGTCTCCTGAGGTATCTGGCACTTGCTCTACTGTGTTTACTAGCTACTAACTTTGCCAGCTGTCAGCTGTTTGATGCTGGGCAGGTAGTGTACAGTGGGTTTATTAGAGCTTTTTTTGCTGAATAGCTGCCTGCTGCAACTGGAAATGGGATTGATAAGAGTGGGGTTTGTTTAGAGCTGAGGGGAACTGCATATTTAGGCGGTAATTCTCTGTGGGTTCAGCACTAAAAGCATCCCTTTTCACATTACTCTAGTATATTTATTTATTGTTAATGTAAGGAAAACCCCATTAATGTAGACAGCTTTGTGCAACTGATGGCCTTAATTGTCTATCTGAAGTCTGACTGTGTATAAGGTCTCAGCCATAGTCTATCTTTTTCAAACCAGCTCCAGGTGTTGACTAAACTGAGTCTTTGACCACATGTTGCTCCGGCGTTCCACAGACAAAACGCCAGTGTGATCCGTCACTCTTAAGGTGCCTTCAGACGAGGTGCTTTTAACAGGCGCCAACTTGTTGCCGACCAGATCCAGTGGCTCATTTCCAGTTTCCTTTGAACCGTTGCGCATCCCTGTGAGTGATGTGACTTAATGTGGAACCAGTCTGCGAATCAGCTGCTTAGAGATGCTTTGAAACACGTTTGATATCCAGCGACCAGTTGCCATGGGTCTAGCCAGTGTGATGTGGATGAAAACAGAGGCTCTTGAGGTTGCGTAAGACCATCTCTAAAATACATACATCAGCCTTTGTTTCCCATAGACTACTTGCAAAGCCAGGATTTGGAGGCAAGACAGAGGAAGAACCATTGTCTAACTGCCATTTCACAGATTATCACAACAACAGTGGTGCAGCGTAACTACACTGTAACTATGAGACCTGTATCCATGGAGATTTGGATGTCTACTAAGTAAACAGTAGAGGCTGGGCGGCGACAATTGTGGCCAAGTCTGAAGACACCTCAAGAAGATTCGAGCTCAAGCATCGCATGACGCACACTAAAATGTTTTCAAGGTTACTTGAAGATGAAAGAAATGATGCAGTAAATAGCAGTGGAAAGACATTTGAAGGAATAATTATGTAGACTTGGTGGGATCTGAAGTGGCTTTGGAAGTTTTTAGGCCAGTAAAATGTCTGTTCACCAATATCTTCCAGAAATGTTGCTGCTTAGTGCATCAACATTTATCAAGTACAGACATTAAGGTGACAATGACTAATCAGACACATTAGTAACACCTGTCATTTCCACTTTTACAGTTGGTCCCAGTCTGAAAGTTTAGAGATAGATAGATGGCTAAATGTCAATTTAAAACTGTATCTGTAGTTTCAGTGATCCCTGAATGTGACATTACTGAATCACTGGTTGCTGGTAATGTCACACTGTCACGGCTTCTAGCTGAATCTGTTTACAATTTGTAGACAGAGCAGAATTTACTCTGGGTACTATTGCATGTCATGCCAATAAAGCACACTGGAAATGAAAGTTAATTAAATTACAGAAGAATAAAATGACAGAGACGGAGAAAATGAAAGTGTCAACGAGGGTATGACCTGAAAGTTGGAAGCTGCGAGCTACAACAAACCCTGACGACGCAAGTTTCCAATTTGCACTAATTATTACAAGATGAGAGAGAGAAGAGAGGGGGTGTTCAGAACACAGTGCTAGGAGGTGTGTGTGTTTGTGTGAGAGAGACACAGTGGAAGTGTATTAAATGTTTAAGGAGGCTGATGACATATTTGTTAGAACAGAGGCCCATAGTAAACTAGAACAAAACAGAGAGACGCAAAAACAAAGAAAGACTGAACAAGAGGAAAGATAGACACATGGGCAGCCGAGGTACTCGCAGCGTCATGATCTGTTTTAAATCAACAAACATTTCTGAAATAATGAGAAGAAATTATACAAAGACTAAATAATGATAGCCATGCAAGCAACTCCACAAACTACAGCCTCCGCTATAGTTTGTGTTTCGTGCTAAAGAGCAAATGTTAGAACATGTTAAGGTAAGATGGTGACCATGGTAAATATTACACTTAACATCAGTATGTTAGCACTGTCACTGTGAGCATGATAACATACTTCTCAAAACGCCATCGATCCTAATTACAGCCTCACAGAGCTGCTAGCGTGGCTGTAGATGTACTTCAAACGGCTGCTTCGGTCATACAGGACTTTCTTCTTCGGAAGTGCTCGGTCCTTGGAAATATAAAATTGCTTCAAAAGTAAAGAAAGTTCAGGACAGCAACTCAAATCCTTCAATTAACTTTATTTTGTGTGTTTTTTGGACAACTGTCGCCTTCCTCGGGGTGCACAATGCAACGTGTATGTTTTTTTCACATTTGATTTGACAAAATGATAAATATATACTATGATCATGATGACTATGATGATACAATACACTGCAAATTAAGAATGCAGTGAAACAGGAGAGAGCCAGCTGAATGAAGGTAACACAAGGACAATCAATAAGAGGATGGATGATGATGATGGTGATTATGATGAAAGCTGAATGTCCACTGGGAATGTTGACGCCACAGGCCTCTTTCTCATTAAGGTTTTTTTTTCCAATGGAAACATGCTGTTATTTCGACAGTAGACCCTATCCCAGCTTATATCAGTGTGTTTGTGTGCTTTCAATTTTGCTATTTTCACAGGGATTCTAACAGGATTTAGCTGAGCTATTTGACCATTTAGCTAATTATCCTCTGTCGCCACACTCACACACACACACACACACACACACACACACACACACACACAGACACACACACACACACCAACCTCCAATCAGCATTCCGATATTCGATCCCCTCCACCTGACAGCTTCCAGCTTCTTGTCCGGAAAACCCACCCTCACACACACACACACACACACACACACACACACACAGGAGCTGAGACGTTCCCGGCTATTTTCCTAGACTGGCATTCTGAGCCCATTCCCAATTATCCTAACTACCCTGAAAAACACACAGGAGATGCACGCGTGAATACACACATGTAGGCAAACAGACACACAAATACATGCACACATACAATTACAAATGTGTACATGAACACACACACTGTTGGAAGCCTCTTGCAGGCCAGGCTTACGCTTGGGTGGACGTTCGGTTTGTTTCCAAAAGCAAATTAACATAACTGATACAGTTAAAATGTCAACAAACATTCACAATGGAGCCTTTTATAAATCACAGCATGAGAGAGAAAGAAGGAAAGAAAGGGGAGAAAGAAAAAAGAGAAAAATATAGAAAAAGTTAGAGAAGAATTAATCTAAAAAAAACCCAGCTTATGTAGTAAAGTGAAGAGAAGTACACACGACTAAGAATCAAAGGGAAGAGATGCCTGTGGAGAAAGAGAATGAGGCATTTGACAGCATGGAAGTCAACAGCACTTCTACATGCAAATTTGAACCAATAGCAAGTTGTCTTGACAGAGACCTTTGAGGGAACAGAGAGCCACAGAGTCCAAAATGGAGGACACTTGTAGGTTATTAGCCGTGTTGCACTTTCCACTTTTAATTAACCTCCTCTGTTGGAGTATACATTGCTCCACAAAAGAGGAATGGTTTGCAGATAGTTATGGGACAGGAGTTGATGGTATAAATTATGGCTTTTGAATAAACTTTGTGGACTTTATTCCCCATTAGCGACCGAGCTAATGAGTTACCAAGCTCTGTCAAAATGAGCTTGCCACCTACAGTAGTTCACCAGCTAGCCCTGTGAGTAGTCACTACGTCGTCTCTGCAAAGACGAGCAGATGAATTTCACTGTGCCACTTTTTGGTGTGACCAGGCCTCAAGTCTTTGAAACTTAGAAAAAAACTAAAGTGATTAAGTGGAAAGAAGGAGAGATGACCAAGAATTAAGTGGAGAGACGCCCATAGAGAATAATCAAAGATGAGACATTTGGTGAGAGCATAAAATAATGTAATGTCACAGAGAAATCAAACAAAACAGATGGAAATGTGATCAACAAGACTTAAAGATAGAGAATAGGCTCCCATCCAAACATTTCCATGAATATGTTTCAATGCTTCCAATTAGAAAAACTAATTTTTGAAACAAAAAAAGTCCTCATTGACACATGAATGTTTTTCTGCCTGATTTATATGGAAAAATGTTTTGAATTAGATTAAATTAAAGGACAGAGTTCTATTAATCAAAGGAAAACATCTTGAAATAAGTAAAAGGGTCGCTGTGCTTTCCTAAACAAACAGTGCGCCTGGTGATGAAGAGTCCTAACGGACGCACACGCTGGACTGTGGACATCATATTCAGAGCTGTGTGGAGAATGGAGAAGAAATTACACCCTTAATATAGATAGAAATCCATTTGTGGTCTTAGCATGATCGACCCAACAAATGCTCCACTGCGAGACAAATCAAATGTGGCTTTGGAAATGTCTAAAAGGTCTTTAAAATATGTCTGCTACAACCTCCCTGAAGTGTAAAACCCCCATTTCTTCGCTTTCATGTTTAGATGAAAGCGGGAACTTTCGCCAACATGCAGTCCCACTTTTAAGAAGGTTTCCATTTTGAATAGGGGAGGCTTTTATTTTGAAATAGCTCATGAGCTCATTTATTTGTGTCAAGCAGGTGATGGATACAGTGAGAAGCACAGCAAAAGGAGAAAGTAGATATTTATCCTTGGTTCACATTGCACAGATGCACATACATGTACACATACTGCACACACACACACACACACACACACACACAGACAGTGCTTACTTTTAGAGGCAGCAGAGTATCAGAAGGAAACAGCTCAGATTTTCTCCTGCTGGCTAACAGCATTAAAGTCAAACAAGATAATAAATTCATTTAAGGTAACAATGCTTCCACTGTGCTCCTAACAATGTCAGAGACTGTGTGTATGTTTGTGACACACACACACACACACACACACAAATAGAGAGAGAGTACTTTATCCAGGAGTCAAGTGTGTTTAAGTGTGAATTTGTGTTACAAGATAGAGAAGAGTAAAAGCAAGACCTGAGTACATTACATTCTGTGTGTGTTTTTATGGGTATTTTAGTTTACTTAAACTTTTGACCCTTCCATTTAATTTCACATGCTGATGAACAAATTTGACCACATTTCCCATAAACCCTGCTGCTTCCTTCCATATAGGCTAAGTCCGTATATTAGATGCTAATAAAAAGTTCATTGTTGCAGGACTAAGTATCAGCCAACAGATTTTTAACACACATTTCGTGTTTATAGCCTACTTCTGTGATGGACCGTGTTTTTACTATACAAGCCAGAGATCGGACATTTGTCTACATTCTGTGAAGTAAGTAGCAGCATGCAATGAAAATGTGGATTTTTAAATGAATTTTTATGTTTTTGTTAAGAAAAAAAGACGGGTCCTATTTGAAGGTTACTAGCTATTCTTATATGCTGCCATTTTCACCAACTACTTTAGTCGTGGGCATCTTAAATTATTGCTTGAATGGGAAGCATTTTGAAACTGTTTCAGTGTTTGAAATGTAAGATCAGTATGTGAATAAAGTATGTATGTAAATGCCTTAATACAGTATAACAAGAGAATGCAAGAGGGAAACTGATGAAGAAATGCATTTGCGTTGGCTTGTCTGCTAACCACTGAGCAATCTGCTCCATTGGATTTGTCCATCATTCACCTCAACATTGGATATTTTGGAGCGACTGGCCCTACAGTCACCCTACATATTCTTGCCAGGTATGTTTTTCTCAGTGAATAATCCCACCCGGGTGGTGAGAAGCCCAGACACCCAGGCACGTCCATGAAGCGTGCCGAAAGGGTCTGGCTGCGACAGACTAATCAGGTTTGTGTTCACAGTAAAATGATACGTGTTTTTGATTGATGACTGTTTTTACTCTTCCCATTGGCCTTGTCCACAGCTTGGTCTACGCCTGGCATGTGGATGCAAAGCAAAGTGGTTTGGAGACTTGGTTTGTGATCGATTTAAGAAAAAGATTCTCTTGATAATTTATTTCACCTTCATTTGAACCTGATGACAGTGAGACTTACTCTCTCTCTCTTCACACACGCAAACACTCTCATACCTGGGTACCACAAACTATAAGCAACTTCAAAAATAAATGAGCAAGTTGTGTAAATGATGAACTATACTAAATCAAACGCAGGTGCCTCACCACAAATTTCGTCCCTGACAAAATAAGTTAACATCCCATCATACTTTAAGTGTGACATCGCTCCAGTTGAGCTCACAAATGTGTGTAGTTGATGCCAACAAGCGCTGCACTTTTTCATGTAATGAACAAGAGCTCCTCAAACGGAAGCTCATGACAGCAGGAACAAAAATGTTGTGCTCATAAGTACGCAACACAAAGATGGAGGGATCAATGACCAGGAGCACTGTAAACCAGAGATCAAACTGGATCATAATGGCACAAAGAACGGTGTGTACAATTTAGACAAGCTGCTATTTTGCTACAGCTGCCAAAGAAAAACCTTACACTGGTCTCTTGTGATCTTTTACAACATGCTGGACATTTTGGCATACAATGCTTTTGTGATCTGGATGGCACCAAACCAAGACTGGCACCATGGAAAGCTCCAGAAGAGCGGACTCTTTCTAGAGGTGTTAGGTAAGGTACTGGAAACACCTAACATACAGAGCAGACAACAAGTACCTTAACAAAAACAAATGACACTTTACTTGTTATCTGTGGTCCAAAAAAAATTAAAAAATTAAAAGGTAATCAATTACGTTATCATTATGTTTGCAAATAATAGAAAGAAAATACAATACATCAAACCAGAACACACAACATATAGAAATCACAAAACACCAGGTAATAAAACCCAAAGCGGTCATACTTTAAACAAATAAGAACTCTATTATGAGAGACTCTTCCTAGTTTCATGACTCTTTTCATTACTTTTCCAGCAAGCATACTTAGGCAGGTAATGGCTGTGCTTTGTCAGAGGTACAAAAATAGAGAGGAGTTGCCCTTGTTAAAAAAGCCCCAGCACTGAGCCTTGCCACTGAGCGTATTATTGTCAAGTACCAAGGGAACTGGCCTGTGCAATCAAAGCATTTGTGTTGATGTAATTCTCCAGTGCAGAAGCACATTAACTTTCAAAATGTGATTTTAACTTTACAAGAGTTAAACAAGGAACCATAAAAAAGCATAAAGATGGTCAAATTCATCTATTTCAAAAATAATCTTTATTAGTATGAAAACCAATATGTAACAGTAATGATATTGGCACAGGTTGGTGATCAAACAGTGAAAAGTAAAAAGGGAATATTAAATAGATCCAAAAAAAATCTTTATTAGTACAGAAAAAGGACAGCAGTAAACATGATTACTATCTCCATCAGCATCCATGTGTGCTACTCTTTATTAACTTTTAATCTACTTTTTACCCTTGTCTCTTTGAACTCTGTCTGCATTCTTTGACCTAATTTCCCCTGGGCATCAAAAGCTCATCTTATTTTACATGATGAACCAAACACAACCACTTTGAACTCTGAATTGACCGACTTTAAATCATGTTGAAAGGCGCAAAACACTCAACTACTGGATGCATATTTGATACATGAGGTAATCTTTTCCTCAACCAAACCCTAAAGTCAGTTGCAAAACAGTTGCGACATGGTACAGTGAAAACAGGAGCTTTAATTTCCTTGCAAACACTTGGAAACTAAAAGCTGCACAAACACAGAAACAGAGGCGAGTTACACAGAGGTCACACGGTCAATACTCAGTTTGATCACACCATCGTCGATTCAACAGCGGCGTTTAATTACACACTTATTGCTCGCCTTTTCTTTGACACTTTTTCACTTTTTGACACACTTCCCTTCTCCATCTATCTCCATCTTTACTCGTTCTACATCCCAGTCCTGGAGACTGGACTCCCCCCTCCTTTGCTTCTCTTCCTCTTTTCACTCCCTCTGTCCTTCTCTGTCTCCTTCCTTCCATCTCATCATCTTTCATCCAGATGCCATGTTGTTGATGAATTCAATCAAAAGCTCATTTGTCACTGTTGGGAAAACACACACCAACATTGGGAGCATCCTGTGCTCGGACACATTGCGAAAACAATGCTCTGTGTGTGCTTGGACATCCTTAGAAAACCTTTTGTCACGCACCTAAAATGTCGAGTTTTAATGGGAACTCAGAAGTAAACAAGGTTGTTCCTATTGCATTTGTGATATAAAACACACTCCAGCTCTGCCTCCGGTGACTTGGATTCCCTGCTTGACTCAGAAGGACAGCCAAAGGTTACCAGATGCTAATTAACACAATGCAAAGTTATATAACAATTTACCAGATATGAGTCAGTGCATATTAAAATCATGCAAATTTACATTATACCTCTGCAAAGTTTATTCATGCAGTGATGGCGCAAAGGATGTCCTGTAACTGATTATTGACATCTTGCATTAGCTTTTTTGGGGGGTGTAAATGTCTCAAACTCTTTAGGGAGTTTGTTTCAATCCACCAAGTCAACCAAGAGGCCAGTTTTGAAATGTAAAACCCAAAAGGGAATTCTCTTGAGCCATGACGGACCTCAACTGGAATCTAACTTTAAAAATGCTTCCCAGTCGATTATTGGTCAACAGCAGCATTTCCACCTAGTCCTTTGGACTCTACCTGGTTGATTCAAATACCGACTGAGCACATGGAACTACGTGTGCCGCAATACGAAAACTGAGGTGAGAAAGTGTTGCAACTATTGGCTACACTGCCCCCACGCTTTCTGGTGGTACTGCTCTGTTCCATCCTTGATCGCGAGGTGCGGAATCTCCGATATAGACGTGATTCTAGGAATACTGGGTTGGAAAAAAAAAAGAAATATCATGGAGAGAACCATTTTTACACAGGATCTGTATAAATGGCCTCATTAGATCATCAAACAGTTGCAACTGGCATTGAAGAGTTTTGATTTGCTTACACTGGCTTTGACAGACAGTGGTCTCCAGATTGTTGAAGAAGAAAAGAAAAGGTGGATGTAGAGAAATAAGGAAGAGCTGCAGTAAATGGGAGATATCACCAGGCAGTTAAGCCAGCTTTCTTTTACTGCCTGCTTGCCCTGCCGATTCAATTTGCTCACCAGCAAGAGCAAACAAGAGCCAAAGGTGGTGGACCCAATGAAGTGGCACAATGAAGAAACAACGCATACAAATCTCACAAGAGTTTTGCAAATCCAGGGTTACCATCTAGACACGACCCAAAAATTATAGATGCTCAATGATGGCTACATGATGGCCCAACGATCAGATGTTGGCTAGGTGTATCAGAGCTCTAACCCTAAGTGCAGAAATTTGCAACTGAAATGCAACAAAAAACGCAGGTCAACCATCCATCTAAATTTCACAAAGAACACACATGGTGCCCAAATTTGCTTTACCTCTTTGACTTGCGTTGTTGTTTGCGGCTAGAAGATAGAACCATGTCCTATTTCTTCATGTGTTGCATTGCAGCAATGCAAGGAGCCAATGAAAGCCCAAAATGAAACAAAACAGGGTGCTGTTTTTGAAATTCAAGTAAAATTAATTAGGCATCTTGCCTTGCGGTTTGCAGTGGGATTCAGCTGCATGTTGGATAAGAGAATCATTCTCTCCAACACAGCTGGCAAAAACTGTGGACATTTGCTGAAATCAGTAGTTAATCAACAGTCTCTTAGTAACCAAAAAAAGAGAAGTCACCTGAAAACTTCACCAGTTTGCTCACAACCCACCTGAACAAGGGTCAAACAGAATGAAATCCCTTTCTTATCATTATCATTTCAAAAAGAAAAACATTTTTTATGAAATGACCAAAGCCTTGTTTCGAGGAAGAGATTTTGGAGAAGGGGACGATATGGGAGCGGGGGCAGAAAGTAAGGACAGAGGAAAGAAGAGAGATAGAGAGAAAAGTCGATCCAGGTGTTTTTAATTACGACTGCTGAGAGAACGGCAACGAATAGAAAAATAAAAGAAAGAGGATTAACGATAGAAAAAATCAATCCCTTGCAGAGAAGATTTTTCTGGTTTTGTATTTTTCAAATTATCATTCTGTGGTCTGCATGTGGGTGTGTGTGCACATGTGAGTGTTTAAATGTGTGTATGCATTCTGCATAAAACAATCTGTGTTTAAGTGACAAAAGGGCCAGCTGTGTGTGTGTGTGTCTGTGTTTGTGTGTGTGCGCGAGCCTGAGTTTGGGCCTACGTGTGAATACATTTGTGCCATTGTGTGAAGAAGTGCTCAAGTGTGTTCTGTGAGTTAAATGTGTCTAAGTATGTGTGAAAAATATGACAAACTGAGGCTTAGCTATCTCTATCTGTGTGTGTGTGTGTGTGTGTGAGTGAGAGAGAGAGAGAGAGAGAGAGAGAGAGAGAGAGATGGATTAGTGATGTTGACTATGTGTTATAACTCTCATTGCTGTGCTAAGAGATGTTTTATCACACTGACACTCAACTACGACATTTAGCGAAGATAAGCCACATCCCATGCACACACACACACACACACCTACACAGATACACTGGAAAAATAAAAACATAACTTTCGTAGTTTAAGTTCAATAAAAAATTTAAATCAAGTTCTGAGGTGTTGGAAGGTCTATCGTTTCAATTTAACTTTATTGTCCCTTCAAGGTAAATTGGTTTTGCAGCAGCCATTAAAAGTAAAACAGAAGACATACAGTACATAAAATATATATAGATAGATTTTAAATTAAATGTCACTCCATGTTTTTTGTGTACAGTACTGTATCTTCAATATACACACAAACACACACACGCATTAATGCATTTGCACAGTTTAACAAACTCATGGTGTAGCTCTATTTAACCCTCTGTCTCTTTCACATACACACACAGACAAAGCAGATGACCTTAGCAACGGTCACCGAGTGTACAGACACAACACCATCCAAAACAAACTGATGTCATATCTATAGAAAAAGGAACATCTCTCTATGTTAACACACACACACACACACACACACACACACACACACACACACACACACACCTCTCTCTCACTCATACACATATTTCATTAACAGTTGTGTGTAGATATTAGTGTTGTCGGGTTCGGTAGCTAGCAGCACTGCGGTGACAATACAACTCATTAATCATAAAAACACAACAACGGAGTGAACAGCAACAGTGACATCACAGGGACCAAAGCACCAAAGAACTGTAAAGAACTACACTCATTTTGACTGATTTTTTTTATAGCTCATTGGTCACCTTACCCAGCAATCTATCCTGCCAAGAAAAACTACAGCTGTCAACAACTCTGTCGTTTCAGCAAATGCCCAATTGCGACATATTTTACGCTCAAATGGGGCTTCTAGCAGCCGTAATTATGACTCGTCTGTTTCGAAAAAAGGAGGAAGCAGTTTGATGTTATAGAGCCCATAAAATCCACAGAGGGAGAAGGTCCGGCTGGCTGGGTGGGTCAACAAAATATTGGATTTTGATGCGTTCACTTCCTGTTTCCTACCATCCCAACCATCGTTCCCAACCTTTGCCAAGTAGTTATTTTAACACAAACCATGATCTTTTCCTGACCCTAACCAAAAAAATATTTTTTTTGAACAGCGGTTTTGGAGGTCACTGACAAATGATATTGCTCTGCCAATAAGGGCATCAGATCAGAAAATGCTTTGACAAGCTATGTATTTTGTAGGTTAATTTGGAGAATAAGAGAGAGAACTGATCCGAGAGGAAAAAACAGGGATGGAAACAGAGGGAGAGAGAGGACGAGAGAAAAGACAATCAGAGAAAGTAAAAAAGGAGAAAGAGAAAAAGATAGACCAGAAAAGCTGACAAAGAAGGAAGTGAGAGACAGACAGAGAATGAAAGAGAGTGGGATACATCAAGCGAAGAAATGAAAGTAACACAATCAAAAGTGATAGAGACTCCATGATGACTGGTGGTAAAAAGAGAAAGGACAAGAGAAAATGGAAAATAAAGCAAAGATGATACAGAAAGGGAGAGTGAAAGAGGTGGGAAAAGCTAAGAAGGCCAAATATGAAGAATATATGGGTGGAAAAAAGAGACTAAAACAAACAGCAGAAGAGAGAAAGAATAATGCATGTGATGAAGAGAGTGAAGAATTGAATATTATA
Source organism: Siniperca chuatsi (assembly GCF_020085105.1). Lineage (NCBI taxonomy): Eukaryota > Metazoa > Chordata > Actinopteri > Centrarchiformes > Sinipercidae > Siniperca > Siniperca chuatsi. The sequence continues at coordinate 19,744,294 of NC_058063.1, forward strand.
GAGGTTGATGCATAAAAAATATTAAAAAAGCAAAGTAATATGTGAGATACTGCAAATAAAATATGACAAAATCTACAACATCTAAATTAATAGAATCCTTTAAAAATTATTGAATAAAACAGAAAGAGGATCAAGAATGAAAGAGACAAACCGTTTTTCCCCCTACAGTATTTTATTCATTCTACTAATCACAAATGATGACCGCAGCTCAGCTATCTCAGCTTTGAGCCAGAGCTCAAATCGAATTATTTTACATTTCAACAATACAGCTTTTTGGGCTCCGTCACAGCTAATATTGATGTATTGTATTCCGGGATTTAACCCGATCCAAAACCACAGCGGCTAAATTCAGGGATCCCTCAGGTGTCAGCTTGGACTAATACCTGGAATCAAATACACATCTGTAACTCGCAGGGCTTTGTTCTGATGTTTTTTAGCTGAGGAGCTGAACGCAGAGCAGTGACCAGAGGAAGATGTGGAATTACCATCAGCCACCGCACAAATCCATCTTTGTGTTTGATGGGTGCACAAAGAATGTATTACACATTCTTTCTACTAAACTTTACTGTTCTTAAAAAGTAGTGAATTAGGCTACTTAAGAGGAATATAACTATTTGATGACTTTGTGCTACACCCTAAAGCTCATACTATTACTTATTTGGTGTAGACTATTAGCAGCAGACGTAATCTGAACACACACAATCTTTCTTTCAAAGTTTTTGTTTTGACCCCACAGGATTATATTTCCTTACTTTCTCAACTGTTTCTGAATTATGGCTAATTTATGTTAATGCTGTACTCCTATTGTCATTAGGATATTTCCAACATTACTTGAAGACAATTTGAGAAAATATGAATATGCCCCAATGGGAATTTCCCATAACCTATTCCCATAACTACAGTGAACTCAACTTTGACACCAGAATAGGAAGCTATCTGGACCTTCAAGGGAACAGAGATTAATTTACCATTTAAACTGTGTGAACACATTGTCCCATTAGTGACCAAACTAAGTATCTTGCTAATTGACAGCAAGTCTGTTAGCTCAGAGACCTTTTTCCGCCTTCAGAAACTCTTTATTGAATGAAATTTCAATAAAGCATATTCTAAAGTTGCATATTCTAACAAAATTGTTAGAATAAAATGCCAGGGGGGAGTAAACGACCCATTATAGAGAAAATAGAGAAAGGCTCGGAGAGCTATTGTGACTGACTAGGACTAGCACTAGCTAGCTAGTGTGTTAACGGTTAGTTCGCTAGCTACAGTAGTGTACCTACTTGCCCTGCGAGTAGTCACTACATCGCCAAGCTTTTAGAAGCAAATACTTCAAGAAGACAAGGATTTCTCTTTCTCTGGTGTGACCAAGCCTTTAGAAAGTGACTTTCCTGCACTCAGTATGAAGCTCTCTGGACTGTATCAGGTGTAAAGTTTCTGCACTGTCTTCCAGAATATAAATTGAGCCAAGATTATGACTTGATCTGGAGGTCTGATACTGATTAATACCTGGAAGAAAGCACAGATCAGGGACTTTTTAACAGCAGGCCACCTATGTTGTTTTATAACAAAGGAGCCAACTGAAGCATAGAGGAGGAAATTACAGTCAGCAATCAGTTGTAAAATCTTGATTTCTTATCTCTACCAATAATTTATTCCCAAGGTTTTGTCTTTTGCAAAAATCAAAGTGACTGTTACATTTTGGGATGCAGACACTATTCTGGCCAGAAGGAAAAAGGGTTTGTTTTCCTGCCCTCAATATAAGGCTATCTGGGCTCTGCAACAGCTAATATTCCTGTATTGTGTTCCAGGATATAGCCGGATCCAAAAACCACAGCGGCTGGCTGAGGATTCCCTCTGGCTTGTCTTTCTTTTTCTCCGATTTTTTTTCTGTCTATCTTTGGTTCCAATGAAGACAAAGTGCACAAAAGATGTCTGATTGCAGGTCAGAGTAAGAAAGCTGAGGAAATTACCACCAGTCCCCAAACATATGATGGTGAAACTTTGCCTGTAGGGGATAAAATCACAAAAATGTTGGTTTAAACAGTGGCTGGATGCGGGTAGTTTGAAGACAAGAATAGTTTTCTGCCCTCAAAGTAAATCTGTCTGGGCTTCGTCAAAGCCAATATCACTGTATTCTATTCCAGGACATAGCCTGATCCAAAACCACAGCAGCTGGCTGAGGATTCCCTCTAGCCTCAGGCATGGCTAATACCTGGAATGAGACACAGATCAGTTACTCTCTCTGTCTCAGCAGATCTCTTGTGGGATTTTGAAGGCCGATACTGATGGTTTTGGCCTGGCGCCGCCAACAGCCGATATTTAATACAGTATCTCTGAATTTAAACTTCCACTTCAACACTTTTAATGCCAATATCTGCCACAAAATTACAACTATTCAATGGAAAAGCATTTGAAACAACGTTTAGGCAATGGAAAAAATATGATCTAACGATAATGAAATATGTTCATGCATACTTTTGTGGAATCTCGTCAGAAACCATTTAAAACTGAAAATAGTGTCTAAATTTGTAAGATAAGTTAATACTTCACCTGCACCTATACTGACTCAAAAGCAACTTAGAAGGTAATAAATATAACACCTGCCATGTCCTATGCCAGTTGCATATCACAGGATATTGTTACAGTCCAGTGAAAATAGCAGCTTGTGTCGGAAATCACTCCCTCTTTCTCTCATTTACTATTTCATATGATAAACACTCAGCACAGTACCTATAAATATACCAACATGCATAGTGAAATTGGTGGATACGGTGGATACTATAGTCTCACTAGTGCACAAGGGAAATCAAAGAGCTACTTATAGGTGAAAAAAGTAAGACAAGCAGGGACAGCTTGTCAAACAGTGATAATGATAAATCTCAAGAAAAATATTCTGCTTGCTTTTTTGTTTTTCAGAGTTTAAATTAGAAGTAGTGATCCAATGTTGCAGTTACAAGACAATTTCTTGTTTACCAACTGCTAACATAGCTATAAGCTAGTCTCAAGGTTTCACTTCTGCCGTGGATTGTACCTATTTATTTTACATCAGGGAATTCTTTTTGAAAATGACCTCAATGACCAAAAAGTCTAATCTGTTGATACATAAATTATATATATCAAGATTTCATGTAACTTTTCATAGTATTAGTTGTCTGTGTTGGTTCTACATAACTCTATCCTACGGGGTAGAAAAAAAAGAGAAAAAGAATAGAAAAGGTGAACAGCCAAAACCCCAAAGTGCTGTATATCCATGTCCTGTATCTCACTGCAAACAATAAAGCCCAAGAATTAGATTAAAGGTCAACACAGTAATACAGTGTGTAATACAGTGTATGGAAATGCCTATGATACAGAGATTATGAATATCAAATATCTGACATGGACAAACTTCTTAATGTGTTTCTCATGCTTTCACACACTAACCCTCTTTCTTTCTTTTTGTCTTTTAAGCAACTATTAGGGTGCAACCCACACTTTGTCCTTTGTTATCACACACTCACATGTGTTTTCTATCTGTTGTCCTGGTTGTCTGTGTGTATCAGAGGCAGAGATCTCTGCTCACTCTTTGCATGACCCTCGCACTCTGAACAGAAGCAGGCTCATACACTCCAGAGAGTGAGAGAGGAGGGTGTGTGTATGTGTTCGCCATACAGCCTATGCTAAATACACAGACATGGCATGACATGTTACAATACTTTCTTTTAAACCACAAATGTAATAAAAGTCGATATGGTCATATTCTTTTCAGACAATGTAATCCATTATTTCAAATATATTACAATAGCAATCTGAAGAGCTTATGATTATATGAAGTGGTCTTGATATATTTCTTGGCCTATGTGTAGGATTTGAAACTGTCTTACTTTGGCGCCATCCACCAAACCTCCACAGATGTGAGGGGGATCTGTGGGCGGAACCACAGGGACCCCATACACTGCACCACTATTGCCTCAATTTTTCCAAAATTTTGCATCACTACAATTTTTTAATTTAGTGGGGTATTTAAAAAAAGATGTCAATGAGGCCAGCTGCAGTTTGTCTGATTTGCATAAAGTGCAGTTAAGACCAGATGACTGTTTTGATGCGTGTTGCAAATGTCTGCAATGTAATGGAGTGCAAAATGAAGTTTTCTGCTGGTGAACTTGGAATATTAGATGAAGAGAAGACACTTTTGCAACTGCAGGCATGCATTCATGCCTGCAGGAAGGCACATGTGAGGAAATATATAATATAGTGCTGATTTTACACCAAGACGTAAAATTTCAGACACAATTTCCTCTGCTGCAGTGACAAATCAGGTACAGCTGCTATTTGTGTTCCCTCATCCCCTATTTTACACATTTGAGCAGCTTTAAAATACATATTGTAGACCAAACACAATTTTCAGCCATGCCGCTTTTACCAGTGCAAAACCTTGGTGCATTCCTTTAGTAGATAACAAATCCAACGTAACCTTTTAGTGCCTAAAAAAGGGGCCACAAATCCTTCTTAAATGACCCCCTTAGTCAAGTTAAATTTGATGATACTGAGCATGTCATCGAGTTAAATGTAAAAAACTACAGGTATATTAGTATGTATAGTACACATACATTTGCATAAATAGTAGATATCCACAAACTACAGGTAATGTCAGAAGGGGTATCTACAGCGTCATATTTTAAAGCGGAGGAACACTGACTTTCAGTATTTGGAGTGTGAACGTGTTGGAATCGCAAAACACACCTGCACAGCAAACACCTGAGTTGTACATACAGGGGGGTGCAGAGGAAGTGGTGATGCCAAGATTTTATCTCCACAGTCACAGTAACACTGGAGATAGCATCTCAGCATCAGCGCATATCATGAGCGTGCGGGTGGGCCTGTTTGAAAATCTAGGTGTGTGTATCTACATCTATGGTTTTTTTTGACTGTGTGTGTAGATGTGAGAGGTCACAGAGTTGCTTGATTTTGTTTTGGTTTTATTATGGAACTAAAAAATTATTTGTTTGGATACACACATGATAACACCCCCACTGTGAAACATGCATACACACACACACATGTCCACCTCCAGCATTATACATATACACGCATAATTGCTCACATACATGCATATACAACACACACGTATCCAGGCTCTGAACATGGTTATATGGAGAGTAAACAGCGATGAAAGAAGAAACACAGAAGCAGCCGGAGGAGGAGGGGAGTGAGGGAGTGAAACAGAGGACAAAAGGATAAAAGGAAATGAAGGGGGAACAGAAAAGGAAGAAAGAAAAAGTGTGAGATGGATAGAAAACAGAAAACAGAGGCTCACAAGATAAGTGGAGCAAAAACGATGTTAAAGAAAAAAGATGGAAATGTAGAGAAGAGAAGTGAGAGATGAGAGAAGGGAGACAGGGAAGGAAGAGAGAAAGAGAAAAAGGAGAGATACAGGAACTTCGTGAATTAGGAAGAAAAAGAAGGAAGGAAAGAAGAAATAATGAATGGATGGTTGGCGTGAAAGGGGAAACAGTAAATGCTGTGTAACATTTATAGTTAAACACTTTTCAGGGTCACTCTGTTCACTGACCCCCAACACACACACAAAACCTCTCTCACTCCCTCTTTCTCTCACTGCTTCCTTTCTGTCTGTATGATATACACACTCAGAACACACACACACACACTTGTACAGTGATATATGTGACCGGGAGTCGTCCATAAATTTTTAAATGGAAAAATCTCTTTCTGTTGATTTTTACTTTACAACAAGACAACCTGGGTGGCTTCTGAATGTGTGTGTGTGTGTGTGTGTGTGTGTGTGTGTGTGTGTGTGTGTGTGTGTGTGTGTGTGTGTGTGTGTGTGTGTGTGTGTGAGAGAGAGAGAGAGAGCGAGAGAGAGAAAAAAAAGGTATGGATGGTGAATGGGTATCATGGTTTCAACATGTTGTGGGGACAAACATCTGCTCACAGTCACAATATAGGTACTTAATAACCTTCAGGGGACAAACATCAGGTCCACACAACGTTAGCCATTTTAGGGTTAAGACTTGGTTTTAGGCACAAGAGGTTATTAAAGAAAAGTTATTATAAGAGGTTACTGAAAGAAAAGTAGACCAATCACAGTATTTTGTGAAAGTAGATGTGATCGTGAACTGTTAAAAAAAGCGATCACCTGATCTGTATATCTGCTTTATAGCATTTACTTATGCGAGATCATTTCGTAACCATGGTAACATATTTGCACATCACCTGCTTATAAAGAGGTGTGTTTATATATATATATATATATATATATATATATATATATAAAATAAAGAGGACTGAAGAGGAAGTGTGATCAGGGATTCTTTATCATCTCTTTCATCAGGTGTATTCTGGGAAATTCACCTGTGCATTCCACTATAAAATATTCTACTCACTGTCACGGATAGGCTCCTCTGTCTGCTAATGAAGCACACCTGCTCCCCATCAGCTCCTAATCACAGCCAGCATAAAAAGCCCAGCACTCACCTCAGCCAGTTGTCCGACCTCGTTTGGTCCCCATGCGACACTGCATATTCCCTACGTCCCTTCTCCAGTGATCCCCTTCTCCGGCGAGTCTTCCCCATCTGCACACCTGTCTTCACATACTGTAACCTAATAAAGAGCCATCTATCTCCATATCGGTGTCTCCTGCCTGTCTGTCCATAACAGAAGGTCGAACCTTTACCGAAGGACTAATACAAACATTCCCTCAGTAACTCCCTGCCTGTTCTGCTGCCCCGCCGCCTTCTACCTGTCCTGTTGCCTGGTTGCTGGCTAACTGTCCCACCTCCCCCCCTGCCAGCTCCTGATCTGGTTCGCTGACCTCCAGAGGGGTTCCACCTTTGCCACCGGCCTCCAGAGGGTCCCTGCCTTCGCTGTCGACTCAGGCCTCCAGAGGGTCCCCGCCTTCACCTCAGGCCTCCAAGTGGTCCCCGCCTTTGCTACTGTCACGGATATGCCAGGCTCCACCGTGCTAATGAAGCACACCTGCTCCCTATCACACTCCTGCTCCCCATCAGCTCCTAATCACAGCCAGCATAAAAAGCCCAGCACTCTCCGACCTCATTTGGTATAAGGACTCCCCATGCGACACTGCATATTCCCTACGTCCCTTCTCCAGCGATCTACACGCCAGCGAGTCTTCCCCATCTCCATACCTGCACACCTGTCTTCACATACTGTAACCTAATAAAGAGCCATCTATCTCCATATCGGTGTCTCCTGCCTGTCTATCCGTAACACTCACATCAGGTACTCCTTTTTGACCCCTACACTAAACTATACACATACTATACTATATTATATTTTATTTTCTATGCAATATTGGTGTACTATACTATATATTATGTTACTTCATTTCACTTTTCATTTTATATCCCAAACTATATTATACTGTACTATATTATGTTTATATGTTATTATTTATTATTCTTGTGTACCCTGTTGACATTTGCTGACTTTGCCACTACTAATCATACCACTATGTCACTCTTGCCTTGTTATTTTGAGTTTAATTGCTTTTGTATAGTTTCTATTTTGATTTATATTCTTATTTTATATACACTTCTGGGGTTTTTTGTACTTTCTCTATTTAGCTGTACTTATTTCTGTCCTTGTGCCACAGTTTTCTCACTAGTTTCTTCACATCCACTCACATTAGCAGATTCACCATTGTGTTCTATTCTTTTCTAGTGTACTCAGTGGGTTGCAGTCAGTTACATAGTTGGGTAGTTTTCTTAACCCCTCACCTCAGTGACACACTCTGCCATGATGGCCGCAGAAAACACACACACTCTGACACACCTCAACCTCGTTTATACAGCTGTCTGAAATGTGTGTGTGTGTGCTGCTGACACTGCTCTTGCTATTCGAAATGAAATGGGGGGAGAAGAGAGGGAAAACTAAAAGAACAGCTATTTCTTTGTTAAAGATCTTAATCTTTCAATGGTAGAGTGTAGGGGGAGAGAGAGATGGGTGAGTCAAAAATCCATTTCACTCATCAATCACATTTACAGGGTGAGGGGAAAGAGTGTGTGTACATGTGTGTGAAACTAACTTCTGTCGAAATTCACCCACCCAAATCTCCCCTCTATGACTCTCTCCCTTCACTACACCCTTCTGCCTTGTGTGTGTGTGTGTGTGTGTGTGTGTTCAGTGTATAATTTGTCTTTGTAGAACATCTGAGCATTGTGCTGATGTATACTGTACAATTGAGTGTATACACGCTACATACATGTGTTTGTTTATGAATGAGTTTGTCTGGCTACGTTCACACTGATGGGAAAGGCTATTTGTATAGCACCTTTCAAACACAAAGACACTTCCAAGTGGTGTACATAAGGCAAAATATGAAAATGCATTAGAACGACATTTAGAAACATGATCAAGAGTAATATCAAATTAAAATAAAATAATATTTTCTCTGTACTGTGAAGGGCCAGAACAGAGAACAAAATGCCAGGAGGGAGTAAAGATCCCTCCTTGCATTTTGTTCTCTGTTCTTGTACATCTAATTCAATAAAGAGTTTTACTGAAAGGGGACAGAAAGCTTTCCAACAGCTCAAAAAAATGTATGTGTACCGTTGACTCCTGTCTACCTGGCCTTAGAGCTAAGAAATCATACGCAAATATCTTCCAAATATATTGCTGTGTAATCTTAGAAGCAACAGTTTGACTAGATAGTAATTGCAATGCATGTTCAGGACTTGCCATGAAGCTTTTTCTGGTAAGGACAAGTAAGTGAAAACGGATTGAGCATAATTTGCTAATAAGTTGCTTGTTCAAATATATAAATAAATAAACTTGCAGGCTATAAACGTTACAGCAGCAACATGTGATGCGCACTGACACATTGGAGAACAGGTCTGAATTGCCAACACAGTTGTTCCCCATATGTTTCACTCTAACGATAGGACAATATATGATAAAGCACTTCACTTGTCTGACCAAAAAGTTTACTTGTCGGGGACAAGTTATAACGTTAATTGTCAATCCCTGCATGTTTCACTCACAAGCTTTGAAACCGGCAAACAGACATTAGCTAACACAGTAACCCAGCCAATGTTAGCCTGGAAGCCAGGCTCATTCATTCATTTGCAACCAGCCAGGCTAAACCAATGTGGCTTGCTAGCAAATGTACTGCAAGTTGACATAGCCGACTGCCCAGTAACTTAACGTTAGCAAATTTATATGTTTGGTTAACACTAGGACTTAGTTTGTTAATTTACCGTGGCATAAATAGCAGGGTTGGTTGTATTCTTCCCACCTAATTTGTAGCCGGCATCTCTCCGTCTCCCGTTACTACAGTGCATTGTGTTTTCCTTTCTCCCGAATTGTAAATAAAGTGTCCATAGATCTATTATTTTTTTCCGACCAAACCCTTTTTTACGTTGAAGCCATCATGTTGTTGTCATTAAATTGCTGTTGGTTTGGGACAGCCTCAGCTGTGATTCTGGGAATCTGCACATGTCAATCAGTGAGAGGGATGCATTGTTTATTTTTTGACAGACAGACTACACGCACGATTGGGGGAAAATATCATGCACTTCTGAATGTCCGATAGCCCACCGCTAACATTTTAGTCTCGTCTCATCAATGAAAACAAAGCATACATTTTGTCATAGTTTTTATTATCAAATATATATTTTTAGCTCGTCAACGCCTCGTCTTAGTCATGGAAAAAAGGTTGTTGATGAACATTTTTCGTCATGGTTTTTGTTAACGAAATTAGCACTCATCTGCAAAACAGTACTTTTATGTGGAGCAGTTTATATGAATGGTTCAACGCAGCTAATAAGCTATAATCGCTTCCTCTATTTTGGACTGTTCATTCACTCACTAGTCAACACTGTCAAGACGGCTTGCTATTGGTCACTGGCGCAAATTCGGGGGTCAAAGTTCACCAAAGCTGAACTTGAGGCAAAATATTTGTGCAGATTTCGCCCCCGCTGGCAAATCCACTAATTGCAGTAATTCCATTGGAATTAATTGATTTCTCTGCAAAGTTTTAAATGCTGCTGTGACCAGGCCTTAATGCATACTCTTTGTACAAACCTGTTGTATGCTTCGAATTTGGCATTTTGTTTGTATTTTTAGGTATATTTTCTGGTGTGTTTAGAAAGATTGGATGTCAAAGATTGGATGTGAGCACTATGTCTAATTGTCTGGTTTCCAGAGTTTTGACCAATGTCTTGGTGTGACCTCACCAAAGGCAGCCCTGACCCTGAATCAGGAATGTAGTGGTTCAGACTGTGTCCATTCTGTAAATGCATGTGTTTGGGAATTTCCAGTTTGTGTGTAGAGTGATATACGTGGATCCGCAGTGATAATGTGTCAGTACATGACATCACGGGGTGTGTAGTGAGAGGAAGTTGGCTGCTCTGTGTGGGAATCAGATCTGTTCCACTTCTGTGGGAAGGAGAGGAAGATGCTGGATTCAAAATATAAAAAGAATCTGTCTACTACTCACTATTATGTCTTGAAGTTAATTATTTCGTAATCAGTTGAAAAGATTTTGTCATCAGATATTTAAATGTCAGGTCATAAAGACATTTTTTTTTTATTTAGTATAGTAGTAATAAAGTAAATTAACTCTGGATGAGTGTCAAATACATACCTAACCACCTACCATACGTTTTAGAAGCCAATAGTATTTTTGAAGCAAATAGAAGGAGGAAAAAAAGGAAATAATATTGCCCATTTACCATTGTAAATGGGCACCAAAGCAGTATGATTCACCATGGTCATAACTCATGTCAGAGCTCCATCCACGGTTATACTCTTTTGTTTCCAGACCATAATGTCTCATTAAAGCAGGTGGTCTATGAAATCAAAATGTAGCCAAACTCAAAATCTAGCCACAGTTTGTACATTAACAAAGAAGTGAACAGTTACTTTCTACAGCAAGGAGAAGACAGAATGGGCCAACGCTTGCTTATTCTGGATGTGCTTCAGTACTGAAGGGCTGACGATGAGTGACAGCGGGTAATACACCAGGAAGGGAGGGGACGATGAATCAGAGAAGGTTTGGCCATGCCATTATTATTCTATGTGTGTGTCAGCTACCAGCTCATACCAGAGGTACAGTGAGTGTATAAACCCAGTCCACCTGACGGTTGCCTCTGTAACCATGCAGAAACTCTTTCCCTTCCACCCTGCTCTTCTATTTCAGTTTTTAGAAGAACCAAATAAATCAAACCCACAAGGATGAAAAGAAAATCTTCCAAAATGTTTCTGACCTTTTAAAGAGCTACTCTGAGGATTAGGATTAGATAATCTAGAATTTTGTCTTGTCAAGTTCATGGACGATGCCTGGATTAAAAAAAATGGGATAAAGAGAACTGCTGAGGTAGCCATTTGATTTGCTGCAGATTTCAAACTACAGACTGACTACAGAAACAGAACCTGGATGAGAATAAAATATATTTGCAGACTCAAATGATAAAAGGGCAAAACAGCTGGAAACAATAGAAGATATCAGCAGTTGACGTCAGTACAAATCAAAAAGTAGGTAGGTGCATCAGACAGACATGCCATTCATTACCAACCAGTCACACACGTCAAACCAGACAGCATGTGATACAATGACATGACAACAACACTGTTTTGCCATAAACTGTATCTGATCTCACAATATTGAAAGATCCGTGGGCTTCAATTCACAAAGCCTCACACCTAGCCCAAATGTGTGCCTCTCATGTATTAGCATTACATTTGAGACACAGAGCTAAGCATCCGTTTCTCAACAATGTTTGAAAAATCCAGACGGTCGTTTATCAACCCTTACTGCTGCCCTGAAGGTATTTCCAGAATCTTCAGAGACTCTTCTAAACATCTTTAAAAAACATTTTTTTTCCCAATCATCTCCGCATATTTATCTTCAAGAGAAACAGATGTTTGTGTGTCTCTCTCTGTGACTTGAATGTAACACTAATTCTGGGGCTACTCCAGAAACAACTCCTATGAGCATTTTCTGATCTGCCATCTCTATGGTTAATGTCACATCCAAGGTTAAGGAAACTAGAACTACTTGGCTAAGGTTAGGGAACATTAGCATCATGGTTAAAAGAAGCCGATGTTGACTGTTAGAGATCTCTGAAGTCGAACTCAAACGCACTGTATGCCCAAACATTCACCCCGATTTCCAAAGTGTAAGAGGTCACTTGTCAGGAAAACACAAGTCGGTTTAAGTTGAACAAAAATGATCTAGGGTGTTATTTTTTTGGTGACAACAGTCTCCTTGGTTTTGATAGTGTGAAGTCACTGTCCCACATCCCTTTTTCTCAAAATATCAGGTTAAGATTGGAATGTTACCAACTAAGGTTTTATGAATCTTACTTGAACATATGAATCAAGCAAAAGAAAGCTTGTTAAGAAAACTTTTGTTCAGGACAATCCTAACAGTAGTCATATAAGTGTTTGTTTGATTCATGCTGTGCGATGCATTGAACTGCCAGCTGTCAGCAGAGTATGGTTTATGTATTTGTTTTTGACCACTCCTAAACATTCCTCGCTGACTCGAGGATCCACACAGTAACCACATCCATTTTTTTTTGTCTCGGCTACGTGACACACTGACCCTCTGCACCAAATGTGCCCATGTCCTCCAACGCAATGACCACAGAAGGCTTCCTCTTGAACCTGTTTTGGAAAAATCTGTCAATTTCGTCATGTTCCCTGTCTGGAAATAACACATCATGTTGACAGAGGGAATTCAAAAAAACTGAAATCAAGAATTGTATGTGATTTAACAGGGGTCTGGTGGGGAAGGTTGGGGACGCCATATGTTGTTTTTCCAAGACTGATTTCCATGAATGTCATTAATGATGTCTGTGGTCTGTCTGGGCTACTGATGGTCAGAGGTTGAGGAAAGAGAAAGAGGGATGGAGGCAAAATGAGGTAAGGAGAACAAGGAGGGAGGATGGAAAGAAAGTTAAGGAGCAAAGGGAAGGGGGAAAGTAAGAGAAATAGGATGAGGGCAGAAACAGGAACATTAGGTAGGACAAAAGCAGGGAAAGACCAAGAAAGGGAACACCAGAGGAGAGGACAAAATAGGAGAAGATCAAGATGGAAAGGAGTAAAGGAAAGAGGAAAGGGAGAGATAGGAGGAGGAATTAAAGGAGTGAAAGGGTGATGGGATAAGATAAGAAAATGATGGAAGTAGTAAGAGTAGAAATAAGGAAATGGCAAGAGAAGGAAAGAGGTATGGAAAGAAAGTAGGATTAAGGGAAAGATAGAAGGATGACAAAAGAGCAAGGGAGGGAAAGAGCTATAAGTAGGTGCAAAGCAGAGATAGTGGAGTGAGGATGGGCAAAAGTTACAGACCAAGGACGGAAGTAAAATGGAGGTGAAGAATTGCAGACAGAAAATCATGGAAGGGCAGAGTAAAAGTAAAAAGAAGGAAAAGATGGGGCGAATCAGAGAGAAGAAAAGATGAAGGAAGAGAAGGAGGGAAAGAGAGTTATAGATGAAGCAGAGTGAGGACTGGAGGAGGGAGGCGGGGTTTGCTAACTCCACATCCAAATCATAGCCGCAGACACATGAATTCGGCCAAAACCTAAAGGCATCTGAAGTGCTGTTATATAGTTCATAACAACTGCTTCTATCATTATTAATAATATGAAACCGCAAATTGTAATATGTTTTTCTGCCTTTTTACCAACCTGACAATTGGTCATACTCCACACAGACCAATAAAATCCAGCAAACTAGCTTGCACTTATTAAATGAGCACATGTACTCGTGTACTGCAGTGGCCCAGCAATATGATTATGCACTTTAACAACCTGACAAATGAATAATATTTCATACAGGCTAATAAAAGATACTGTTCTCCTAGAAAAGGGGCAATCAATAACAAATAATAAATGTCAACAACTGTAATGAACATCACCACACAGTCTGCAGAGTTGAGGATTTTCCATTTTGCTCTTGTAAGGAGCAAAACTGCACATCTGAGAAAGTTATTTTTCTCAGACAGCAAGAAAATGTTGATTTTCTCATTGACATATGTATTTTCTAATTGTACTGTAGAAGGGTTTAAGCAGGTTTTAAGGACTTGAGGATACAGACACTCAAACTCAAAAATAAAATATAATACTGTATGATTAATCCACACACATCCAAATTCCTTACAAGTAGACAAACTATGTGCAATTTCTAGTCATTTAATTAAATGATTAAATATTTTTTACATCCACTCCACTTAGCCCTACAGTATTTGACTTCCAACAACTTTTAAATTTTTATTTCGTTATCTAGCTGGCCACCAATACATCCACTACATCTCTTTAGGGTTTTGTTAGCTACGAAAGTTTGCTGGCAACTGTGTGTTGAGGAAACAAGATAATGTTAGCTAACTATTCCTTAAACCAGAATGCCTATTTTTTTTCCCCTACACGTTATATCGTTTGAGTTGTTAGAACGTAACTTTGGAGGTGCTAGGCCAGTTGATTGCCCCTGCTTTCAGTTTTTGTGCTAAATGGGCCACAGAGATAAACTTCATATCGACTCTCTCATTTAGCTCTGGGTAACACACCAATAATCGTATTTTCTAAAATGTAAAAATCTGAGTAATTCGTGCTGGGCTCAGCTCAGTGCTGCCACTTGCTGTAAAGTAGACTAGTATTTTACTCAAAACTATAATATAGTTTACAGCCACCAGTGGCAGCACTGAAGCCATTGTTGCTGAGCAGCAATTCCTTGAGCAAGGACTGAATAGCCATCTTTGATTTTATAGTTTGTATTGACTTTAAAGAGACATTTCAAGGTCTGAGAAATTGTTGATTTTCCCACCTAGTTGCTAAGAGGACTGCCTACAATTTGGTGAGTTTTTAAATTGTTTTTTTTACATTGTTCTTGTAATGAAGTTTATGAGCCGTTAAGTGACTGAAATGTCTGAGTTATAGTAAATAGGGTACGGGACCACGATACAGAGTACGACGGTCTTCCCAAAATGAATTTTACGAGACACTCGGTGACTGAAATGCGACCGCGATACAGAGAATTACTCAGACTCTTTTGGAAACGTGATTGTTGATGTGGATCAGGACCAAGTAATTGCTTAAATTAAAAAAGTCTTTGACGGCAAACCTGAACCTCAAAGCAGCACTGTGTCCACACTGCTGCGCTCCCTGGAAGTGTTTATTTTTTTTCTTGCCGTGTACCCTACTGGTGAAATGAACAAGCCATGACTCTGTCAAACACAAACATGAACATGTAAACTTCAGCTTAGTCACTCAGTCCACTACGCCTGATTTCAGCTTGAGCTGGTGAACACACACACACACACACACACACACACACAATCTAGTGAGCAATGCTGTGGTAATTTGAACCACAGCTAAACATCCTGGTACCAGACCTCAGGTTTGCCTTGTTACCATGACAATTGTTACTCTGTCATGTCTATTGGGATGGGAATGGGGTGAATCCGGGGTTAAACCACACGTTTGTCTGTCTGTGTGTGCGTGTGCTGGTGTCTGACTTTAGTGACCATCCGCCGCCACTGTTACTTCTGTTTATGTGTGTTTGTGTGTGTAGTCATTCACTGGTGCATAGTATATGTGTTTTTCTGCATGTGTGTGTGACACGCTGCAGATTACAGGTCTGCTATGGGCTGGCTGCAAGACGCGATGACTCGTCACTGTATAAACACAAAGTAAACAAAGACATCTGACTTTTGGCTGCCCTTCTTCACAGTCATTTCACAGTGTAATAGTGTCATTCATCCTGCGCCGGCCGAAGGAGGCGGCTCAAAACCGTAAGGATTCCTGTACCCATTCCAAAACCATCATTACCTGAGTAACCATCAGTGTCACCTGCTTTAACAGGTAAGTATGTATGTCTGTTGACATGATTCATATAGCACTTTTAAAACAGAGGTTACAAGGGTGCTTTACAGAGTCGAGAGAGAAAATAGAAGACAGACAAAGTATTAAAAGATGGGCACAAAGATTTTAAATCAAGAAAAAAGAAAGAAGTCAAGTAAGTTTTGAGATGCTTTTTAAATGTGTGTACTTGTTCATCCATAAACAAGACTAAAAGTGTGTTTATACAGAAGCCACAGTTGCCAACAGTAGCACAATGAGACATGGGAATATCTAAACTATCTAACCTAGACGGGAAGAGCTGCTGGCTCAAGTGACCTCTGCTTGGCCTGTGGGTGATCTCAAGACATGACAGATAAAGAGACACTAACAGAGACAGAGGAAGCAGGAAAGGTTATGTGAGTCTGCAGTAGACTATGTGTTTGAGTATAAGTGTACATCTGTGTGTGTAGCACTAAAATGTTTAAAGAGGAGTGAGACTGGTCCTTTCCAGTGACATCAGTGCAGAGGAAGAGGCTGTTATAATAGTCCCATGGTGTCTTTAAACTCCTATTGTGTGTGTCTGCTGGAATCCTAGCAGGTCAGCCAAAGGCTAAAGAAGCACTTGTCCTTGCATCTTCTCTTCTGTCTCTTTCTTTCTTCACAGGTACTTTGTCCTGATACTTTTTTTCCTTTCTTTTTCCAGATAAAGAAAGATAAACAGAGTGAGGAGAGGACACTGATGAAAGTATAAGATGAGAGAGGCCAACAGCAAGGAAGACCGATAGGAAATGAGAAAGGGAGAAGTACACAAGACAGCGATACAGACGGCACAGTTGTGCCAAATATGTGATTGGTTGGGCCCAATAATGGGGGCCTATATGTTCCAGTAATTGATTGGCTGTCTGATCCCGTTCCAGTCGCTGATTGGTTGTGATGGTGTCGCAGTCCAACAGTAGTGTCATCCAGCGGGCAAGGAGAAGACTCCAAATCAGGAAGTGACCAGGGAGCCGCAACATTTCAGGTCAGAGCATTATGAACTGTCCCACTGTTTACAGATGTTTTTGCAAAGCAATTATTTCTTAACAATGACGATGAGTGCCTTTAGGGGGTGTGGGTACAGAGCACAATAACTGAACTAAAGCCAAACTGATTGGCAGTGAAAGTCAGTTGGCCATTCAAACTTGTCATGTTAAAGGAAATGGTGTTCGTCCAGAGTTACACGTGTCTTTTCGGGGCAACTTTTGTGATTAAATGTGGCAAATCTAAATAATGTCCACACTTGACACTTGACAAATAGAATTCTGTGTCCAGGTCTGTAATCATATGTCTTTCCTGTGCAACATTATGAACAATTCTTGGGAAAACAACAACAACAACACAATAATTACTTGTACCATTATCTGTTTTTTCTTTCCCTTAAAAAAAACTTTGGAGGTTTGGATTGACTGTGGGGGCTTTGCTAAATGGTTTATCTAATGTGAACATATAAACTGTACACCCAATGGAGCTGTAATGTATACAAACACTAAGTGTTCCAAACAGCCATCAATGTACCATTTGCATTTTGCTCCAAAGTGAAGCAGTGCGTCAAATGACACATGTACCACACACCAGACATTCCATACATACAAATCAAGTCATCAAGGTCTAGATCCTGGCAGCAAATCTGATGAAACTAATGATTTTCTGGAGAGGCTGGGAAATAGGACAGTAGCGCATCCTAATGCGCGTCAACCCGCAAAAGCGGTGTATGTTGCCTTTTGGTGTTTATTGAGAGTTAATAGAAGAGGTCACAAAGAACTAAATTATTGTTCTGTGACAATAACAATTCAGGCAGAGTTGTGCATGCCTCTGGCCTGCATCTGTTCATGACTGCACATGCCAGTTTCCATTGATAAAACAGCTATAACCATTGATGATAACGTTATTAGTGAGGTATCTGAAATGCCTCTGAAGTGACCTTAATTTGGTAGCCATAGACATTCTTGTACCTGTTGTGATCAAATGCTGCAGATCCAATTAGCATCCACAGCTGGACTTTGACAATGTAGAACATGAATTATGTGTCCAAAACTCCAGATCTGTTAGCATGTTTCTCTAATAAGTTCTTACACCTGTTGCCGTTGCCAGTTTCGAGACAGATCATATCAAAAAATGTCCTGCACTGAAATTGCTATGGAGGTGTTTTACCGCTCCATAGAAGGATTTCAACTTCTCTGGTTTCCTGTAACTGGTGTCATTTTACAATGTCTCATTAGGTCGTTAAAATTTGTTATGCTTCGCAGGACTTTTCCTTGGAAATTGACTCATTCTTGGATGTGGGCTTTGGTATTCCCTGAAAAACAGAGGTACTTGTTAAGTACTTGTTAAAGAATTTCTTTTCCCGAGATGGTCACACTGGCCTTCATGTGCACAGTACTGTGCTATGATCACTTGTGTCTGAACAAACTATTTGACACAGTTACTCACAGATGCATAGTTAGGGTTGGCTTGGGTGTGTCCTGAACCATCCCTTAATTATGCTGCTATAGGCCTAGACTGCCGGGAGACTTCCCATGACGCACCTCTTTCCTCTCTCCTTCTCTCCCTCTCCATCTGTATGCATTTTTATCCCATTATTGCATGTTACTAACTCGACATCTTCTCTCTCCCGTAGTTCTGTGCTTTCTCATTTCTCTCCTCTCTCCTTCTGTCGCTTTCAGCAGGTATTTCTGCCTCCGGAGCTGCAGAGTCTGGATCTGTGGTTGTGGGCCACCTGCTGCCCCCCCCTGCTCGACAACTGCTACTACGGTTATTATTGGCTTTGTTACTAATACTGTCATTATTATTCCTATAGCTGTCATTCCTATTATTATTAATTTATTACTATTAATACTACAATTACAATTCAACCTCTCTCTCTCTCTCTCTCTCTCTCTCTCTCAACCTAACATGGCGGCGGCGGATGGCCGCCCACCATTGAGTCTGGTTCTGTCCAAGGTTTCAGCCTCTTAAACGAAGTTTTTTCCTTGCCACTGTTGCCAAGCGCTTGCTCATGGTGAGATTTGTTGGGTCTCTATAAATAATATTATAAAGAGTACGGTCTAGACCTGCTCTATAGGAAAAGTGCAATGAGATAACTTCTGTTATGAATTGGCGCTATATAAATAAATTGAATTGAATGCATCACTGTTTCAAACCAGAGAGGAATTGTTTGGTGTTAGAGGAAAAATAATAGGGATGCCTTTTCAACAATGAAAAGCAATGTGGGATAGTGTCATATCCAGAAGTTTGAGAAACATACAGACTGACATAATCACTTTTCCTTGACATTTAACAACATTTTACAAAGCAGGTTGCAGCAGCTATTTCAGGCTTTAACATGAATACTGTAAAAAAAATAATTTAAGCTACATAGATCTGTCATAGTTAAAGGCTGTTGTGTAGTCAGACGAACTACTTAATTTTAATGTTTTGTGTACTTGAGTTCAGTTTATGTCCATATAAAATAATAAAGCAGAGACACAGAAGAAAACAACATCAGCTTGATATTATTAGGAAATTAGAGCAGCCATTTGGTGATCTGATAAAATCCAGTCTAATCACTGCCAGACAATTCAGACATGCTGTAATGGCAGAACGCAGACCATGTAGCATATTCTCTACTATCAGTCCTTTAAAGCTCCAGCCAAACTGGCAAACATGTCCGTCTTGGCAAACAGAAGCCAAGAGAATCCCAGAAATGTTGTTTTGAGGGGAGCAGCTTGGGATAAATGGTAAGTAGCTAAGCCCTGGTTAGGACTGGTTTGGCCCTGCGGTGGAAACCATGCTGCTGGGGAGCATCCAGAAGACACAGTAGGATGCTGGCTTAAGTTTAGATGAAATTATTGGCAGGACAGAAGACGGCTATAAAATACAGATATGAAGATGTCTCCATGTCTCTGATGATTCGGCCATCTGAGACAAAGGCCAAGCAAGGGTTAGAGTGACATGCCATGGAAACCCAAATGTATGTACTTACACTTGATATTCACATGTTTAGCATGATTTGTCTCCTTCAGGTTTTACTGTGGTTTGGCTTCTTATTTTTGTTATTGACAAATATAAATTTAACATACTAATATTTTGGTACCTTTGAAAGTTTAAACCATTGGCTAAAGTTGAAAGGAAACTATTGGCAGGCTAATAGACAGCAATGAAAAACTCTCTCTAATGATTTGTCCATCTGCCTAAAGAGGACATTCAAGGGTCAGTGCGTGCTTGCTCTGTACTATTTTATCGTACTGTGTCTCCTTCTACTATATACTACGACTATGTGTTAAGAATGACATGACCTGAGGAGACAACTGTTCAGTTACTAGAGGCTCAATTAGAAGGTAGCACTTACAGAAATTGCACTGATTCACCTCTTTATTTTACAGTACTATTTCATCATTCAGTTACACCAGGCCCACGTTCTATTAAATTTTATAGACTAAAAAAAATCTGTTTCGCTATTCTCATATAATCTGAGATAACACCGTCGTGATATATCTAATGAATATTTTACCTCTCTTGTTCTGAATTGAGTGTTGGGTATGTCCTTCCAGGGAAATCTACTGTGGGATACTGTACAAATAGCACGTTTTAAAGTTTCAACAGCAGCTACAGAAAGTCAAACTTTACCAACAAAATATCCAAAGACAAAGACATCACAGTCCTGGAGTTCAGGTAAGGCCCCATGTCATTCTGATTGGTTGGCAAACCTCAGTACTGTGTTCGATTGACAGGTGATCTGTCAGAAACACCACAGCGAAGAGTAATGTGCAAAAAATAAAAAATAAATAAAAAATAGACAGCACTAGGGAACTTACACAAATCTAGATAAAAAACAGTTTTTAGGGACAACAACAACCAATGGGTAATTACTTATTTTTCTAATCAATATCAGGCTGTGTGATCATTAGTTGCCTGCTTGGCATTATACTTACACGCAAGATACCTTCTAAGATTGTTGTCTGATAAATGCCTTCTTGGCCAAAACATCAGTTTTGATGGAGGACTATAGCAACCATGTATGTTATTTGCGGTTGTACCTCTGAGCCTGATTTCTCTCCGGTGTAGACAAAGATTTATATCAGTATAGCCACAGCAGAAGCAAAACAGCTGCTCTCAGGCCAAGTCTGGACGCACAGCAATGCAATCGCATAAAATCCAATCTGCAGAATCAGATCTCAAAAACAGAAGAGAGATGCCAAGTGCAACCATAGCTCTTAATTATCCCTTTAGTTTGGAGGTCAGAAGCTGACCAGGTCCCATTTGTCAAGATACACCATTAGTCAAAGGTTACCTCAAGTTAGGCTGCAACAAGCTGAAATAACAGCTACATAACAGGCAGACAGAGGTTACAAGCAGTGCAAATGACTACAACCGGGATGAATACACACACACTTAAAATAACTCCCATATGACTTAACCGAACGCTTAACACATGCTAGGATTCATTAGGGTTGAAATAACAGCCAACATGAGGTACAAACAGCATGAAGTTGGACAGTGTTTAGATGGAGCTGAAGTTGGCAGGCTGAGAGACAGCTATTAGAAAGAAAATGAAGATGTTTCTCTCTGTTTCTCTTCTCAGTGACATTGACTCTCCAACTAACTCAAAAGGACAGCCAAAGGTTACCAGGTGCAAGAGTGATGCTAGCTAACATGATGCTAAGTTGATGGGACTCAGCAGCCAGCCATTCCAAGTGTGGCATGACTGAGTAACGTCTCAATGTTTTCATGGATTTCTGTTACAAAAGCTCCCAGCAGCATAGTCAATCTACTAAGCAAGTTCCTGAGAGATTGCTTTCACCCTGTCCTGACAGCAGATGTCTAAGTTCAGTGAAAATGCCAAGTTGAAAAAGAGAGCTTACTGCTCCTAGTGTTTGTGCCAAGCTAAAAGGAAATATGATTGTTTCATGGACTTCTTGGACCACACATACCCAAAGAGAGAACAGCAGAAGAAAGGAAAAGGAGTGTCTTGCATTGAGCAGGTGAAAACTGCTAGCTAGATCACATTCTTGTTCACTAGTTAGTAAGCTCGATAGCTAGTTAGCTTGAAAGTTAACTTGTATACAATATTGACCTTTGGACAAGCTCTGGTTTGGTACTGGTAGTCTTGGCGATATTGACCAAAATATCTTCCAGTTTATCTTTCTTTGATAAACTGAAATTCTGTTCAAATTTCAGTCAAGATATCCATGATGCTCAGAGGATTATTCCTAAGGATTTTGGTGATACCCTTAACCTTTCCTGTTGTGCCACCAACAGGTCAAGGTTTTCAGTGAAATCTCAAAATCTACATGGTAGATTGTCACAGAATATGGTACAGAAATTCATGGTTCCCAGAGGATGAATCCTAAGGACTTTTCCTCTATCTCCACCACGAGGTACACATTTGTGGTTTTAAGTGAAATGTATCAAGAACTTGCGAATGGATTGCCATGAAATTTTGTGCACTAATTCATCTCCCCCTCAGGATTACTTGTTGGCTAATCACTTTGGTGATCCCTTAACGTTTCATCTAATGTCATCATCAGGTAAAAATTTCTATTTATCCAATACTTTGGTTTATGACCAATTACCTGCTCAACTAATGACAATCCCATCAGCCTCAACCACGTTTTTTTTTTAGTGCTAAATAGCAAATGTTTGCACTAAACATTTGCTATTTAGCACGATGGTCACCATGGTAACCATGTCATGGTAAACATTACACCTGTTTATCATTAGCATGCTAGCAGTGTCATTGCAAGCAGCCATTTAGCCAAAGTACTGTGCCTAAGTACAGCCTCACAGAGCTGCTAGAACGGCAGTAGACTCTTAGTCTTGTGTCAAAATACAGTATCTAAATATGTATTTAAACAAAATAAGGTAAGATGCAGTAAATTACCGTTTTGGCCACACTGAGTGAAGTGCAAGTATACCACTGCAAATGTAGCACCAATTTTTATGACACCAAATTATAAGGACGGAGTATAATTATCCATCATCATGGCTTTAATACTCCCAGGGCCATGTTACAGGCTGGTAGTCAGATATACAGTGTAAGCAGATGTCTCTCCTCCCCTGTCTGTCTACTGAAGGGATTTTCTACCTGACTATGGGAGACAGGCAGAGGTTAGCTGAGGCTGCAATAAAATACATTATTATACGGCTTTGTTGAATACTCAATTCTGATTGGTCAATTACGACATTCTACGGTCTTATTTCTGAAGAGCAGGCCGCTGCTATGAATAACAGGCCGTTGCTATGCAGTTCTGATCATAGACTCTAGAGTCATCATATCAGTCCTGTGGCAAAAAACCCATTTTAAAATTATTTTTAAATCAATTTTTGGTGTCAAAGGGTGATGCAGGACCCCAACGTGAAAACTCCTGTTTTATACTAGCTCACAGTTTTCATTGTACTGCCAATTTTACTTCTCACCATCTTTCATTTCTACCTGGTGTTTTAGTCCTTTACTTTTCATCACATTTGATAATGTTTCTCTCACAAAGAAATTGTAGTCTGTTCAGGTAATCTCTCACGTGAGTTCTCTGGTACTGTTGCTATGGTTACCTGCAGTTTAACATACCTTGCAGACTCATTTAGATTGGTGAATAAATTGAATGGAAATATGTATAAAGTGTTAATAATGTTAACAATTAGAAACAAGTGTTTCCTTAGGCATGGCCATACTATTTTTACAGTACACACACACACACACAGAGCAAATAAAATGCAATCCGTTACAGTATTGTACACAACCTCTGTGATTCATCTGTCATACACACACTTTAATTTTCCGTTACTCTGTCTTCCTTTTTCCATATCCTTCTCTTTCTGTCTCTCTCTCTCTCTCTCTCTCTCTCACACACACACACACACACACAGTCGCTTAACCTTTCAAACAATAATACACATTTAAAATCACTTCATTGTCTTGTACAAAACCATCTTCCCAAAACACACACATACCTGCACACACAAACATGATCTTTATCAAACACAACAGACTAATACATTCATGTAAGCACACACACATAGAGGACACTCACACACACTTTGAATTTCCAACACACACACACACACACACACGGCTGGCTGGGGCAGAGGTAAACCAGTGACTTTTGGCCAACATCTGAGTTCAAGGAAAACACACACACACTCACACAGGCCAATCTCATGACAGCATAAGTACATACACACCCATGCAGGAACGTTGACAAACAACATGATTATAATGATGATGAGGTCTTTGTTCATGAACTCTGCAGGACCTGTGGCTGCCTTCCGTTACTTTAACACACACACACAAAAGATAAAACAAGTTCTCAATTACACTTCAACACGCAAACCTGCGAATACACACTTTCTCAACCCACACATACCCTCACACACGTGGCTGGCTTCCTCCGTTTCACTGAGGTGACTTTTGCCCAACATCTGTATCACTGAGCTCAAAGGACACACACACACACACACACACACACACACACACACACACACACACACACAGAGAGTTTATGTTTGGTGTGGGCCAAGGATGCTGCATGCTTTTGGTCAGCACTGCTATTCAGCTGGCTATTCATAGAAGACCACAAGTTTATCACTCAGCACCGTGTGTGTGCATGTGTCTGCGTACATGTGCGTCAGCAAGAAACAGAAGATGTGTGTTCAAGTAAGCATTATTTTACTGATTGAGGAGAGAACAGGAATAGAGAGATGATTGTGTGTGTGTGTGTGTGTGTGTGTGTGTGTGTGTGTGTTTACCCTGTAGTCTGTGTGTTTTTCAGTCTGTAATCATGATGTCAACCTAACCATCTGAACTTTAACAAATGTCCCACACGGACAAACAGATCAGAGACGCACATTCCAATGGGACCTTGAATGCATCACAGTGACTATATGTTACACAAGGAAAGTGGCAGCTGCACATGGACATACAAACACACTCATACCTGTGGTTTTGGGATCTCCTCTGGCTGTGGTTCAACCGGTGAACTTCCACTGACCTGCAGCTTTGGGGGAGTGGTTTTGGAGGGAGGCCTGAGGGGAGGTAGTGGGATTTCTCCAATTTTACCTACCCTAGCTTTAATGAGCAAGACTCACTAGAGAATAGAAAATACTTCAGTTGTCTAGCCAAAGGGGAGGGACATAAATATCTGACGCCCCTATCAGCAGGATGACTTAATTTGTTGATGCCTTTCAGAACGGTTTTCTTACCTGTGAAAATACACAATATACAAAATAATATGCAAATATATTACACGTGAGGTTTAGATGAAACAAGGCAGATTTAATTCCTCACTAAGCACATGGACCTAATCATAAGGTTTGGTCAGGTTTAGGCACAAAAACGACTTGGTTAAGGTTAGGGAACAATCGTGGACATGGGTTTAAGAAACCAGCCTCAACTATCCAGAAGAAATGGGAAGCAAACAGCGGTCTCCCCGTGTTAAAGGCCGGCATTTGGTTGACCCATCCATCCATCCTGTCGCTAGAGGTCTCTGTCACTTGAACATAACCATATGTTGTTTTGTCAGTGTTGATATTTGGCATCAAAGGCGTGACATCGTCACTCACCGCACAACAGGGATTGGGGAGTGACGATAGCTTCCCACCACAGGAACTGTTTATTCCAACATAGTATTATTGTCCACATAAACATTATGGGCAACACTGAAAATAAACATCAACCAGCTCATTTATGTCATAAGGGTCCTGCTTACATTAATGAATTAGCCTGACTAATGTTATCCATATGTACATATTTCCCGATGAAAAAAATAAAATAAATCTTTGACGTCATATTCTTCTTTCTTACTAGAAACCCAATGTTGACTACTGACATCATAGTCTTCGTTTTCTACAGTGGCACTTATGTCTTCAAATACAATTGAGTACCTCATACATAAGGAAAATACAAACTGATTTTGAAAACATCTAGTGAGTCTTGCTCATTAAAGTAGGTAACGTTGGAAAAACTAGCAAGAGACAGCTAGATTTCGAAAGTATCCAACCTCCCCTCAAGTTTCCTTCATTATTTAATAGTTTTCAATAACTGTTTAACCCTTTTTCTGTTATGCTCCAATGTTGGGATGAGCAAAGAATATGAAAATAAGAATAAGAAAGAAATAGAATAAGAAAAAAAAGTAGAGAACGAATGATTCAAAGAGGAGGGAGACAGAATCAAAATGAAGAAAAATAAGAAAGAAAAGGACATAGCTAATGAGAGGAAACCTGACTCCTGTGGGTTTTGGGTTTTACTAATTAAGTTTCACAGTGGCGAGCTGAATCCCCTCGACGCCAATACAACCCTGCTCACCCTGAACATAACCAAAGTAATGGAGGGAGGAGAGGAAGAAGGGAGTGAATCATTATTAGCAAAGTGATATCAGAATTTTAGCCATTTCTTAGGATTTTAAGTAAATGTTCTCTCTGGGAATGCTGACTAGCTATTCTAGAAATTACACAATAAGCTTCAATAATCTTTTGGAAGTGGTTCATGGGCCTTTGGCTTATGAAAGGTATTCAGTTTATGTGAGGTTCCCACTCAAATGAATAAATGACAATTCTCAAAGCTGGAGCCTGAAATGATCAGAACAGAAGTGAAGCTATCAGGTGACAGCGGAGATTTAATCGGGGTTGTTTGTGCCCGTACGTGCCCACGCTTAAACACAGTCCTTAAGAAAAAAAGTATTTCATGGCAAGTTGCTGTTTTATGGTTAAAGTAAAATAGCAAACAGATGAGATGAATAAAAACGATGAACAGCAGTCGTGCTGAGGACACACAAGAGGATTACTGAGCTGATTTACACCAGATTTGTCCTGGTGGTCAGAGGTGAGCCCTGATTAGAGGTTTGGTTATGTATTTTCTTAGTTTGCCTGGTCCTTAACAAACTCTCCAGCCCTCTTTAGACCTGATATACTCTGGTATCCAGATACTGTATATCCATATATTGAAAATATATATATATATATATATATATATATATATATATATATTAAGTAGAAAAAAAATACACATTTGCACGTAGCTATGCAGCTGCTGCTTGTTGCACCAGCTATTTGTAAGTTCATAAGTAATTTGAATGTAGTTGAAGAGTTACACTATATCTTTGTGAAACAGGTTGCATTATACAGGTTAGAGTTACAACATAGAGTTAAGCAATGTTTTAAAAATAACACCTCCCCAAGCAGGTGTAAGTCATTCCTTATTAACTGTTGTCATGGCACTTATCTTTCTAACAACAGCTAGAAAGATAAGTGAGACTAATGATACAAGTGCCGTGATGAAAGTTTCTTCGATATCTCTTTACATTTTTGATGATGACACTGATATGAACGCTCAGTATTGTACTCTATTCACTTGAGATGGGATTTGCTGCTAGCACCACTTGGTTGCTTGTAACAGAAACCTTTTGATTTCTGCAGACTATTTAAGACCAACATGGAAGGTTTCCAAAGACTTTTGTTGATGCAGTTACTATTCATGACTATATTTATGTGCGAAACAGCCATCGTCAACCTAGTAAAAAACAAGAACAGAAGCGATCGATAAATGATCGTTGAATTATCAACGAGGTAATGGACAAACACATGTTGTATCATGTTAGCTAGTTCACACGATACGATATATTAGTTTCTCCTTTTCAATATTAGTTTATTGTAGTTTGTAGTGGCTTTCTCTCCTTAAAACCCAAAAAAGTGACTTTGAGACAATGTTTTGGTTACAGTTGCCTTAGTTAAGTTGTACTGTAAGTACAGAAGGTGCTAATGAGTTAATAAGTTTAGTGTGACACTAACTAGTTAGTGTCGACTTTGCACTCAAACTTTAAATCAAACTTACGTTCAGCTGGTGCGACAGGCTGCTGGAGAAGAGTGATATGAGGACTATGATGACAAAGTAATTTGGCAAATCAAGAAATGTGTTTGCAAGGTTTTGTTGTTCTTCATGAGTAATACAAACCTGACTAGTCATCAGCACCTCTAGGATGCATGGAGGATAAGAGGTCAACCTGTAACCAAGCGATCACAGGGGCTCCCCCACCTCACCTAGTGATGAGGTATCACATTGCTACTTTGGGAGATTTCATGACCAAAAAATGTGTGCAGTCGTTAAACTATAATGACTGGGGATGACTTCTGTGAGCTGCGGAACACACACCACACACAGGATGAAGAATAGTATATATAGTTACACATTACTGGAACATGTGTGTGTGTGGATGGATGGGTGGAGGATGAGAGAAAATAAATACATACTGTAGATCATATTCTAAGGCAACATTAAGCCCATGTAAACCTAAAGTCAAACAAGATCATAATTTACTGCTTACAGTGAGGCTCCTCATCATAAACATCTTAAAACCCAAACCCATTAACTTGGATATAAAGCTCCAACTCTGCTGCTGCAGTCTTTGTTTGTTTCTTCACCAGAGCACAGGATCTGATTCAGCTATTCAGGGTGAGTTTCTGTGTAAAACGTGGCTCGGATAGAGGAGGAGGGAGGCACGTGAACCTGAAAGCCTGTTAAATTTAGGATTATCAACAGGCACTTCCTGTCACAGGTAGTTAAATGAACTAGACCTCAAAGGCCTCCTAAAAGGATTTTTAAATTCTAGTGTCTCAGAGCCATTACACCTGATCTGCAGCACCACAAGTAAAAGCATGTTAAGGCAACAGATCAGGTTTTAGGGAATTTGACTCATTTCTGCAAAGTATCAATTCATATTTTATGTGTCTGTCAATTTTTATGTCTTTGAAGTGATGTGGAACTCATTTGTTCCTTGAAGACACAGAATTGTTAGCCTAACAGTAACATTGTTTACACAAGTACATACAAGCCTAGCAATTATATTATAATTTGGAACTACTTACAAAAACATACATACATCTGCATGTATCTATATACACCTGTTGGAAGTTTGGCATTATCTTATTTCATTACTTTTACAAGACACTTTATTTAATGTTGTACTTCATTTTTTAATTTTTGTTTCCAAAATTTCTTAAATTAATTCAGTTATCTATGGGAAGTAAAGTAAACGCTACTACTTTCCAAAGGTTAAGCTCACTTTTAACTGCACTTGGTGACATTAAACATGAATCGGTGAATTTGTCCGACTCATGGAAGAATAGTTCAAAGTTCCCCTAAACCCAAACTACTACGCTAATAACTAAAAATCCATTTTCCATTGTAATGTTTTTGTTAGAATATGGAACGTAAACCCCAGGAAAGACCCATGAAATAAAATACTGAATGAGAGAGTTGCAGAAGATGGTGGAAGAGAGGCTAGTATGGACGTGACGTCAGGACTTCGGCTGTCTTTATGAAACTACAGCCAGGAGACGGGCTGGAAACAGGCTCACTAATTAACACATTATATATAGTTTGTTTAATCTTTACAATAACTGCAGTGTAAAAAATAACAATTTGAGTTTTTATGGGGGGGTCATGTGACGGACAAAGAAATGTCAAACTATTGCATTGAAAAACTGCTTTTCTGTGGTGAGAAATCTGCTTCTTTTCCAATTTGTACTGTTATCTCTAGTTTTTTTAATGGTGGTTCAATCATTTAGATTGCTATGACAGATATTTTTGATTTTATGACAGAGTTATGAAATCCAGTTTGTTGTGTGAGAACCATGACTGCACGGAGTCTATTCATCCCCCCGAGCGGCAGAAAACTGCATCATCTGTTTCGATGTTTGAAGTGATTTTAATCAGTTGTGAGTTTCTGTCCCTGTGTAAATACAGACATGGGTGGAAAAATGGCTGAATGTACTCTTGGCTCAGAAATGGATTTTTAGGAATGGAATGTCAGCCAATCAGCATGCTTTAAATATATTTCTACCACTTCCCCTCCTTCTTGCTCCTTGTCTGTCTTTCTATGTGTCTCTCTGTCATACAGTGTAAGTGATACAGATAGAGCGACCGCAGCCTATGATAACAGGATTACTAGACAGCCGTTTAGTTTAATTTGAGCTCAGGACTATACAGACTGAGTGTATGTGTGTGTGTGTGTGTGTCTCCACTGTCTTTTTAGGTGGCCTCACTTCCAGTAAGTGCAGTGTCTGAATTGGCTTAGTACCCCAAATTACCTTCCTACATGCAGACACAAACACACACAGACACACACACAGAGTCTGAGAAGACACCACCCCATATTTGGATAACACCTCGATATCTTTGACCAGTTCACTTATTTTTAGAAGGGATCACGTCCAAGAAACATTTGTCTTTGTTTTAAGCTTCCTTTTGTCTTTGTCTTTCTCTCTCTCGCTCTCTCTCTCAGAGACACACACACACACACACACGTAGAGAGATCAGCCACGCTGTCCAAAAAGAAGATGAGGGGAGAAATTTATCCTCCTGTCTCTGCCAAATACTCTAAGTCATGCAAACATAGTTGGTCCTCAGATACACACACACGCACTTTCCCTCTGTGCTGCGGTTGGGATTCTCAAATTAGCTGGTCAGCAGTCGGTCGTATCCAGGGGGGTTGTCGGTTGGATTCCCGTAACTGAAGCAATTTGGTCCTGTTTTTTTCTTTTAATGCTATCTACATTCTTCAAATAACCATGACTCTTGACATTCTTTCCTCTCTTTGTTTCAGTCCCTCTACTTTCTATTTGAATGTTTATATTTTGTTTTTCCATGCAGTATCCTATTTTCACCCAATAAACCCACGAGGGTAATTCTGTTTCATATTATCTAAGCATCTCGAATGCTGCCACAGATTTCAGTTTTAGTCATTCAAGTATTTCTTGGAATCACAGGTCTGTATAAATCATTGCCATTTTTCAAACGTTATTTATTAGTATTTACATTTTGTCTTCTACGCCCTCCTTGCAGCTAGTTAGCTACATCTTTACATTTTGCTTGGAACTCTTTAACTTAATGCATTTTAAGACACTGTCATTAGTGGTATAATGAAATTCTGCTAGATCTGTTACTTTGTAGTTCTTTGTTGTATACTGTCATTCTATGTTCTTAGTGCTTTGTAGCATCTCTATATTTTATTTCTTGTTTACTGCATTTTGTTTTATCCATCTACTCTTTACATGTAGCACCTATAGAGAGCTGCAGCGAAACCAGGTTCTTCTGGGTTCTGTCCGAGAAGTAAGAAAACCTCGTTCAAAATCATATTCACATCTGGCAGCGGTGTCAGAGAGGAGGATGCTGGGTAAACTACATGCCATCTTGGACAGCGTCTCCCACCCGCTCCATGACGTGCTGGTCAAGCAAAGGAGCACCTTCAGCAGAAGACTCATCCCCCCAAAAAGCACCACAGAGCGCCACAGGAAGTCATTCCTGCCTGTGGCCATCAGACTCTTTAACTCCTCCTTCTAAGGGTTAGTCTGTTTGACCCTAGGTCACTAAACTGGACATTGAGCATTACATCTCCACCAAAATTAATAATAATTGTGCAATATTCTGTGTACTACTTCCGTACAATATTAGTTTTCCCTTGTTAGTTTTTTCTTATTTATTGCTACTGATACTATATACCTCAATTACTCTTCGACAGTATATGCACCTCCGCTTATTAATATTATTTATTACATAAGTAGTTACATTGTATTTTAGACTGTACTTTCATCATCAACCAGTAAACCCACTTGGTACTTGACACTTAGTTTATCTTATACTTATACCGACTTGATACTTAATTTATTTCTGACCTGTTTTATAGTGTTTATAGTGTATCATATCGTTTTCTAGTACTTTCTCCTGTGTGCACTGACGTAAAGACGAGCTACTGTAACAAAGAGTTTCCCTACGGGGATCAATAAAGTATTTCTGATTCTGATTCTGTAATAACAAACATTATATTCTGCCAAAAAAAATCCTATCCAAACAATCTTACAGTATGTTGTACAGTTCATTATATTTGTCTAGACAGGGGTAGTTTGCTTTTAAAAAAACAATGCCATACCGTTGTCAATGTAATATTTCTGTTTTTAATGGCCCTTGACAAGCACAATTCCCAATAAACCCTAGACCATCGTGGGTTAAAACTTCACCAGCTTGACAAAATGGGGGCCATGGCTAGTTCAGACATGTCTGTAATAACAGCAGGACAGCAGAGATTACAGCTAAAAAGTTGGAAATATGACATTACAAGAGAGCACTGATGAATATCACCGATAAGGAGTTAAGTTTAGCTGGATTTATGTTTCTGCGAAGATAAATGCAAACCTTTCTGCGAACGTATGCAGGCTTTTATTTGTAAGCACCTCCTGAATCTCAACGTGTCGTGCGGACATAGCAAGCAAGCTTGGTTGATTCGACCCCTGGCGGGAGGGTCCGGAGCAGACAAGACAAAACATGCAAATATCAATTCAAAATCCACACAAGTATAAAAGAAACAGCCATGCGATTGTCAACAAATGACCCCCATGCATGTTCACCTACATGCAGCCCAGAAAAGTATGATTCAACCTTTAAAATTCTGCAGGTTTTGAATATTCACTGACGCTTGTTGTATGCTAACAAATCTTGGTCAAACGTTAAGATCACTATCGTTTCAGCCTCTCATAGCAAGTGCTGTAGAACATGTATCTTTGAATACAGATGGTAAACCCAGAATAACAGATGAAAGAAACCCAGTGAGAGATTGCACTGATTTACAGAAGCTAGGTGTTGGAAATGGTGTTAGGACTTCCCTTCTCTGAATCAATGGTTCTAAGTTGTTGTTGTATGTTGTCTAGATTGTAAAGTCCTCTAAGAAAACCTTCTAACTTTAAGCTATGTAAATATACTGACTACAGCTTGCACACTGAACGGCAGGACTTTTGTATCTCCAACCATTGAACTTTTACTCAACCAAGATTATTTCCACCACAGAAGCAGCACTGCCACTGAGCAATATATGTACAACTAAAACTTGTGATGTTTTGTACATTTTGTCTTTTCTTTCTCATACTTTTTTTTTTTACATATTTATTGAGTCTATCGGTCACAAGTGTCTATCTGAACCTTTTCAATCTCTTTAAACTCTCCCTGTACAGCACATTCTTTTTTCTTCCCTCTGTCTCTCTCTTCTTGCTTCTCTGCTCCTTCACTCCTCTTTGAGTTACACAGAGCTTTTGGTCCTTACTAAGCAGTTTTCCAGAGGTTCTATTTGTGTGTGTGTGTGTGTGTGTGTGTGTTAGTGGTCGAAACCTCTCAGAAGGTGATGACAAGACCTCAAAACTCAGGGCTTTTCTTTCATGCCAGAATTTCTGTCTTACTTTTATTACTTCTTCTTTTCTTTCTGTCTCTCCCGTCCGCTTTCTCCTTCTCTCCCTCAGTCCGATCCAATTTCACACTCAATTTTAAAAAGGTTCATTGGCATAATAAAAAAAAAGTCAACAATGCTGCCCAAGCACTTCATGGTACATATAAGACATCCGTTTGGAAAAACTGTACAAGTAAATATCTGTGCTGCTACATGGTGTATTGTCAAAAAGAGCTCATTAGGTGACAAGCTGGGTCTTATTGTTGTTAGTTGTGACCATTCTGACTGTGGGTCATGCTAACGTTGCTCTCGCCATCTCTGAGTCGGACCCCAAAGTAAACACAGATATTAGGCCCGTAGATAGGGGGGCAACTTGCCTGCAAACAAAGCTCAGTTTTTGTTTTACTTCAAGTGTTTTGCTGCCTATTTACCTACTTTTACTTATTTTTGAGGGAGGTGGGCATTTGATTGGACTTTTGATTCATAAACTGCTGCAATTGGTTTTGATTGTTGTGTTAATAAGAAATGGAAACAGAAAACAAAAAAATCTTATTCAGAATTGATCATGACTTTGCAAAGAAACCAAAAAACTAACCAGACTAACCAGCTTTCTGGTGATCACACTGTAGTTGTGTTGACACCACGCACGCACGCACGCACGCACGCACACACACACACACACACACACACACACACACACACACACACACACACACACACACAGCCTTCTTTCCCAATGGTCCATGAGTTGTTGGAGACATAAAGAGATAATGAGCCATCAAATACTGTATATGATCCACTTTTCCAGAACCTTCTGTCTGACCACAGAAAACAGAGCATAGAGATTTACACACACACACACACACACACACACACACACACACACTTGCTGCATCCATAATCATTTCCCACTGCTGTGCTGTCTCATCTTTCTCTTTCTATGTTTCGGAAAAACCATGCTGCTGTTAAGTGAGGCAGAACGGGGGAGACAGTCGGAGGGATGGAGAGAGGTGGGAAAAGAAAAAAATGATAAGAAAGCAAAGGAGAGACGGTGAGGTGAGGAGGGAGGGGGGGACGAGGAAAGAAAAAGAAAAGAGGCAAAGAAGTCATTTAGAAACATGGGCAGGAAGAAAACCACGGAATAGCAGAGTTAAGACAATATTATAACAGGCATCTTTTCAGGGCAACTGTTGTCTTGATCAGCAGCAAACATCTTGTTTTAAAACATCTGAACAGATTTGACATGTTGCTGTGATAGTTACTTATTGAGACAGTCCTGAGAAAAATGACAGCATTTGTCATTTGTTCAAATACCTTAAGAACCTTTAACGTCGGGGTAAATTAGGTCACTCAGGAAGTAGCATAACATTGTTATTAGCCTCACAAAACCTCTTGGGAGGACATCGGGTTGGATGGATGGGGCAACAAAGTGTGTGTCTTTACACACACAGGTCGCGTTTCGTTTCCTAACAGTCTAGGTTGGTTTCTTCTTCTTTCTGAAGGGGAGTGCAGATTTGTCGTCACTACCAGTGACCCCTTTTAGAATCAGAATCAGAAATACTTTTTTAACCCCCGAGGGGAAACTCTTTGTTACAGCAGCTCACCTTTACGTCACCTTTCACATTACACACAGCCATTTGATCCATTGTTAATACAGAAATATTGAATAGTGCAGCTTTAACGTTTGGTTAAGTTTAGGGGAAGAGAAACCTACATTGACTGTTTCTGAT
Source organism: Siniperca chuatsi (assembly GCF_020085105.1). Lineage (NCBI taxonomy): Eukaryota > Metazoa > Chordata > Actinopteri > Centrarchiformes > Sinipercidae > Siniperca > Siniperca chuatsi. The sequence goes on from NC_058063.1 coordinate 19,779,034, forward strand.
GTCAAAGTCAGACACTTTTTATCACCTGCCCATAAACCTTGACCTACTTCCACTGAGGTTTTTGGCACTAATAACAATGTTACACCATCCACCTTTGCTCCTGTTGGATAAGAATCATCACGTACATGGCCACACCACAGTTATTTTAAATGTTTGAACCAATGATGCCATTTTTCTGAGGAGGACAATCTCGGCAGATAGAATACAATTTAGCTGCATTTGGTGGCACTTCAGGGTTGAAGTCACCTGAAAATTCAGCTGCATGGACCAGGAAAAATTGAAAGAATGAGAAGAAAAGAGAGGAAAATGGCGAAAGTAGAGGATTGAGAAGGAATGTAAGAAAGAAGAGTGGTATGGGGGAAGAAGCTGATAGAAAGGGATGAAGGAAAAAAAGAGGTTTGGATGAGCTTGTTGTTAGCGTGTGGCGTTAACAACAAAATGAATGTAATGGAATTAAACGGCTCTGAATCCAGAAGGGGAAGACTGACTCCAGTTCAATTAACTCACACACACAACAGTCTGTTCAATATCAACTGCCTTCAACTCCACACAAAAATCTTTTTACACTTCACCATTTTACATTTGTGTGTGTGTGTGTGTGTGTGTGTGTGTGTGTGTGTGTGTGGCATCTGAAGACAGTTTGGCAAGTCAAGCCATTGGAGAGGGACATGGCCAAGTCCTGGGTCGCTGAGGGGACACACACACACACACACACACTGAGAGGCTGAACATGAAACAGACACACGCATTGGCCAATTTGCAGGAGTCAATAGCTTTGAATTCAGTGCACATTCAGTACATTCTGTCATAACCAGAGACAGAGAGAGTAAGAGAGGGGACGCATTTTGCTGAAAAAAGATGTTCAATATTCATTACTTTGGACATTTTGACATTCAACAAAACCTGGATAAGGACTTTTGTTTGAATATCTTGTCGGGGCACCAAGATAAAGAATATGGGTGAGGAGGTAAATCAATCAATCAATCAAACTTTATTTGTATAGCACCTTTCATACAGGTTAGTGCAGTTTGTATGACCTACACTTCCTCAAGAATACCGTATCAGTGAGAGTGTAGTGTGTATCTTTTGGCCCAGTGTTTTGGCCCTTTAATTCTATACTGTTAATGCATAACCTGTGCTCCTTTGTTCTAACAGTGTGGTTTGAATCCCTTAGGTGTTGAGTGGTGGACCACACACACACACATACACACAATTGATAATTGGACACTGATGTATTTGAACAAAAAGAATGAATGGTGAAAGTGCAGCTGATTCCAAATGTCTCTCCTCGACCTGACCATCGTCTTATTGGCTGGGGCGAGTAAGTGGGCCGTGTGACTGCATTAAAGTGCAGGGCAAATTTTAAACTTCAGCCCTGACAAACTTTTCCCACAGACACGTTTTGATGGTCCAACAGACAATGATCACTACAGGGAAATTTTGGCTCAATCCAAATTCAGCCCTTACCTCCTTGCCCCATCCACTCTGCCTCCATTTGCTCATTTACGTGGAGCTTTCACCAATATCAAGGGCCATCACAAAACCAGCTAGTGTGAAGTGGAAGTGGACAATAAAACCCTCTGACTCGAACCTACACTGACTTTTCAACTGGAAGCACAGCTGCCTGATAATGGAGGATATCAAATAAATTCAAGTTCTGTCTTTCAACTTGATAAACATTATTTTGGTCATGCACACAATTCTTTGTTACACAAACTCTGCCTTATCATAGTGGGTTTAGAGAAAATCGTCAAATATAAAGGCCAGGCTAGTAAAGTTAAAATAAAAAGGAACCATTACTTTGAACCTATATTAATTTCATATTAATGCATTTGTCTTAAACCCATATTCACACATGAATCGATTAAAAAAGGATGTACCTTCTATTTTATAGCATATGTTGATTGTTTTGGTGTTACAGTTAAACAGTATATTATGGAACCTCGATACCTATCAGCTGTCATAAATGGGGATCTCTCTCTAACCTTAACATAACCATAGAACCGTTAATCATGCTTTACTTTCCACGTGCATTTAGTGAGAGAAAAGTGAAAGTTTTGCCAATGTGTTTTCTATGAACATTTTCCAATATTGCAGATAAGTTCAAACATTTTCTTATGTTGATTAAAAAAAATGGGGTAGTAATCCAGACATTATTACATTTCTGTCAAAACTTGCTCTCTCTAGCGACTGCAAACTGAGACATACAGATGTATGTCTAGGATTAATATTTCCAGCCATCTGTTAACAGTTGAAGAGGAAATATCAGTAATTAAACTTGTACAGTGAAGCATTTGAATGTGATTATGAAGGAATTGTGTATCTTATTGTTTTAATGGCTTTACTTCCTGTTTTGTTCCTATTCTCTTTTTATTGATCTTCTCTTCCTCCCTCTGTCCTTTCCATTAATCGATAACAAACACAATATTCATCTGGAGGCACTGAAAATGTGCCCACACACATGCATGGACATGTACACACACACATACACACACACAGAAATACACATAATTCTCCCTCATTATTTGTGTTTACTTGCTATCTTCCCGAACAGCACTGTGGGATCCTGCGATCAATAAAATCAGCCGAAAAAATGAAACTACACACAAAACAAAGCTTTTTTTTTTCCCAGAGACGCTGAGCTTTGCGTTTTGTGTGTGTTTTAATATGCTTGTTACATTGCAGTGCATGGGGTCACTAACACTATAAACACATCATTGAGCTGAATGCTAGTGGGCACAGACTTCTGACAAACATTGTGTGCATTTTTGAGTGTGTGTTTGCGAGCCTTTGCGGGTGTTATGTCCGTGTGGGTTCTCGTTTCTTCATGTGTCTGTGTGTGCATGTTTGTGCGTGGACATGCGGTTTCGTGTGCATGTACGCTTACGTGTGTGTGTGTGTGTATATGTGTGTGTGTGTGTTCCCTCCCTGCTCTGTTTGTTTGTCCGCAGTTTAAATGGGGGCACTGGGAGGTTTGCGAGAGGCAAGCTGGTTTACTGGTCTCTAAACAGAGTTAATGAAGAAAGGAGTCATCCAGAGGGCAGAGAGGAGGAGAGGAGAGGAGAAGAGAAAGGAGATGATACAGAAGAGGAGAAGAGAGGCCAACAAAAAGGAAAGGAAACAAGAGGGGAAAGGAAGATAGGAATGCGATTTGGAGAGAAGACTAAAAGATGTCAGAAAAGAGGAAGAGAAGAGAGGAGATCCGACAAGCAGGGAAGAGAAGAGGAGAGACAAAGAGGTGAAAAGAGAAAGAGAGAAGAGAAAAAGATGACAAGAGGAGAAAAGGAGGGCAAGGAGGGGAGAGGAGAGGAAAAAGTGGATGATGAGAGGAGAGAAGGAGGGTGAGGGGAAAAGGAGACAAGAAAGGAGACAAAGATGGAAGAGAGACTAAGAGAGGGAGAGGGGAGAGAGAAAAGGTAAGGAGACGAAGAGAGGGGAGGCAAGGAGAGAAAGGGGGGATGAGAGGAGCAGACAAAGGAGATGAGGGGAAATAGGAGAGGATTAGAAAAGAAGAGAGGAGAGGAGAAAGAGATGAGACAAGGAGAGGAAAGGAAGAGAAAAGAGGAGGGGAGAAGAGAGGAAGAATACTTTAGGTAGACAAGAAGAGGAAAGGAGACAAGGAGAGGAAAGGAAGAGAAAAGAGGAGGGGAGAAGAGAGGAGGAATACTTTAGGTAGACAAGAAGAGGAAAGGAGACAAGGAGGAGAGGAAAGTGGAGAAGGGGAAAAAGAGGAAAATAGAAAGATGCAAGGAAAGATGGAGGGGTAGGAAAGGAGCAGACAAGGAGAGGACTCAATAAGAAGAGAAAAGTAGAAAAGAGGTGAAGAGATGATGAGGAGGGATGAAATAAATTAGGGAGGACACAATGATGAAAGAGGAGGCAGAAGAAATGAGAGGAGGAAAACAGGAAAAGAGTGGAGGAGGGTGAGACGAAAGGGAAAAATAAAGGAGGAGAAAGCGAAAGAAGTGAGAGGAGGAAGGAGCAGAAAGAGAGGAGCAGAGAAGCAAAGGGAAACCAAAAGACAAATGGAAAGGGTGAACAGGGGAGGATGGAGGAACAAAGGAGGTGGAAGAGAGGAAGAGGAGGAGGAGAGGAATCTGAACTATTGGCACCGCAGGCTGTTGAAACCATCCCGCCCGCCAGTACCAGTTGTTGTTTTCCGTACCATGCTAGCAGAGGGAGTGAATCGCAGTGTGAGGGAGGTCTGGAATCCCATTAACACAAACCAGCAGACAGTCAGTGGGAACTGTTTCATCAGAGAACCTCCTCCTGCAGGCTTTACATCCCCCGATGGCCCGTGAAATAGCCTACAAAAACAAATGGGGCCGCTTTCTGGACAGAGCCATGACTGACTGAAGGCTCTTTTGCACATACAGGCCCTCCAAGGTCACAAAGGGCTGCTGATGCTGATAATCACCACAGCTTTCTTGGTTTTTGCTCAGGAACCCTCGACTGAATACTGTATTTTCTTACACAGGTAAGTTATTCAAGGAGCTTTTGTAATGAAAGCCAAAAAGAATAAAATGACAATGTGGTTTTATTATTTCATACAGCAGCACAATGGCATGCAGGAGTAGGACAAAATGACATGAACATCTGTACAGGGTCAAGATCGACAAATAAAGGTGACGCTTTTGCTGTCATTCCTCAGATCAGTGCACACATTTAAAAATCATCCTAAAACTCACTTATTTTCTTCTTTTTACTCACTTATAACTTTACATTTTGTGGTTTGTACACTCCATGTGTCCATGTTTTTATAAACGGTTTTATTATAAACATTTTTATTATAAACAGTTTATACTTATTTAAATCTAATGCAGTCCCATGCAGATAGGCTAAACTACCTTTGGGAAGTGTATGATGAGGTATTATTTGTTATTGTGACTGCCACAGAGCGCCAGGCTAATTCAAGTCTATAGTTAAGTTCCAGTTTGTAATGTTGTATTGAAATGCATTGTATTGTAAGGGAGTTTATTGTAATTTTATCTACCTCCATGCAATATTATGCAATTGAAGGATTACCTAATATTGTTTGCCATTTTGCCTTTAATGAAGAGCTTTGGGTGTGGATATAGACAGACAGGGTATGACTTGCGACAAAGTCCCCTGGCAGGAATTGAACCGGGGACGTTGCGATTACTTGAGTTCACAAGTTGTGACATATATGCTGATGTTTTAAAAAATACTGGAGCCCATGGAAGATAACTTTTTCATTTTTTAAAATTTATTATTTTTGTTGTCTACCCTTTTCTTGTTTCTAAAATGTCAGTGAAATGCAGAAAACACTAAATAAATAACCGTTCAAAATGGAACAAGGCAATGTCCATTTTTATTTCTAGTAACTTAGCAACAGTTTCTCACGACTAAACCAGCTAAACGCCAGTGATACTATGTACTCAACTTTACATGTGAAAAATAACTACTTTAAAATGCTTTTTTTTAAATTTTGACACCTTTGTCTCCCAAAAAATCCCAATACATTTACTTCCTGGTGAAACAAAATTACATTGTGTCATCATAATCTAAGAGTGGGTGCAAATTCAAACAAAATTGGACAATTTAGCCCATCAAATTAAATAAAACCACCTCTTATTCCCTAACTGGTATCCAAGTGGTAAACACTTTCAAAGAATGCCTTCATGAGCAAAGATCTTTTTAGTAAGACACAGATCCATAAGGCCTTAAAGGCACTGTTAAGACAAATTAGATGACTCCCACGCCTGTTCTACATGCAGCTGGACCACCATGGAGTTGGCCTGATGGTCGCTCAAATCGTCCTGCGGTCTGAACGGGTTCAAAACTGGAGGCTTCGACCCTCCACACCGCACCAGACCCGACGGAGCCCAACAGGACTTTTTTTTTTTTTTTTAATCTTTACCAAAGGTGTTTGATTTGGTCGGTCCGGTCTGGCAGGGCTCTGCAGTCAAACTTGAGCCAAGACTCACCGAGGCGGGAATCTGTCAGCGATCCTGGCAGCAGCCAATGGGAGTTCGGTTCAAGGGGGAAGAAAGAGAGAGTGATGTAGAGGAGAAGTGCATCAGACTTCACTGAGTCCACTTGGAAAAGTAAAATCATAGAAAATGAGAAAAGGTTTCAAAGAAAAAAATAAGTTTGTAATTGCAAACACTTCATCAAATCCTTTATCCTTTGTAGGGATTTTACTTAGAATTCAAAGTGAACTGTAGTTTCTCTGCCATAAACCAAAAACTAAAGGATGCTGCCACTATATGGCCAAAAGTATGTGAACACCTGAACATTACACCCATATGTCACTGTTGAATATGTCATTCCAAAACCATGGGTATTAACTCCCCTCTTCTGGTTTCAGGCTTTTCACCAGATTTTGAAACCTGGCTGCAGGGATTTGCTCCCATTCTGCCACAAGAGCATTAATGAGGTCCAACACTGACGTTGGGTGATAAGGTCTGGCTCGCAGTCAGCGTTCCAGTTCATCCCAAAGATGTTGGATGGGGTTGAGGTCAGGGCTCTGTGCAGGCGGCCAGTCAAGTTCTTCCACCATTTCGTCCACCAAACCATTTCTTTATGGACCGAGCAATGTAGCCTGGTTCAAGACCTCTGAATAGCTGCCCACATCCCTGATTTTTCAGCAAATCCAGTTGGGCTGGTATTGTACTCATCAGCATCATACTCCTGTTCCAGAGCCAGAAAAATGGTGACAAGCTCTACAGGTCGTTGTAAGTTGAATTACAGAAATAACTACTCTTAAATTTGCATATTTCTTCGATTGATGAGAAAAATGTTAACTGCTCCTAGCAACCACTACCACAACTTCCATGTCAACCGAAAATTACATCAGTGGGATGGATACATCATTTGTTACTGGCTGGCTGGGCAAAAAAACAATTGCTTCCTAACAGAAAACAGCTCACATGAACATGACATCCGACAAAAAAAATGTAGTGAAACAAAATGGCAATTCAGTCTGATTATCAGGCTACTTGCATTGTGCATGGGACTCTTGTCATGTTTGAACAAGAAAAGGTGTTTCCCCATACTGCTGCACCTAAGCTGGAGCTACACTATAGTCAACATCATCATTGTATACTGTAGCATTAAGATTTCCCTTTTGCCGGAATTAAGGAGCCAAGCCCAAACCATGAAGAACAGCCCCACACCAGTTCACAAAAGTGTGTAAACAGGGGTGTCCACATACCTTTGGCCACATGCTGTATTTTGTATTGGGCAAGTGGGAATTTTTCAAACGACATAACTGGTCCCTTGGCTTAATTTTCACCGTTTTCTCATGTGATAGCTTCAGGAGGTCAGATCTGAACCATTGTCTGTTTTTCTTTATTTCCATCCCTTTCTCTCTTTGCTCCAAATCTCTGTCTTGTGTCTTCATTGCTCGACCTCTTCACCGAGTCTCCTGTCCAAACGTCTCTCATCGTTTTCTCTCTAATTTTCTCTCCTCTCGTCTTTGCTCCAACTCTGTCTTGGCCCCTCTCTCTTTCTCTTTCTGATTTTCTAAGTCTCTCTCTCATTTTTGATTTCTACTCCTATAGAGCGGGACTGCCAGTCCGAGGTGTTGAAGACATCCTGGAACCTCGCCGGAGGCCAACGAACATGAACCCAAATCACGGCTCTAATGTGTGTTTGCATGTGTATATTTCTGTGCACACATGTGTTGCGTCTTGCATAAGTCCATGTGGGTGTGTGTTCTGCAGCAGGGCGATCAGTTTGAGCCAGAGGTTTAAGAGAGACAAGGAGGGCGGGAATTATGGGAAATGAAACCAAGTTGAACATGAAAAACTTTTGCATACACACACAAATATAAAGCAGACAAAAGTTTCAAAACTCAAATGTGCTTGAGAGGTTCACAAGGGAAAAAACTGTTTATGTGGGGGAAAAAATCATATATTTCATTATTTTCATTCTTTGATATGTAATTATCCACTCTTTCCTCTCTCTCTCTTTCTGTTCATATGTCTCTCTATCCCCCAGTCTGTTGAATGATATTAATTGGCAGGAAGCAGAATTCAGTGTATATGGCCAACGTTTCTGTAAAGAGCCAGTTATTGCTTTAATTATCCGTCAATGGATTCAGCATCTGTCTGTACTAAAGACATGGCTCGCTGCGCTGGAACACTCAACACACACACACACACACACAGGTTTCCTACAAGTTCATTGTCCCTTAATGCTTGAGCATGCCAGTATTTCAGATTTTTGCCCTGCAAAGACATACACGCTCACATAGTATATGACCTTCCGACAACATATTTCATTCATGATGGTGAACATATGCACACACTGGCTCATGTGCACCCACACTCATACCTTCTTCACCGTCTCTCTCTAACTCAAAAACACACATATCCAGACTCAGTATTTCAGTCATAAACAGATCATAAAGGCCTGTCTTTACTAATGACTCGGCTAAAGAGAGAAACAGATCTTCTGTACGGCCTGAATGCAGGCTGAGAGGCTCTTTACAGCCTGGCTTCTCCCTCCTCTATATTTTTTGTGGAAATGCTGCTGAGCCGACGGCACTCAGAACTTGGCGGGTTTTCATCGCTAAGTGGAATTTATTTGTGTATTTAAGCTTTTCAACTTGCAGGTTCAATATGTACAGACATGGGGAGTCATGGCCAGATTGCATGCACAAATTGCATTTATTTTGAAGTATGAGCTAAACAGAACAAGAGGTGGATAAAGTGGCAAACAGAAAACCCTGGTTTAAAGAAGCATTTGCCCTGCTGAAGTGGGCTTGAGGAAGACACAATACCTGCTAATTCTCCCATTTTTGGCAGGTGTCTACTGTATTTGAAGGTTACACTAGGGCTGCTCCCGATTTGTTGTTTTTCACAGGACTCTTCCAAAATAGTCCCAACAACTTACGCAGTTACATGATGGAGTAACAGCAAGGTAACAACTTAAATATGTTAACTGTTGCGAGTATAGATACAGAAGAAGAAATGAGAATGAATCTAAGAGACCAGAGAATTCACTCAGCTAGAAAAAAAAATAAACCTGCTAAGCTTTATGGCGAGTATCAAAAACACTTCGTATACACTACGTATAGCCGCAGGAAAGTCAGGTCTTGTTGGGTGGATAAGCCTTGAAAAGCAAATAAATCCTGTGCCAATTCACTCAGGGAAGTGCGTACTCCAAGTTTTTAAGGGGTACTCCGGCAATTATACACATTACATTACACTTGTAAACTCATAAAGTTGAGGGACTTACAAGAGTCAAGCTGCAAATATGCTGTAGACTTATCCTACAATTCCCAAAATGCAACTCAATAGCCCTCCCTGCCTGGTAAATGCCCACATCTTTCAAATGCAGCAATCCAACCTGTATGGGGGGCACCTGTAGGGGGGGCCTGTAGGGGTTCGAAGAAATGTAAAAAATAAAATAAAATAAAACGCTTCAAAAGTGCCCTCTTGGATGCCCCTATGGTAGATAAAATGTGATAAAGTGCCCTCTAGGGTGCCCTTCCAGTGCAGAAAACACGCTACAGTGCCATATACTGCAGGGCATACAGCTGGTGCCCCTTTTTATTATTTCGCCCCTGCCCCTGAAACAGCCTGAGTCCGCCACTGTCCTCTGCCATACAAGTACATGAAACAGAAGACAAACAAGTGACATCAACACGAGCAGAAGAAGAGTTCCAGTCAACCCAAGAAACAAGATGTCTCGGTCCCACAGTGCTTGATTGACAAGTGATTTCTGGGAAGTACAATGCAGAAACACCACAGCAAAGACAGAGATACATTTAAGAAAAAAGCTCTATAATTACAGTAATTATACATTGCATTAAATCATTACAGTCTGTCCTGCTTTGGTATTTATACAGCCACTATAGCTCTTTTTTATGTTGTGATAAAGTGAGGGAGTCACATGATAATCCCAAACACATGTCTTTTTAAGCTTTTGGCAATGAATAAATATAAGTGGGTATCATTTATGGAGACATTGTTTCTCGGCTCTTCATTTGATAGTAAAGAGAAAAAAAAATAGAGCATAGCTTTTGCCAGCACGGCTTATTACATAACAGCTCAGTGTCAGAGCCAAAAGGTTTTTACAAGTTTGTTGATTTCATTCATCATCACAGTGTATAAGAGAGATGGAGGAGAGGAAAATCCAGAGATGAAGAAGAAATATTAGAGTGGACAAGGACACCAAAAAAAGGCCTCGCTTGTCGTCACTTCCCGGCACCTCTCTCCATTTCTACCCATCTATTTCTACCCATCTTTCTGGCTATCTCTGCCTCATTCATTTGCTTTTTGTCTCTTTTTCCCCCTCAGTCTATTGGTGTGCAATTTCTTCCCTTCATGCCAGGCTGAGAGCGTCTGTTGCCAAACATAATAATATTGTAGGACAGGACAGACACACGCACACTGGGAGACAGACGAGTATATAAATACTTCCACATTACTGGAATAGTTAAGGAGAGAGAAATGGATGGCTGAAGACGGAGGATAGACGGGTTGAGGTGTTCCAGAGGGCAAAGTGTAGATGGATGAAAGGAAAATGAAAGAGAAAAACAGACTCAAGGCGATGTACCTCAGGCGAATAAGGACTTGTTCTGTAAATCCTTTCATAATGAAACTTGACATGATTAAAATGATCAAATATTCAATAACTGTGTATCACGACTTTACAAAATGTATTCACATGATCAAACAGGCAATTTTAAATGCCTTTAAAAGACGACAGTTGTTTTGAATTTGTGTTAGGAAGCATCATGCCAAGTTTTTGAATTGTTCTACGCACTGACAGTAGTTGTTTTGAAAAAAAACAGCCATTAAACATTTTATATTTAGTGACATATTTAGTGGATATATTGAAATATTTTAACATTGACCTGTTAAGTTAAAAATACATTTTTACCTGTGCCACCTAAGGATGAATAAAAACAGCACCAAAGAGAGAAGGCCAGATAGAGGGATACACGTGAAAGAGGGAATGGAGTAGCTTATTTATGAATATGCACAAGGCTGTTAACTAATTATACCAATTTACAAATGGATGGATGGGGAATGGAAGAAAGAAGTGAGGAAGAAATGACAGATGGATGAGACAGGAGAGACAAAAATGAAGAGATCAAAAGAGAGATGTAAATGAGTTGGAGTGTAGGGGTCACCAAATAATCGGACTTTGACACGAGAGACCACCGTTCGCTTCCTGTTTCCTACGACAGTGAATCATAGCAGTGTAAGATCAGAAAACTGTTTCATGACAGTGATTTGTAACAGTTTTGGAAGTCACTGACAAATGATGTTGTCTAGACCATAGGGGCATCAAGTCAGAAATTGCTTATATGTGTGGTTCTGGGGGACAATTACACACAGCATATTTAGAGGTTTAATTTTGAGGTGGACAGGTGGTGATGGCTGACAGGAGTGTGACAGGAGTGTCACCAGCCCCCATATAAATCTGATTGGCCATCATGTCTGTCCCGTTATGAAATCTGAAAAACTGATTGGTTATTAAGTTGTGAGGTACATCATTTGGCCTCCTATAGATTTGTTTTGACACATCCCTGATGGGTGAGTGAAGATATATAATTAAAAAACAAAGGTATGACAGAAAAAAAAGGTTGAATCCAAGTTGCAATCTCGTTTCGCAAACCCTTGCTAGTTTATATGCCACCTTGTTGCCAATTTATAACTCACACTAAAAGTGTGTGTATGTGTGTATATTCACAGAGGAGGTCAAACAGTAGGGGAGCCTTTTATATCAAAGTCTAAGAGCCTGGGCTGGCTCCGCTAGGCACAATCACTCCCGCATGACCCTGTGTGTGTGTGTGTGTGTGTGTGTGTGTGTGTGTGTGTGTGTGTGTGTGTGTGTGTGCGCGCGCGCGCGTGTGTGTTACAGTGCTTAAATCGTTCCAGTATGATCATAACAGTGTCATCAGAAACTTGGGAGAGCTGGATTACAGGCGAACACAATGTTCCATAAGTGAGTGTGTGCGTCCAAATGTCTGTCTGTCTGCAGGCATACGTGCCTCAATGCCTATGTTTGTAATTGTGCTAGTGTGAATGTATGCGTTTGTGTAAATGCACGTGTTAGCATCATTTCATTTAGCCATGTCTGTATGTGTGTGAGAGAGAAAGCGAGTGTGTACGTGTAAGAGTGTGCATCCAAAATTAACAACCCCGCTGTTTCCGAGGTCGGAGCGCAAAAAAGCTAAAGTCAGGATTATGGAAATTTCAGAGGCCGGAATTCCTCGGTGTGCTTCCAAACATCATTCACTCTTAGCGAGGTCAAGTCCATAAAACACACACATGCACATAAACACACACACGCAGACAAAAGGGTAGTCAGTGTAACGTTGGTGAACCGTGTCAGTATAAATCTGATAGTCCCAACATAATACAAAGACGGCCACAAAAATGTCAACAGTCTACTTAACCCCCTGGAACGGATGTGAGGGGGAACAGCAGAGAGAGAAAAGAAAACGGAGCGATGGATAAACTGAGAGAAAGAAAGAATGACTGCAAGGTGGCCAGAGCTAACGGAGAGCTGCAGTGAAGCAGAATGTCACAGAAAACAGAGTAAAAGAGAACAGTTTAGCATGAATAGACCAGAATATCCTGTTACGTGTTCACCTTCTGGTTTTGTGTCACTTCTTCATTTGGCTCATTGCCATCACATTTCAAACTGACTGTTGATCACTAAAGACTAAAAAAACAAATGCAGCTTGTTGGGGGGAAAAAGCATGTTGGTGAGAAAGTAGTCAGTAATCTGGAGCCATTGCAGGAGTTAAACCAAAGAGCAAATGTCAAAGTGTCAGCACTATCAATGTTTCCCTCCACTGGTGTGATGTATTACTTTGTCACGTTAACTAAATAAATAGATGAAACTATGCTTGTTAGGCCTGTTTCCTTTCTGACTGTAAACCATAATGTTTTGGATACTCTGCAATCCATTACTGTAACTGACCATCAAACAGAGCTTTTGCTTGCTGTACGTTAAAACTACTGTGACTCTAAAATGATGACAGTGAGGCCCTGGTATTCTGACGGAAAGCGGTTGATGGCTCATTTTGTGTTGGGAACAAGTTAAAGTATCTCGGGGTGTTGTTCACGAGTTAGGGTAAGACGGATCGTGAGATTGACAGGTGGAATGGTGCAACCTCTGCAGTAATGCCAGCATTGTACAGGACTGTCAAGCCAAAGAAGTAGACGAGTCTGAAGGCGAAGCTCTCAATTTTCCAGTTGATCTGCATTCTAACACTCAACTCTGTCATGAACTTTGGGTATTGGCCAAAAGAATGAGATCATGGATACGAGCGACCAAAATGCGTTTCTTTCGCAAGATGGCTGAACTCAACCTTGCAGATAGGGTGAGGAGCTTGTAGACGTGGATCTAGCTCAAAGTAAAATCGCTGCTCTTTCACATTGAAAGAAACCAATTGAGATGGTTTGAATATCAGACTAAGATGCCCCATGGACACATCCCTGTGGAGGTTTTGCAGGCATGTCCAACTGTGAGGAGACCCCAAGGTAGACCCAGAAAACACTACACATTATTTATCCCATCTGGCCATCCCGGGATCACAAGCAAGTCAGAGGAATTTGCTTGGGAGAAGGGCGAATGGGCTACTTTGCATAGCAGCCACGACCATGACCCAGACCCAGGTATGCTGCAGGAAAGGATGGATGGACAGATCAATTGAAAATTATTGAAAGTTGTTTATTACAGTTTTATGTTTCCTTTTGTTGAGATTTGTTTGCCTTAAGCAGTCATGAGACACAGAAAACAAGGGTTGCTCTGACTCCACAGTTAAGCAGTAAAACAAAGCCTAGGTGCAAGGTCTAATCCACACCCAAACCCACTGAGGCCATGTTCAGACCAAGCAAGGAAAAAACACAACCCCGTCATTCGTTTTAATGAGACCACTGTAGAGGTCCTGATGCCAAAAAAAGTTGAACCTGGCTTAAGTTTTGCTGCAATGCAACATAACCCAATAAGCCGCTGCGTAGGCACACAACAACGCATTTTGGTTGATTACTTTGTAACGTGAACAGGGTACTTCTACGGCTTTCCTGATGATTGTTGCGACGGAGGATAAAATGATTGCCACCCTAATAATTTCCAGAGTTGTAAAATCCTGTTTCATAGAATTACAAACTGCTGTGCAGCGTTTTGGCGTCTGAAAAGTCTTTAAACTCATGGATCTATTACTCAAACCAGATCTAGATTAGCAACACACACACAGTAATGCAGCTCCTTGCGTTTTTCTAACAGTGCTGTTTTTGGTCTGAATGCCCATGTTACTGGCTTTCCGCCATTCTGCTAACCTTTTCTCTTTACTTCCATCTACACCTTTTGACCTGAAACTCAACTCTTTAGCTCTGCTCCCGCAATAACTTCTCACTCCGCTCCCCCATTGCACCTCACCCTCCATCCTGTTCCGTAGTATCCCGTAAACCAAACCTTTCCTCCTCCTCCTGCCCTCCTAACATTGAACTCACCTCTTTTCCTCTCTCCAACCTCAAATTTCTCACCCTACCCCACCCCCCACCGCCAGCTGTAACTCTAAACTTACCTTTAAACATTGTTAGCCCCCCTCTCGCTCCACACAGACACACACACCTCAGCTCACCCTGAGCCAGCCCAGTGAACTGACCTTGCCTCCTCTCCATTTTAACTCTCCCATAACTTAGAGCTGAACTTGTGCCCTGAACACCGCCTTCCTCACACACACCGATGTGCACACTTATACAAGCACACACACATAAATGAAGACACATAAATGCTTCCGTTCTTGTCTTCTTTCTCTCCTTCTGTGCTCCTCACTGTTTGTGTGTGTGTGTGTGTATGTGTGTGAGTAAATCGATCTGTCTTCATAAAAACGTCTCATAGAGGGGCTGTTACACAACATCTTACCTAAGATACAGACAAAGGCTGCATCTGAAATCAATCACTCCTACACTAAATCTGTGGAAAACAGTGAGTCAGTTGGAAAACTACAAAGCAACATCACACTCTGCTGTGGAGAATGGTGTGATAGTAGATGTAATTTTAAGCAAATGTTACTCAAGAATAAACAGTGCATTTGTTGGGACAATATTTAGCTGCGATTAATCCACATTTGGTGCTGTAGTGAGTGACAAAGTGAGAGACTGATGTGTTTTAACAGTTTTGGGGCAACAAAGGAGCTCTAGGGCACAGATGAAGAAGATATATCAGGCTGTGGATACACAGACAATACTTGTTAGTAGGATACATTCATTGTTGGTTTTGGGAAAAACAGAAAACCAAACATTTTATCAAATTCACTTATGACTGACATCTCTACTACAGTAACTTGTCTTCTGTCTTTACAGGATATTTGCTATGTACTATCGGCGCCAAACGATGTGATTTGATGCTACACAACATGGTCAGTGTATGCTCCCCTTAAGATGAATAGTTTTTTAAATGCTCATGTCCCTCCTACAGCTAAAGTTCATTCATAAATACTTTTTGTAGGATGCAAAGAAAGAATTAGAAAATCGTGTCAGTTTCAAACAGACTTGGTGTATAAAGGCCTTAAATCCCTTCATCTGTCTCTGAATCTTAACACCACCTTCTGTCCTCTTCCTCTTTCTGCTCTGCCTCTCCATCCTCCTCCCTTCCCAAAATTCTCAGAAACAAGAATGTCAAAAAAAACCAAAAAAAAACCTGATGCATTTTTTGGCACACAGACGTACATCAGCTCACTTTCATTGTGACTTTTTTCCCCTCTCTTCTTCTGTGGTCATTGGAAGGTCATACACTCGTGAAACATCCGTTGGGTTTCTCTCCCAATTCTCAACCATCCGCTCTCCAATATATTCTCACATTCTCTGCAGTTATCACATTCTCAGATGTTAGTCAAGGGGGCAAGAGGTCTTATGGATTCTGAGAATACTGAGGTGTCACACACACACCATAGCGTCTGGCCAACCCTTGTTCTTTGGTTGACCCTTGCCTCTCTCTTCTGTGCTCTCACCCTGTAACTTAATGCTTATTTTCACATCGCACGCACACACAGTCACATACACAAAAGCATACACACAGGTAAAAAAAACACAAATTCTCTCTTAACCCACCAAAACAGATATCCAGGCGGTCTGTCTCACCTTAACAGGTTCTCTCTCTCTTTTATCTCTCCCCTTCGCACACACACACACACACACACACACACACACACACACAGCCCCAGTGTGTGCTGACCTAGGAGTAACTCAGTGAAGTCAGCCAATAAAACACAGAGGAATCGTCGGCACGTAACTTGACATTCTAGTGGTTTGTTTGGATAACCTCTCGCTGTGCGGAACCAACACACACCCACATACACACACACGCTCGCACTGCAGCACAGTATTTTACATTTACGACTCTCTAGATCCTTCAAGACCCCACTGCCCCGCTCGGCCCCCAGCGTTGCCCTCTCGTCCACCCCACCACACACACATATTTAGTCTACCAACCCTCTGTTTTCCCAGCAATTATCTCCAAACTAAACAATTACCCAAAAGCGGTAACTACAGACCAGAGTTATTGTGAAAGCCATACTTTTTTTTTATTCTTTTTGCCACGTTAGCGGTGTCGCTCTAGGAATGGCAATGTCGGTCAGGTTATGAAATATCTCAGCAACTATCAGATGGATTGCCTTGACATTTAGAAGAGACATTCATGGTCCCCAGAGGATGAATTGTAATTACTGTAATTACAGCAGGTCAAATTGTCTACTTGTCCAACACTTCAGATCATTGCAGGACACTTGTGTCCACATTTATCAAAATGCTTAAAGTGACATTTTGGATTTAAGGAAAAGATACAAGTATCCTTCACCTTTACTCCTAGTATCAATTTTCTTTTTAATTTGACTTAAACTATTTCTTAACTTTAAGAGAGCTCTTAAGTTGGTTAAGACTAACCTGTCAGTGTCTGCAGCACAGAGGTCAGCATAAACCTCCTGAGACATATTTTGGAATAACTGTAAAATGTGACATTGGCCATAATAAGAATAAGTTACGAGGGAATGTGTATAATTCTGAATAGTGTAATTTCAGCTTGCCAGTTGCAGCTTTCTTGTCTAGCTGTTATCTCCAAATGCACTTTTGATTGTTACTATTTTTGCATTCTTCAGCAGTGCAACCGTCACGAGTAAAGCCGACCAACCAGCACTGATTTTGTTTGCACTTGTCAACATGGTGCTAATCTCCCCTAATGATATGTCTTTTCTTTCCTGCTCCTGTTTAAGTTTTTTTATCATTTCCATTTTAGCCAATATCTTAATCTAAGTGTTAATTACTGGCAATATTCAGAATTTCATGCAAATAAAATTTACATCAATTTACATCAGTTAAATTGAAATAAAAATCAAACAGGGTTTGCGACTAGTCACACAATGACTTAAGAGCTACACTTACATGTTACTCTCACACTTCACTGTAAGTAGGAGTCAATCGCTTGATAAATGTCTTATTCTTAAATTTTAGCAAATAACTTTTTACTCCTAAGTTGGCTCCGTAGAGCATTCAAGTGTCATTTTTTAAAATTTGATAAATATGGGCCCTGAACCTGGAAGACCAGGTAATGATAACGTTAGCATACCTAAATGCTAACACAGTGGTTCCCAATCTGGGGGTCAGTAGGTGCATTTTTTTTTTTTTTTAACATTTTTGTAATCTTTGCATTTTATATAGTGAATTGCTGGATAGTTTTACCTCTTCAGGACTCTAGAAACATGAAACAATCTGACAAGTGGACTGGTTGGACTGCCACAACTCAGACATATGCAGCCCGTGATGAGGGGCATGAGTAGACATTGCTCTGGTCAAAAACCAAAAAGGTCAGAAATCAATGTACTAACCAGATCAAGGCTGACTATTTCAATAAATTACATAACTTTTCCTAGACTCTTAATGGGACTCCAGATTTGGCCTGAGACCTGTTCCCAGTTTCTCTGCAATTCAAATAAGTTTTCATAATTAACTCTGGACTGAAATTCCGCAAAATCTTGCATTTCAAAATCAAAGTCTTGTGTTCAGCTTCTACTTCAGAGTTTTGATGTGGTTTTGTTTCGTGATTTCCAGTTGGTTTGTTGGATAGTAATGAATGGCCATCAAAGCTTCATTCACATCTTATATATAAATCATTACATGGAACAATTTGCCTAAATATCCCTCTTTAATTGCTGTGTGTATGTGCACATGGGTGTGTGTGTGTGTGTGTGTGTGTGGTTGCATTGCTCTAGTTTCTAGTTAATATAATTTTAAAGGCCAAATTCTTATTTTTTGACGACGTACATGTGCATATACTATTTTGTTTGCCTGTGTTATCTTGCCCGTGTGTGTGTGTGTGGGTGTGTGTGTGTGTGTGAACTCCTCTTCCCCCTGCTGTGTGTTCCAGATCTGTATTTACGAGTCTCTGGGCTCCCACTGAAAACCAAATCTTCTTTAGCTTTTACCTCAACATGACCCTCAACTCAGTCTGTGTGTCTATGGATGTGTGTATGGTGGTTGTGTGTGTGTGTGTGCGCGTGTGAACATGGTGCCAACTGTGTCATCATTACCTCACACTGACCTCTCTGTGTGTGTGTGAGAGAACAGAGTGAAGCAGATTCATTTTCACCTCTTTACCTTAGCGACTCTAAACCTCCCATCAGAACACACTTTCTTTAGTCTTTGTGTGTGTAAGTGTGTGTGTGTGTGTGTGTGTGTGTGTGTGTGTGTGTGTGTGTGTGTGTGTACTTTTATGTAAGGACAACGGATCAGGATTACCTTTACCTCTCACCTTATCCTGACCTTGACCTCTCAACAAAAACTCTCTTTCACAATATAAAACACTGTAATGGTGGCATTTTTCACTCTGTTCTTCAAAGGATCACACTGAGGTTTTGGGGAAACTGGCACATTAGTCATTTTACCTGTTAACTTATGAGAACACAGACACCAAAATCATCCAAGTGCACCTCATAGATCATCCCATGCACTTCAAAATACACCAGGACCACTCTAAATTTAGGGCCATGACTGTCATTGTTAGGTCCCAAAAGTTTCATGACCCCAGATTGTATGTGAAAATTGTGTAAATCTGATACTTTGGGGTGAATAAATCTGTCTTACAGATTTGTATCTATCTTATAGATTTAAAGCAAGTCTATGTAACCTTTGCTGAATAGTGGCCCTGCCACAAGTGCCGATTATGTTAAAGTGTAACAGCAGCACAGGCAGAGTCGTAAAGTCGACAAACTGACTCTACATTATCAGTTTCACAACAATATCTATCTAAAGTTGGCGACATTAGCTAATGTTGTATATCCACCATACTTTTAATAGCAAACCAAAGCTTTATCATCAAAACCCCTGAGTGTACTGAACTGAAAAATCCTCCTCTGTACATCAAAGGTTGCCACAGTTGAGAAATTCTAGTGTGCACTATGTTAAATGATGTTGGTGACTCAAGGTTAGAACAGCTCTAAAATTAATAATAACTAATCTTAAATGATATTCTGCAGCGTTATGTTAAATCATAGAATTCACATGACATGTGAATTTAACCTGGATTCATACTGTACATACGCATTAGGGAGTTACAGGAGGTTTGATAGTGAACACACCACCGTGCAGCTTGGAGAAAGGCTCAGTAATCTTCATCCTATTCAGTAACACCAGACATATTTTGTGGTCTAGCAAAGCCCTCTCCACTGCAAACCCTCCAGTTGCTGAAGTTGACTTGGCATGTATTATTACATCACGATGGTCTGATAACATAACGTAATGTACCTGGTTCAAGTGATGGAGGTGACAGATTACATCAGTACTGACCGAGAAGAGACTTTTAAAAAAAATAATATGAGCAAAGAAAGGAAGCTAGTACCAGGCGTATTATCGACTAAACCCAGAATTAACTGTTAATCTGCGAGCATACAAACAGTAGACCCAATAATCTGAACAATGTCTGTGCTCGAATGAACAAAGTACTATTATGTCCTTAAATTTACAAGATATGTGTAAAATTATAGCATAACTTAAATGATCTTAATTCATTATTTATAAGCACAGAAAAGATCATCTTGGTTAAGTTGCAAAAACTTGCCTGAAAATGTGACTTTGTTTAGTAACTTTATGTGCTAACAGAATTGTGGTGTTCTGTATATGGAATATTGTTTAGAGCTTGATTTGTATTTGATCACCATTTTCTATTTTTGTTTTGTTATTTTTATATTAAAAACACAACATCTGTCTAGTGTTGCATTGGTCAAAAAGTGAAATCCAACGCTGAACTATAAATCAACTCCTGCGCTTTTGCACAAATCCAGATGGATTATCCTGATTGTCCTTCATGATGAACAATCAGACTTTTGAAAAAACTCACAGGATCGTTCAGTATTTTTCAGTATAGTATTTTTTCTCTGAGCTATTTCGTCTCTGGCAATTACAGTCTTCTATTTTATTCCTAAATTGTAAATGTATTGCTCGTGTGGATACACTGCATCATGGGTAAGGACGATGGCTGCCTCCCTGTAGCTCCGCACTACAGCATGTGGTACATTATCATGTGTGGTTTCAGGCATGTCATAATTTCAGCGGCAGAGAACATGGCTGCTATCACAAAATAAAGCTATAGGGAAAAAAGGGAAGGAAGTAAAGATATTACGTGATCATTCATACAGTTAGGCTTTAAATATCTCAAAAGACTAACATCTGTGAGGAGAGAATCATCTGTAATTTTAAAATTCGCAACAATGCACGCCAGGCGACATTTCCTCATATACCGTTTCAGGAATATAGAACTTTACCTTCTCTCACAGTGTAAAATATCCTGCTCAACCTTGACTGGGGCTCCTCTGGTGCTGTGGTTATTGTTACTGTCTCCGCCCTGGTCCTCTACTGGCTTCAGCTGTACTTTAATAACGGACAGTCTGACCACAGAGATTTCACAGATACCCGAATGTTGTCAACTGCTACCTTCCCAGCTGCGTGCGTGTGTGTGTTGGTGGGTTTGTGTGTGTAGTATTTCATTTGGCCTTTTTGGTCTCTAAGTCTTTGAACGACTGCACATATGGCAGTTTTCTTGCATGGCTCGAAAAGCATGCAGCGTATGTTAATGTGGTCTACTGACTCCATTGCCCCTCCGCCCTTATATGTATATATTTGCCAATGTGTGTGTGCGCTTGTGTAACATCTCTATAACATCTCTAATACACTTTGACCATGGATGCTCCACAGATTGGCCGTTGTGTCATCTTCTCTTTCTGGTGGTAAAAAGCAGACTATCCATTGCACACAGGGTGCACATTTAAGCCCTAAAACTCATCTAATTTTGGCAGAGCTTATATTTCTGGAATCTGGAGCACTTTAATGTAACTGAGAATTTGTTTCTTGCACATTTGTCTGGTACAGGATGCATTTCATCAAAGGGTCAAAGGGCAGCAAGGAGCGTGTTTAATGTACGGTTCGGGAATACATCGATGGAGGTAAGGGTCAGTTTAAGGGTTGGTCTTCCTTAGCATTCTTAGCCATGCTGCCTAATCTTACAGAGCCTAATGGCATCTCATCTAGTGATTTAGCATGCTGTTCTCACTGAAGATTAATTTTAATTCATAACTGTAATAATTGCTTCTGATATTAGCAGAGGCAGCATTGGGTAAGGCATTGCCCATTTCAGTCAGCAAAAGATCTAATACAAGGGAAATTTACTTTAAAAAGGCGGGACTAGTGCAGGAGAGTGTTTGTTGAATACAGGGAAGGATTTATTGAATGTTTTCCATTAAAATGTACAACAATTCATAGCATTCTAACTACTGAAATAGTACACCATGAAGAGTTTACTATTACTGAAGTTATAGTAAAGTTTGGGGGGTGGACACACTTGGGCCAGTTTACATCCACTGAGCAGCTTTCCTTTTTTTTGCCAGTCACGATCTAGTATAATGAGGATTTACAGCCAATATCCACCGGATCCAGCTGTATCACGTTCCGGCTCAGTGTCAGCTGCTGAAGACGATCCGCTACCATACTAGCCAGCGTAGCAATGTCCGCCACCACTGTTACCACCTCTAAATGAGCCGCAAAAGCGTATTTATGCTTCTAAAATAATGTTGGCAAAAAAACTCTAAATGTATTAGAAATGTGGTTGCTGAAGAACAGACTCTCCACCTCTGAAATGTTTCCAGTGGACATTGAAACGGTGACAGAGATGTGAATGAGCCAGAGCACAGCTGGATCCTGTGTATGTTCGTCGTCAGTCTTCAAATATATATTTTCACCTATTTCAATCCACATCCCAACTAAACTACATTTCAGTCCGCCAAGTCACATGAAACAGATTATTATGTGAATGCAGGATATGAACGACGAAGGTTGAGGCGTAACTTTTGTTGCTTCCCGCAAGAATTTTCCAGTCTCAGTAGAGCAGAGATTGGGGAGTGACAATAACTTTGTGCTAGGGGAATTTGGACTCAAAACCTACAGATGGATGCTTACATACATTGCCCAACTTAATTTTCATTGACATTTTCAGGCAATAAGATGGGGTTGACATGGGCAAAATTATACTTGTACAGGACTAGGGTCTTTCAGTGACATCTTATAGGGACATATCTGTAGTCCATTGTCCCCCCCCAGTTTTCACATATTGATTATATCATAGGTAGAAAAGGTTTCAGTCGTAGTCATCTGGACACTGTTTTCAGAATCAAGACGTTTCGGCTCCCACCCGGAAGTCATGATTCGTCATGAAACGTCTTGATTCTGAAAACAGTGTCCAGATGACTACGACTGAAACCTTTTCTACGATAGAACACTCCTGGGCGAATGAGGGACTACACCGTATTATATCACAGGCTTATGGTAAAGGTCAGTTTATACATTGCCCTATTGCAAAGGGTCCATTGGATATACAGTATAGTGATTAGAGTATACTGTATATACTCACAGTATATACAGCCTCACACTTGAGTTGTCTGCTTCAAATAGATAGCAGGTTTCATTTTATTTATTTGCGAGACATTACAAGGAACTACATTTCAAACCAGGTTTTTTGAATGATTTAAGTAGTCATAAAACTGAATTATAAACGAACTGCAACATGTCCAAGAACTCGTATCTAATTTTGATTCTGAACTAAAACTGTCTTCAGGCTGACACAAATCTTTATGAGGTTAGTTGATCAAAAACATCACACTACATAATAATTCATGACGTTAATTTGAAGCAGGAAGGAGTCAAACCTCTCGGCTACCATCGCTCTCTGCTCTATTAAATCCAAGAGGTCAATGTGGCATCCAGCTGAAATTAAAAACCCCTGCACTGACCGTTCTCTTACCTCGCTGTAACAACTGTTATTGTTCCTCGACTGGCAAAACTCACCGCTCACATTTTCAGAGAAGGCATTTGAGAAATTTTGCCCACCTGTGTTTCCTTAAGTAGTGATATCTTGGCGAGTTGAGGCGGCTTTTGAAACCGTGACATGAAAGCTCTCCATTGAACCCGGCACAGATACACAGGCTGGCAGCTGTGTGTGTATGTGTGTATATATGTATGTGTGTGTGCACGATGTGTTAATACTCATTTTATCAACAGCACAGTTTTACAAGCACATGGACATGATAAACACCAGCAGGAACGTGTGTGTGTTCATGTGTTTATATGTGTTCAACAACGCCATAAAGCGATAGAGGAATGTGCTTTCACTCTTTAATGAGTTTCATCAAAACAGTGAGGCGTCAAGAAACGAGCCTCTTCACACGCGAAGCGGAGAAACAAGAGAGAGGGGGCTGGATTTTATATATAGAATAGATAGAATAGAGAGGGAGGGCAAGAGCAAGAGAGACAGACAGACTGATAGATATACAGTTTATGACCTTTAAAAGTTGTTATGGTGAACGTGTTAGCAAACAGTTTCATATTTTTCATATTTCCACACAGACATGGAGCAACATTAGCATTAATTTGAAGTCGTGTTTCTGGCGACTGGACTAACATACGTTCAATTTACTCTTCTTCTAGCTCTGTTTTGGTCTCCACCAACTCCTGATGAAAATGCCTGGTTCTTTAGCTGCTAAATGCGCCACTATGTTCACCAGCTATTAGCTAACTTTGTCTGTCTGCCATTTAGTGCTGGGCAGGTAGCATACACGGTTTATCAGGCCTTTGTTTTGCTGCAGGACAAGATGCTAACGAGAGCAGTAACACTTGACCAGACAGTACAACTGTGGACCATAAAACCAAAACAATAATCCAAAATAGGCAACACTCTGTAACGCTGAGCTGCGCATTTGGGTGATAATTCCCCCGTGGGTATGTCACTATCAGTGACCCGTTTCACATTACATATAGTCATTTGAGCCACTGTTAATATATATGTGTATATTACCTGTCCATCAGCATTAAGAAGCATTTAGAAGTCTTCAGCTGCAGAACCTGAAATGACAGCATGAAAGGAAATATGCGATTACTAAAGTGGTATACTAATACCATACTAATCTGCAAAGAACAGAGATGTGATAGTAACATTTGTAAGGCAAAACGACGGAAGGGTGTGTTTCTCGTTAACATCTCCATTTTTGGTCAACTTACGTTCACTAAAAATCAGTAATAGAAAAGAACAGCAGCTAAAGATTTAAAAACTGAAAACAAAGTGTAACATGTAGAATTACAAAGGACAAAGTGCAGAAACCTTTGACAGCTCTGGAAATGGCAGACGTGAGATAACCAAGTAAGCACAAACAAAAGAAGGAGATATTTTTCCTCAATTGAATGGAGAGACGTTGAGAGACAGGGTGAGGACAGAAAAAGTGAGACAGATGGAAGGAACGCTAGGAGGTTAATGGCGAGTGCAGTCTATAAAACAGAAGGTAAGAGAGAGAAAACAACAGGATTTACAGGAATAGAGGAAGAAAGGAGACAGAAGAAGAAAAATTCGATTAAGGAGAAACAAGACAGAGTAGAGATTTAGTGGTCGAGATAAAACTGAGGTTTTCTTTCCAAATCTGAAAAGTTTCTTCTTCTTGATTCCCCATGATGATGGTAAATCTTATATTCCACATTATACTGCCTGCAGTGTGTGCGTGTGTGTGCGCAGTCTATATAAATCTACAGCATGTTTTCTTTTGCTCTGCTCGAGTGGAATATTTTTCTAATGAGTGTTTTATTTCTGACTCTGACCATAACATGAGCGAACACACACACACACACACACACACACACACACATCAGAGACAAGCATATGGAAATTAAATCAGGCAGGAGACAGGGGGTTTGCAGAGGCCAAGGGACACACACACAGACATTTATATACACTTAGAAAAACACACGGACCAAGGTCACTCATACTTTGATGTACAATATATATCTATTTTACAGTGTTATCCTTCCACTGCTAACACCTGCACTTGTTTGTACATTTGTACACAAACCTAAATTCATGCACCATCAATACACAACTAAAATGCAGTGCAGCTCTCTCCCTCTCTCTTCCTCCCTGCAAACAAAAAACACACATTCCCTGGCAGACAAAATATGGAGGAGGTCAAAACAAAATCACCAAAAACAGCACAAATGTGTGTGTGTGTGTGTGCGTGCGTGTGTCCTATCACACTTCTCCTAAGTGACTTCATGCATGTTTACATATGTGTATTAAGTATAGAAAAACATGCATGTTCATAACAGTTTCAGCAAGACATCAAAGGTTGTGACCTCCATTGCCTTTCTTTATCTCTGGCCTGTGTGTGTGCGTGGAGTCACCAGACACTATCTCTGATCTTTTATCGCTCTGGTTTTATTGTAAACGGCTGCAGATTCACCTGCCAGACAACATGCTCATTCAGCCTCCAGCAACCTTTTGACCTTCCCTTCACCCAGACAACTCCAGTGGTTCAGCCAAAAGAAGAAAAAATAAACAAGATGAAGAATAAGATTAAATATGAATGCCAAACTTTTCAACAGCCGACTGTCTTTAGCTCTAAAAACTTCAAAAGCGCTGGAATGGTCCTGCAACTTCTGAATTTCTGTCAAATGACACTTGATGGATTTCTTCATCCAAAACAGCTTGTAGCACTATGAGGGCATGCATGTTTAGCACAGGTTGCACCAAAAGTGTTACAAGCCTCAACTACAGTGGCCCTGAGATGCAAAACATGACAGGAAATTGATTTTAAAAAGCAAAAAAAAGAAAATATCGAATGATATGCTGAGATTCTTGTGAATTTTATCTCATATTAATCTCTCAGGGCACCTCACTGACGACTACAACAGCTATTACAACCATTCCTTCACTCCAAAGCAAAGAAAAGACAAATATTCATCTTGAAAAATAGAGAAACACATTTTTATAAAATATAAAAAATAAAAAGTAATTTCATTCAAAGGAATAGTTGGACATTTAGCTTTCTTGCTGAAAATTAGATGAGAAGATTGATACCACTTTGATGTAGGTAGGTGAAGATAGAGCTAGCAGGCAATTAGCTTAGCATAAAGACTGTAACCTGGGGGAAACTGGTGTGGTAGTTTCCTGTAAAACCACAACTTGTCATATTTATGCTTTTCTATGTGTGTCAGATTGAACTAATAAGGCCTAACATGCTAATTTGTTATCGTTTGACAGAGCCAGGCTAGCTGTTTCCCCTGTTTCCAGTCTTTATGCTAAACTAAGCTAACTGTCTTCTGGCTCAAGCTCCATATTTAGCGTACAGACATGAAAGTGGTATCAATCTATTCATCTAAGTCCTGGCAAGCAAGAGAATAAGTGTATTTCCCAAAATGTTAAACAATTTCTTGAATTAATTAAAACACCAATTTTTGCCTTCTACTGCAGCTCTGGTGAGGTCTACAGTTCGATCCAGGCTCTCAACTCGTAATTAAATGATACATTACTGGAGTTCAAAGTTGATTTCATTTGTCAAGAGGTCGTTTTTAGCTCATCAAGGCTCAAAAAGCATTTCATGTTGGTGACCTGTTGCATCCTTTCATCAGTTGTTTTGCAGTTGTAAATGTCAACAGATCCACTGAGAAAACAAAATGCCTGTTGGATTTCAGTACTGCTTTGTGCTCCTCACTGATTCAATCTGCCATGTTTGCCGCAGATTTCTCTGACTGATACAAGTGGGAACAATGTGTTTTATACACAATCAACATCTTTTTTATTTAGTCTACCAGCTTGTTGTTGCTGAGCAATGTTTTGTTAATATGAGGCTTCAAAAAGGAGTCATCGTCAGCGCTGGAAGTTTATTTTAGGCTTGTGTTTGTGTGTGTTTTCTGATGTCGATCAGATCGTTACGGCGTTCTTTGCAGGTAACCTTAACTTACGTGCTTTTACTTGTGTCTGTGTGCACATGTCGAGATTGGTTTGGATCAATAAGCTGCAAGAACTGGCAAAGTGTCAAAGAAGTTGCAACTAAGAACCTTTATGGTCAGTTGGAGAAAATGCCACATGCAGGTTCAACAATGTTTCCTTAAAACTTTTTAACTTGATGACAGCTTAAGTGTATTTTGGGGAGCAATAGATGCAGTGATCCCTGTGTTCAGCTACAACTTTTTTCAGGGATGTGTGTTTATCCAGCCTGGCCTCACCAAATGGCATATGAATAACACGCCAATGTCATTTTGCGTGTTATCAAAATGCATTTTTTGCTTTTCGTGTGTCATTTCACACCATTTAGTCTCTGCTGACTCCTATTGTGCAGAGAAGGCGTGTCATTTGACGTGTGAATGTCATATAGAAAACAATGTCAGGTGACACAGTATATACAGCGACAAGTCCGCCTGAGGAGGTGGTTGGGGTGGATGGATGGGTCAACACACACTTGTTTCAAGTTTTAATTTATTTAAAGTTTTAACTTACTTAACTGACGTTACTTATTTAAAGCCAAACCAAATAGTTTTATTGCCTAAACCTAACCAAGTCACGTGACTAATGTAACGTACTTATTTTAAGTCAAACCATGCAGTTTTGTTGCCTAAACCTAACCAAACTGTTTCACAACGTTAACCATGTGTTTATTATTGTTACCATGACAACGAAGGTCACCTGACTATCGGTCACCTGACTTCGTCCTTTCCTGCACATCCAAAACACATGAAATGTGGCATCTGTAACGGCGTTAAATGACACGCGAAAAGCTTAAAATGCGTCGACATGACACACGAAATGTCCTCAAAAGTGGCATGCTATTTATACGCCATCCCATGAGATCACATTGGTGTAGGAGGTAAAGGTAAATTCTGTTGTTTTGTTTTATTGCTGTTGTTTTTTTACGACTTTTTACGGCATATTCATAGTTTTGGCCATCATTCTGATACATTTTGATAACATAACATTGCTGACATCTGGGGACGCACCAACATTGCTGCAAATATTCGTTTTTGTGTAGGTTTTCCGCAGGTCTGTTTTGAATCAGGTCCAAAAACTTATATTTGATAAAACCTCTATTTCTAGTTCACTTACTTACAGTTTCACCTGAAACCATGGGATTTAGATCATGTGCTCTATTTTCTTGGTGGTGCTGCAACCATCACAAGCAGCACTCCCAACTGTTTGGTATTTTCCTGACCTAGAAGTTTGCTTTGCCCATCTGTCTGGCAATTTTGCAGCTCGCACAGGTGGGAGGAGAAGCACAAATAGGTGGGAAGTTCATTCAAATGAGGTGGCACTGTGTGTGATCAGCTCAGTCTCTGACTGATCTCAGAACTCTAGTTTCTCTCCTTTTTCTTCTCATCTCTGTTATGAAGCAAATTCATAAAGTCATGGGGTAATTTCATGCAATTATTTTGCTCAAATTTAAAAATTTTGAACTTGCGCGGATGAGTCTTTGCGTCAGTTTGCGCCGGCCCGTGCGAATTTGCATTTAATCGCGGATTTCCTTTGTTTTTTTATGCGATAGCCGCCTCTAAAATTCGCCTTGCGTTCTGTCAGAACACGCAGATGTTGCGCTGAGAAAAGACATCTCTGAACCATGCGTGTTTCTGGCACAAAATCTAGTTAAAAATGTTATTATAACCGAAAGCAATGATGGCCAGAAATACAAAAATAGTCAATTATTTTTTTTTAATTCTTTACAAACCACAAATATGCTTCTTTCTCAACACAATGCATATTGTCTTGAAATCTTTCCATTCTTCACTGAAACTTGGTCTCAGATAGCAGCCTCAGTCGAGGCAGGAGTTCAGATAAGATGGCCGACGTTGTTAAGGACAATCTAAACAATCTGACCTTCACTGGCAGAAGTTCATGAATTGGAAGGGGTCTTATCATTCTCAGTGTGGCTTCCCGTCTCTGCTTGTTCAGATAACATAGATTCACCTAGTTTCATTAACTCACAGTCTGCAGAAAAGTCATGACATATTTTTTTAGTCAAATCCAAACTGTCAGAAAAACATGGCTTTGCCAACATTCAATCTGTTATATTCCTCCTTTTTCTGTCCCTTCTATATTAATCCCATATATATTCCATCTTTTCATATATTCTGCACATATATCATTCGCTCTTTTTCCATCGTCATTCTGACACCTCAGAGTATCATTCTTTCACAGCACCCTCAATGTGAACTCTCCGCTGGCAGGAAAGTGACTCAGGTGTTTTTCCATATATACTGCATGTGTGTGTGATCACTCACCCTGTGAGTATGATTGGTGGAAAAGAGCAGCGTGGTGTGAGTGAGTTTGTATGCGACAATACAGTCCTGTTTGTTTGCAAGGGGAGTGTGGAAATGTGTGTGTATATGCGTGTGTATGTGTGTGTGAGAGAGAGAGAGAAGTCAGGTGTCAAGTTTACCCCCTGATCGACCCAACCTGGGAATGATCTAGTCTCAGCGGGGGAAGCCAAAACTGCTCCTCTATATGTGTGTGTGAAGGTGTGTTATGTGTTGTGTGTGTGTGTGTGTGTGTGTGTGTGTGTGTGTGTGTGTGTCTAACCCAGAGATGACTCACAAACCATCTGGAGGCCAGATGCACTACTACTCTCTCAAACTACTCTCTCTCCCTCTCTCCCTCCCTCCAGTTGCTGTTAGTTCCCTTAGTTAACCCATGAACTTTAACCTCTATGCTGTGGCATGAGTGTGTGAGTTCGGGCTCGTGTGTATGTGTGTGTGTGTGTGTGTGTGTGTGTGTGTGTGTGTGTGCGCGTGCGTGTCTTTTCTGGTTGAGTAAACGGCGAGGTTGTGACCTTTCTCAGAGGTTGTGAGCTCTCACTTGGTGACCTCTGGAGTTCAAGTTCACTAATTGACCCTGTTCCCACTCAAACAGCCTCCATCGTTCTCCTCTTTTCTGCCTCTTCTCCCTCTTTCTCAGCTCCACCTCCCTGCCACCTCGTACAGTGATTAACTCTGGGAAACTAGACCCTAAACTAGACCCTAAAATGCTACAGTCTTGTCTCTGAGTCTGAAGAGTAAAAACTTTACTAAAATGATGGAAGAGACTAATATTGTTGCTTTCTGATTGTTGCTTTACTGTCTCAGTGTTATCTATATTTTTATCTGATCTTTTTTTATTAAAATAAATTATGGGATCAGACCCCCAAAATAGGATGCGGGCCTGTATTACATTAGGTTTCTAATAGGGAACGTGGTAAAACACTACGGGGGGGTACAATTATCTTTTAGCCCAGGGTTAGGGACATAAAAATGAGAAAGCTTATCTAATTGTTAATACATGTATTTTTGCTCCTTGCATCCTTTTCTCTGTCTGTCTACTTTTTCTAGCCACACCGACATGACACACACTTTCAGATTCAGTGTTACTTACAATATCATTATCATCAATCTCCATCCCGAATAAAAGTCCATAAACATGCATTGAAATCATACAAAAAAACCTGTTTTTTATAACTCCAGAACTTGTCTGAATCATCACGTTTTTACGTTTTCTTCAGTAACAAAGTAGTCCAGTGACTTATCTGTACATCCATGGGTACATTGCAAAGTAGCTCACACAACACTATTCCAGCCATTCCAGCCATGATTTGTGTGTCAGGTAACGTTAAATGACTTGCCCACGGACATTCAGCTTACTCTCTAGTTTGCCAAGATTGGTTGTGATGTTAGCTACAGTAGCAGGAGAGTTGTGAGTATCGCTGTCTGGAGCTGCTGTGCTCGCTCTGGGAAACCGTCTCGTCCTCTCTGGCTGTTAGCTTCGCAGCAGCGACTGTGGAGACAGTTTGCTAACCCACAGCCTAGCTAACGTTAGTTACATTACTTGCTGTGTCGTTGTTTGCTCTATATCATGGTATTTGCCATGGTATTGGATTTCTCCAGAATCGCATACCCCACCT
Organism: Siniperca chuatsi; assembly: GCF_020085105.1. NCBI lineage: Eukaryota > Metazoa > Chordata > Actinopteri > Centrarchiformes > Sinipercidae > Siniperca > Siniperca chuatsi. The sequence continues at coordinate 19,810,250 of NC_058063.1, forward strand.
TTAATGCGTAAGTAGCATTTGACTGATGCAGTTCGTTGAGGTGAAATACTGTTTGGTAGTTAAATCTATAACATTACATCATAAAAGTTCACGAGACCAGGGTTCATAGATAATATGAGATAATTGTATCTATCTGACTGCTTTTGGGAGACACATTGTGGAATCTTAATGAGGATAATGTCTTAAGTGCAGCCACAATGTTTCCGCAACATAAAAACAAAGACAATCTTTCAAAGTGGTAACACACAGGCCGCTGCAGGCCATTCTTTGTAGATGAAACACATGTTTATTTGCTGTCAAATATTTCTCCAACAACACCAACCCCAAGCCTTACCAGTAAATCATCAAAATAATTGAGAGTGTGTGTATATGTGTGTCTACTCTTACCAGTAAACCAGTAAAACATCGCCCTAACAAGACAACAGAGCTGGAATTCTGTCTATTGTTCAGCCAAATGTTCTGATTTTGACCCCAGAGAGGCAGAGTTTGTGCATGGGCTGGCGAGCGTATACACACTTAGATTTGAACATAATTTTTGGACTGTTGCTGTGTGTGTGATTCTTTTGTGTGTTTGCATGGGTGTGTGCTTATTAGTAATAAGGCTGAACAGGAAACAACTGGCTCTCAGCTCCTGATTGGAAGTGAATATAGAATGAAAAAGAAAAGTCCTCCCTAAATGTCACAGGAAGAACGAAAGATGCAAAGGAAAGAAAGAAAGGGGACAAACAAGGATAAGGAGGCATAAACCTTTCACTAAATTGTCATTTCAAACATCTAAACCTTGTGTTGAAAAACCAATTTCCTCTGATAATCTAAACAGGTAAAAACTTTCCAACTTCACTACAAATGTTGCACTCTGTTGTCATCACCATACCTAAGTGCTCCACAGGGTGCTTTCATTTTGAAGGAGGATCAGAGGGAAACGCAGCAGCTGGATCGTATTCATCAATATGCATGAACTTTGGTTTTTCTCGCTTTGTGCACATATACAAACAAAAGCTGTGCGGAAACAAACCACAATACGGGCACAAACTACAGCCAGACTCTAGGAACTTAGAAAGTTACTGTTACCTGCTGTTTGTCTCTCAGGACACTGTTCAGGCATGGCTGTTGAATTTTGTGGAAATTTCCCCTTTTAAATGACAGTTAAGAGTAGAGAAAGACACGTTGGGAGTCAAACCAGTGGATACACATACACCTCAAACAGCTGAGCCACCAGCACATCCAGATGTTTACGGTAGTTGAACAACAAAGCCAACAGGGACTACCCATACTTCAGAGAGTATTCTCTATGAAAAAAAAAAAATACAAATTTGAGCATAATCTCTAAATAATTCAGTGTACTACATGACAATGAATGCATCTGTCAGCCAGCAAGAGCTGAATCAGTTTTGAATTTGGCGCAGAAGGTAGCTTGAACAACACAACATTACTGCAAAGCAAAAGGAACACACATGTGAGTGCAGAGTAAACGCAACACTTTACAGAGTAGCAGAGTATGCAGTGCAGCATTAATACAGTGTAGCTTGAATGTAATGTAGATGCAAAGTCAATGCCAACACAGAGTGAGTGCAGCATAACATAATGTGACGCAAGGCAACAAGAAAACATGATGCTGTATGAATGTCAACCTTATTGCCAACATTTAAAAAAAAAAAAAAAATCTCGCTTTCTGCAATATGTGCACATGGTTAAGTTTAAGGAAAGATCATGGTTATGGCAAATAAACTAGGGCTTAGTGTTACTTATATTATTTGTCATGTATCTATTAAAATATATTTGTTCTAGATTATTATATTGTACTACATGGTTTACCTGCATGGAATCTATTTCAATCATGGAATGTACAAACTTGGAGGATATTATCCATCATTCAGAATCAAGAAAAGAAAGAAAACATCCTCTTCACACTAACGAGGACACAAGTAGAATCATGATGTTCGCTTACAGCTAAATGATCACTGTGTATTTAGTATTACTGTAAACTTAATGAATCATCTGAGTAAATCAGTGGTACAGTCATCAGTAGATCTGTTTCTTAATGCTGGGATCTCTCTCTGACATTTCCGTGAACCAGCGCTTGATGTTCCTCAGACGAACAAAGGAGAGGACGAGGGGAAGGATGAAAGACGGGTTCGGAAAAGAAACAATAGAAATCTGCCGGGCAGATGTCTCTTTCTCTCTCTTTCCCAATACTCATATTGAAACTGGGGGGAAATCTCTTCAGTGTGTTCGTAGTATTTTCCCACAGAGAGACCTATGCTCCAATAGGTCCAAGCTTGCCAAAGCTTCCAATGTGTGTTTGGTGATTCCATATCCGCTTAACACAGTCTGTGGTGTTAAAACGAGGTTGTGACTTTCTGTTTCTCTTTTAGGGCGTGATGTCAGTGACAGTAAAGTTGTGTTGAAACTGACGACTTTGCGTGAGTGTGGCGTGTGTCTGTTTTATGGGTCATACTTGCCGCTACTGTGCGCCTACGTGCCTTTGCCTGTGTTCGAAAATACCGTCTTGTTGTGACACTACCAGTGGAAAACAGGATGTACTGAAGGCAACAAAAATGACACTGAGGTGGTATGAAGGAGAGAGAGCAACAGAGAGGAAAACATTATTGTGATAGGGAGAGAAGGAAGAAATTAAGGTGGTATCGAGGAGGATTGGAGGAAGATTAAGACAGCCTTGGTGAGACACAAAAGCGATTAAGGTGGTATCGAGGTGGAATGACAGAAAATGTAGATGCATTAAAAGGTGAAACCAGAGAATATTAAAGCGGTACAAAAATAAAGAAAAAGGAAGATATTATGGTGTTGTCAAGGCAACAGCGATTAAATTAAGGTGGGATAATACACAGAGAAATAATTCATGTAGTAGCCTATGAAGGAGGACTGGAACAGATTGTGTTGCAGAGATGAGAAAGAAGAAATTAAGGTGGTATGAATAAAAGTAGTGGTTTGGATGAATCAACGTAACTGTGGAGGAGAGGGAAGAAATTAAGATGGTATTGGGGCTATACCATGTGAGGCTTGTTCCAAACTTTGGGAGGGTTTATTTCCTGATTTTTCAAGATCATTCCTGAGCTTCTAAGGGGTAATTCCAGATTTTAGGGGGCGTAGAAATTACAGTTTTGCAGGGTTTATTCCAGAATTTAGGGCGTTGTTCAGGATTTGTGGTGGTTATTCCTGATGTGGTGTTATTCAACATTTAATTCCAGCCTTTTTATAGTTATCCATTGTTGGCGTCATCCCAGACTTTAGGGGGTTAATACAAATTTAAAGTACAGACTTTTACAGGGTTAATCCAGACTTTATAGGATCTGTCCAGACTTCTTTTTACCCAAGATTTTTGGGGTAAATTCCCAGGCATTTGGGGGTCCTTTCTGATATATTTTGATTTATTCCAGACTTTTACAGGGTTATTCCATACATTTCAGGGTTATCCCTGACCCTGTTATTCCAGACTTCACTGGGTTATAGTTCAGGAAAAAGACACTTACACACATAGGGATAAAGATGTGTGATGGTAACTATCTAAATGTTCTGAACTCCAGCTAATTATGGCAATTTGTAGTTTCTGCTTTGATGCTATAATGCACACACACACAGACACACACACACACACACTCAAAAGAAAGCTTCCAGATGGAAATTAGTGGTGTCAGCCTCTCTTCCTACCTGCTGTTACCTCCTATCTGAACAGAGGAGAGTCAGGAAATAGACTGTAATTATACTGTCCCCTGAATGAAGCACGAATAGACGGGCACACACACACACACACACACACACACACACACACACACACACACACAGCTGATGATGTGACTGAGAGAGAGAAAGATACAGAGACAGCGGGAGTCAGAGAGAAAGAGCAACTATATATTTGTGTAACCATAAAACGCAGCAGCCTAGATCATCTTTTTAAACACTGTAACCGAGACATCAAGTTGATGGGACAAATACCTCAACAACCATTGGATAGATTGCTATAAGATTTGGTACAGTTGTTTATTGTAATAACTTTGGTATAGCACCACCATTGGGTCAAAATTTCAGTTTGTCCAATACTTTGGTTATGACCAAATATCTGCAAAACTAACGACATTCCCATTAGCCTCAGCTATACTTTGTGTTTAGTGCTAATTGGTAAATGTTTTCATGCATACACACTAAACTAAGATGGAAATCGCTATAGCTGCTAAATGTCAGCATCTTAGCATTGTCATTGTGAGCATTTTAGAATGCTGAGTAGCATTAAGCTCAAAGCACCACCGTGAGCTCGCAAAAAAGTTGTACATATTTAAAACTTCCCATCAGCAGCAATCATGTTTTGCATGTTATGCTCAGATTTCTTTCAACTGTACACCTCTTTCTTTGAAAGACTAGTTAAATAAATGTCTGAATGACAGTTTGTGGGTCTTTTGTGGGGTAAGGAGTTAGAAAGACCTGTGTAGCCCGCTCGTGATCTCTGCTTGAGGCTATACAGGCCTCGAGGCTACATTAGCCGCTAATAGATAACACCCCTGAATCTACGACTGAACTGTCAGCGGTTGAGTTGCATAGTGGGTAATGTAGGCACCAGGTTTTGACAAGGAGGAAGAATGTATGAAATAAAAACGACGATATCTCTGGTTCTGCTGCATCGATTTTTGTCCTTTTTTTAACTGTCCATCATAAATCTGATTTATTTTATCAGAAAATTGCAGGATGCTTAAATGTATTATGTATTTTTTTCGCTGTTTCATACAACACACATAATTAAAGTTGCACCTCTCTGCATCTATGACGACACACCAAACACAAATGCAATATTTCTGATGCTGCTGTTGTAGTAAAACCTCATTTCATCTGAAGGTTTACACGACTCTTGACAGGTAGGGCGAGTTCCAGCCCTCAAAACCCATTCAAAGAAAAAAATACAAAACCAAAGCAGACATTTTATGTTTGGTTAAACAAACTAGACACAACAACCAGATGCCGACACAGTTTCCCTTTTGTCTCTTTAACCAAATGAGCAGGAGGACAGACAGCGGTTTATTTCTCTCTGCCACGTTGTTTATTTGGCTGTTTGTGGGACGCTAAACAAGTGATATGTTGCTGGAGACGTTTTGTCCAACCACGTGCCTGCGTGGTTAACTGAAGCTAAACAAGCTCCGAACTTGATCCAGGTGGCTTTGGTGCTCCCAGTAGGTGGTTAGGGACTTGATACTGTTCATTTGAAGCCAGAAAAGGAAGTTTTGGGAAGGACATGTTGGGGAATTGAAATATACTTTGGTTTGACTCAGTGTTACAGCTTCTATCTGTGTCTGCTTTCCTACTTTATTAAATCCTTTGACATTTTTGACATTTAAATGAGTGGACTGCAACAGCTGCATCAGCAGTCAATTATAATAGTTGCCCATTTTATTAAAATAAAATGTTTTTAAACATTCTTATGAGGGAATAGCAATGTGTGTCTTCTTCCTCTGAATAAGACAGGAGCACAATCAGGTGTGTGCAGATAAGAAACACGAAAAGAGGAGGCAAACTATTTAAGGTTAATAGGCAGGTAAGGGAAAAGGAAATGAGAACTGTCTCCTGGTCAGCACTTTTATTTCTGAATAAGATTTTGATTCATGCAACATAAAACATAAACAGCTTGAGGGGAAACGTGAAATTAGTCATGTGCTTTAGACTTATGCATTATGTTGTAACACTGTAATCAGCAACCACACCTGATCAGTTCAATCTCAAGATGTTTTAGCCATCGAAATCCTTGAAGAGAAAAAAACTCCAGCTCGGAAGTGAAGCGTGCGTATGTGCATCTTTTCTTCATGATCTTCAGATTAAATTTGATTACCATGAAGATCAGATTTTGAACCTAAAATGTAACTTCTCTGTTTCTCAGAAAGCACATTCCCACGCTCTTTTCCCTTGTAGTTAAAAAGGCAGAGGTCAGGACTTGAGGAAGCTTTCTCTAACCTATCGCTGACACACACTTTTAACTTATCCAAAAAGTGTTTTTCAGTTCTGTGTCGTAGTCTTTGAGAACCTGGCAGCAGCCTTCTGAAAACTATCAAGGGGACATACCATTTCTGTTAAAATGAAACACGAATCCGTCCAAACTGCTCTGTTACTTATTCTTACTTTTCTTACTACAGCTTATGGAGCTGAGTGGAACGGCTTGCATGTAATTTTGAGAGAATTGGTTTAGTTCCCCGTTGGCTTGGACTAGCATTGCTAACAAATGTTAACACCGGGCTGCTGCCAAATTCTCATAGAGGACCTTTTTGGACATCCTGTAAGGAATCTTTGTTAGTCATCAGGAAAAAATACTTCTTAAAACCCTTAACCTTTAAACTCTAGATCTGGCTGAACTTCACTTTCCCTTAATATTCCACTTTAATAGCTTCAAGGGTAAGAATAAGGGTGACCTGGTGGTTAAACAAACAATCCCACATCCCTAAAAAAAAAAACCTCTGATTCAAAGACATATTTCACACCTATGAGCAGCCCAGAACAAACTACAGTTCCCTGCTGTTAGATATAACAACACTGGAAATATTAAACACCTCGCTTAAGGGCACCTGAAGGGCACAGGAATTGTTTAGGGAAGGCAAAGTGTTTTTATTCACTTCCCTGTGTTGTTTAAGCATGCCCAAATGCCCCAAAACAACATATGTTTATGTTCAAGGGACAAATACCTTTAGCAGCTGTAGGAATTATGACTCTTGTCTGGCGGGAGAAAAGGTGACATTGTTATAGGGCCAAGAAGGAGGGGACGAGGGTGGATGTTTGGGTCAACAAAACATCAGACTTTAACACAGGAGACCACTTCTCCCTTATTGTTTTGTATTGACAGTCAACGTTGGTTTCTTTTGACCATGAACACGATCTTTTCCTGAACCTAACCATGTTGTTTTGCACCAAAAAACCTAACGAAACCTTAACCATAGCTGTGCTTGATCAGAAAACTGTTTTATTTTTGCCACACGAATGATGTCGCCCTATCGACAAGAAATTAACTAAATAAGGGTGTTGTCAGCCATGTTGGCTAACACTGCTACATCACAGTGTGGCTAATACATGTGTCATCTAAAATTCTCTCAAAGTTATCTGACAATCAAGTCACACTCATCCTCCACAGGTTTGAATAGGGGCTGTAAAAAAATTGTAGATTCCTCATTGACGATGAACAATCATTGCAAACTGCAAACTTTTTACAAATGTTTGATGTTCAAAAGATATATTTTGGCCAGAATATTGATTTAATGGGTTACAACCCAGAAAGCACTAGGGTTAAGGGGAGCAACATAATGACGGTGTAAACAGGCATTAAGCGCCATTTATTGTTTAGATGACGATGATTGGATTTACAAACTTCAGAAATTAGAGTGGTATCGATCTCTAACAATATGACAACAATGCTGTAAATTAAGACCTGAATCACCTACTTTAAGCTAAAGTCAATTTCATGTGTTGTTGCATTTGGAAAATATGTCAATTGAAACTTTAAACCTTGTACTTGGAACACTTGTTCCTCAATGTGTTTTTTCAGTGTGTAAATAAAAGATAAATAAATTCTTAACATGATCAAAAACAACATATAGAGTATTAAACGCTGTGCCATACATGTGCAGTGCTTAGCCATTGTTGTATACTTGCATAGAGTATGTTTCAGGCTCTTGTCTAAAAAAAACTGACAATAAGAATCAAATTCAGGCTTGACTTGAAATGCCTTATTGTGAGTTATTGTGTCGGTATTTCCAGTTAGTTCTCCACATCAAAACTATTTCAGCAAGAAACCAAAGTCCGAAACCCACAACTGCCATCGACAATCTACCAAAATGATGAACCATCAGCTTCATTGATGGCAGTGTGAGCATACAATTTCCCCCAGTAAATTTGGGTGTACTTTGCAGCTCATGCGCGGCTGTGTATGGACAAACATCATTTCTTTAAGGGATCAAACTCTTGTCCTTTCATTAGAGGGTGGTTTCACCAAACAGCGGCCCAAACTCTGCAACTACTCCTCTCTGGTTTCTGGGATATGCAGACAGAGGAAAAGGGCGGCTTACGAGTATATGAACCTCTCCCTGACCCCCACCTCCCCTTTCCCTTAAAACACACACACACACACACACACACATATTCTGCTCTCCCCCATTATATAGAGCCCTGGATTGGTCCAAATCGACATTTTTCTCGGCCAATGAACTAGCCTCAGAAATGCGTATAAAATTCACATCAGCGTGAACTACTGGCTGGTGGGATTCAAAAAGTGCTCTTCTAAAAACCTCTCGTGTTCAAAAGGGTTTCGCCCTTTCGCTAACCTTTCTTACCCTCCTCCCTTTCTTTTCTCCCCATTTTCAGCTTTCTTTTACCTCTCTTAACCCTTTCTCCCTTCTCCCCTCCACTCCCTTTACACCTTTCCTCATTCTGTTCTCCTTTTTCTGACTCTTTATCCCCCCCATTTCATCTTCTCTTTCATAATTCAGGCCAGTCTGTCATCGACCCATCCATGTGATTCTCCTTTAATACTTCCATCCTTCCTTTCTTGATCTCCCAGTGTTTCTTTCCAGCCGGCGATTCCCTTTTAACAGCAAGCCAGTGGCCTTTCACAATCTGTTTCGCAGAGACGATAGAGAGACCCTGAGACAGGTTGAGAGAGAGAGAGATTTCTAAGTCTAAAGGAAAGATTGAAAGATGCTCAACAGATATTGAGAGGAACAGATGATGGAAAGTGAGAGAAGCTGGAGTGTGAAAAGGAGAAATGTGGCTCTAGTTTAGACAATGCTGGAAAGTAACAAAGCACATTTACTCACATACAAAGTTTCTTGTACTTTATTTGATGCTACTTTTGTCCAGTACATTTTCTGACAGGTGTAGTTACTGTACATAGTAAAGTTTTACAAATACAACATATGAATAGTTTATAAAATATGATACCTTATTATAGATTTAACTAACAGTATATAAAGTAGTTCAAATTGTCTCTACTTCAACCAGCTACAAAATTAAAATGCTGCTCGTACATTAGTGAGTCAGTATGAATAACCTGATAATAGAATATATTAGAGCCCATGATAAATTCTGATAAATCTGCCAGTCAGTATTTTTAGCCGATATTAGCTTATCACAAATATATCAATATTGGCTTCTACAGCAACCAAATTTAAAGGATCCTTATAAAAAAACATTTGTTTATATTATGCCGTTGGTTAAAAATAATATTATTTATATATATAGTTATCAGGATAATTAATTTTTTTAGAAAAGACTCAGTAATTTCCCAAAACAGCTGGGCAGTGTAGTTTTTAGCAAATATTACTCAAACAGGAGTATATAGTGCATTTGTTGGGGACTATTTTCTGCTGTGGATTAATACACATTGGGTGCTCTAGTGAGTAAGCCTATTAGGGGCAGCAGGATGGTGTATGTGGGAATGACTCAAAATAAACTACAGTGTATGTGTGTGTGATCATGGTAATGTCACCCAGTGCAACAGTGTGGCTCATTGATGCGTTTTTAATAGTTTTTGGACAACAAGAGAGAAATATTAAAGAGAAAGAAATTAAAGACAGACATGTATTAGCACATTGTTACTGCAGTGGCCAGTCAGTCTGGGAACCCATAATAACCCTTCAACACTAATGACAAAACCACCCCCCACCCCCCGGCTCTCTCTAGGTCTCTCGTTCACCCATGTATCTCTCTCTCTCTCTCACACACAATGTTGCTGTGTTGATGGTAAAACCATTCCATATCAGGGTTATTCAGAGGGGAACAAGTCATTCCTTCTGACAGCCCCGTTAAGAGAAGAAATACCTCCATCACTAAAATTGGACTCCACACCAGACTACATTTGAATTTCTGGGTTATTTCAAATGCAATCTGAAGCGCCAAAATGCTGTAAAAATCAGTCAGTGAGACAGCGACGCACAGTTGGTGTTTATCGTGTTTGGGACGCCGTTTGAGACGCCAAGGGTCTGATTCTTTAGCCTCGTATTTCTCTGTTAGAATGAAATCTATATTAAACTGGTTATTTTCACTCTGGCTTTTGAATTGCATATAAATCACGGATGAAGAGTGGACCACCGGCTCTGTGTTGAAAATATGGTGGACTTAAAAATATTGGCAGTCAGACCAGGAGAATAACTGAGGGGCAAGTGGACTTCGAATATTCATTAGGTGTCTTTATCATTTATCAAGCCAGAGTTCTTATAGAAAATAAAAAACTAAATCTGATTGCTAGTGTGGCTTTCCAACTTTGGTTGCAACATGCAGATATTCTAAACCAGAGAAATCAATGTTTGTGGAGGCAGCAGGGATTTAGTCACTTTGGGTTTCACTTTCTTGCTCAAGGACATTTACGCAATGTTCAGACAGGCAGCTCCAGTCCAGCTTTTTCTGCCAATACGAGGAGGAACTTTTTTATGAAGTCTGCACGAAAACACCCAGAACCCAATCCTCTCAGATCAGATTTAAACCACATTTATGGGTCGGCAGAAATGTGATTCAGATTCCATGTATGAAAATGCAGCTCATATTGCATTTCAGCGTTTTTATTTAGTTATTTATTTGTCACTACCCACACCTCGTCTATATTTGACTTGTTTCAGTTACGTTTTTCAAGCGTTCGTCTGACTGTGCAGATATTATTCCATTTTGACCAACGTAACTGCTGATACTGCCAGCATATCAACTCCTTCATCACTCATGTTTTACACAACCATGACCCAAAGTGTCTTTATAGGCTTCTACTCTATTTATTTCCCACTTATGCACTTACATGATTTTGAGTTGGACTGCAACCTCTGTCTGAGGTCTTTTGTGTGCACGGCAGTATTGAGGCTGACCAGATCCAGTGTAAGTAGACACTGACCCCACATGTAGACATTTCTGGCTGGAGTGCATTGCAGACCACAATACAAAGCATCAATCATCAGTGACTCCCATTTGAAATTTAAAGCAACATCAGATAATTTCCTTGGCTGCTTGGGGGCAGCAGACTAAGCTGACACAACACTGACATATTACACCTTTTAGCTTTGATTTGGTCTCCACCAACTCCTGAGGCCAATATCTGGCTCGTCAGCTGCTAAATGCTCCACAATGTTCACCAGCTAGTCGCTAACTCAGTATGAGATTTGGTGCTGTGCAGGGTAGCTAGAACACCTCACATTACACATTTGAGCCATGAATATAAAACTGACTAGTTTAAAATAACACGTTAGCTTTAAAAATAACACGTTTAGTAAGCAGGTTTGCTTTGCAGCCCTCAGCCACATTGATAATGTTGTTTGAAGATGGAAAATACAACCAGAACTAGCCAGTCACGACCCATCCTGAAACAAAATGAAGTGTTGCCAAGTGAACTTAAAGGATGGTTGAATGCTTCGACAACTAAAACGGAGAAACAATAACAGAACAGTAATACCTTGACACCTCACTGTCAAGCATACCGGGAAGCATAATGACAACAGCCTGGAAAAGTCATGTAACTAATGAAGTAGACAGCCTTAAACATGAGATTTATGAGACTGAATACAACACATCTGCTGTAGCATCTGGGTAATTATGGAACATGAAACCTCAAATTAGTGCTGGGAAATTTCCATCACAGGAAATAAAATTGCCACACTCTAAATTTAACAAAGCTCTATCTTTTTGTGGCCTGATTGTTTGATTTTATTGTCTGATCTTAATCTAGATGTTTCTAGGGACATGTTTAGATTATTATTTTTTTGGCTGTTAATATATACTCTTGCATTGAAAATATAAAGAGTAGATAAAGTGGAAACGTTAAAGTGAGTCCTGTGTGCTGGAATCCTGAATTGTGTTCCAGGGATTAATAAACAGTAATATGAGGGTCATGGATCATCAAAACTGGGCCGGTCTGGTTGGAAAAGAGCAGATTTTAGAGTCCACTTTTGAAAACAAGATTTAGTCTGACAGGAAAATAAATTCCCCTGTGATCATGAATCAGCAAGAAAACACAGTTTAGTTCTTACAACCACCTTTCCATTCTAGACTGCAGCCTTTGATATTTTTCATTTTCTCCATGAAAAAGAGATCACAGTGTTGGAAAGGTGGGCTGAAATGATCCTAATAATATTTTTATTGATCGTTTAACAGCGCACGCCAGGGCTCAGCGATAGACCTGCAACGCTTGATCCAAGTTCCAAGGGTTTGATATTAAAGATTTTCCGCCTTGAAACTGAAACAGCCGACATCTGTGAAATTAATAGGGTTAATATCTGTAGTATCTGTAAGAAAATGTAAAAAAAAAAAAAAAAAATTAAATGATGTTACAGATATGGTGCTTAGGCTCAAAGCAAATGAGCGATATGTTTTTAAATGGAGCCAGCGACATCGTCATTAACAATTTTAATATCTCACGCGAGGTCCAGGCCATCGTTTGGCGCAGCTTCCAGGGTTTTGATATAAAATACAAAGAAACCAGAGCCACCACATCTGCTCGAAACATAGAGATTCAATATATTCTTTTCCATTTCTACTTCAAAAACTTAAGTGTCTCATCCAGAGACAAGAAGGCATTGTAGTGGTTGGGAAATTTGTTCATGGGCATGTGGCTGATGGGAGGACACACCTCTGACCTCTCGGTTGCGGGAAAAATCACGAGGGATAAAATAACATTTTATTTCGGTTTGAAATCCGTGCTTCACAGCAGTTTTAACATTACTGTCTCTACTCTAATTCTCTTCTAGGTTAGGCAGCCATTTTAATCAGTTGACAGTTAAAAATTTAACTTTGAAACTTTCAAGATTTATAGCAGATAAACTGTAGCAGCTGATAATGTAATAGCTACTGGAAAGTGTAATAAAACGGTAAGTGGTATGTGGGTTGACAATGCAATTAAATACTTGTTATAAATACTAGTGTGATGATAATGTAGCAATATGTTAACACTTGGTTCATACTTTGCTTTCTGAAAATACCTGAAAAACTAATGACATTCCCATCAGCCTCAGCTGTACTTCACATTAAGTTCTAATTAGCAAATGTTAGCATGAACACGCAGAACTAAGATGGTTAACATGGTAAATGTTATACCTGCTCATAATCAGCATGTTAACATCGTCATTGTGAGCATGTTAGCATGCTGACGGTAGCATTTAGGTAAAAGCACTGCTGTGATAAAGGAAAAATAATCAAATAAAAATAAAAGAAAAATTTGACAACCTGTCACAATGTGCCTTAAACACACAAAAAGGTTACAAATAAAGCTATTTTTTTGACATTTTATTCTGACCTATGACAGTTAGGATCTAATGTAAAATATCACATACAATTTATGGGCACAGAAACTATGTGTCCAAAAACCATCTGTGCTTTGACTTCACATGCAACTTAACTTTGTTGTTATCATATTTGATGAAAGCAATATGGCTATTAATAAAGTGAAAAACAAATAGCTATGATGTCAATTGTCTACAGTGGTGCAACCACATATGTATCTCTGTGCGTATGTGTGTGTTTGTGAGTGTGTGTACATTTCCCGACACTTTCCATAGTAAACAGACCCATAAAGCAGAAATTCCATGGGAAAAAAGAATGAATCATAAAAGCGGCTCCATGAGCAGCATTATGAATCATTTTATTGATCACACTGGGGATGTTACAACATCTTCCAGCACTTTGATAATCCAGTGCAGTTCTTCTTTTGTAATTCTATACAGCAGCAGTGTTCAGAGTACTTTGAGTTTCTTTCGGTTTCTGTTCTCCAGGCGTTCTTATTTCTGCCCTTTTTGTATTTTAGATTTAGATTTTAACATTAGATTTGGCTTAATTTGACTGAGAACAGAAAGCTTGCACGTGTGGGTGGAAGAGAAAGAGAGGGAGAGTGTGTTTATGGACCGAGGGGGAGAGATGAAACTGAAACTTAACTTGAACTTACTGACTAACTAACTCCAACATGTGTCTCCTGTATGAAAGAGGAAGCATGTTTTCAGGGATACAGTAGGGGACAGTTTTATTATTTTCCTCTGCTGAACGTTTTAGTTTTACCTGATACACCCTTACCTGGATGATAATGCTGGCTGGCTGAATATTTTTGTCACACTTCTGTAAAGTGGTTTGTTAGTAAAACTTGTACTTTTTGCTTATCATTTTGACAAACACTCATATTTACATCCACAATTACTTTGAAACCCCATCTGATATAGTCAGGGTGAGTATCCTGGTGTTTGACCTCCCACAATATCCAAAGCTCACAACAAGAACATCTCAGAGACCTTTACACCAGGGAACTGACCATTAACAACAAATGGTTAAAATGGTCATACAGTCAGATTTGGTGTTAAAGGCTCTGATGTTTGAGAGAGCTCTCAAAGAATCTGAGCAGCAACGAGGAGGAGGTTACATCTACTCAGGTGGTAGCCAAACAGGTAAATATCTATGAGACACTAATGGTGAAGCATGAATAAAGTACAATTTCAGTGCTCTGCCTGAACTAACACAATCATCCATGTAAAAGACAGCATGCAGAGCTTTTTCTTATCTTTTGCCCTGAGAGTGGCTTCTCAAATTCACCGGTCCCTCAAGACTTTTATGCAAGACTGCAGAATGACAACTTTTGAACTTGAGAACTATGAAATAACCAAAAGTTTCTTCCTCCTAGTGAAAGCTGGAAGACAAGTTCAGAGAGTGAACAGTAGCAAACAGCTTCTGGCGGCGTAAAAACAAGCTAACCACACTAACTAGTGCACAGGAACCGGTAGAGGAGAGTAATGGGGAAGTAAAACCCAACGTAAAAAAACACAGGTATGATCCTTTAACCTCGTCCCGAGCTGCTGCTGCCACCAGCTCCTTGTTTTCTCGAGCTCAGACAAAGCGACAGAGTGATTTTCCATGGCATCGCACGGCGGCGCGGCAGCCACTGGATTTGGCCCGCAGGTTTGCTCTGTGACGGTAAAGCCATGGGAACAGAACTGTAAAACACTGGCCTGGACACACTACTGACAACACACACTGCCATTAAAAAAGACCATACAGGTATGTGTGTGACTGAGTGAGTGAGAGACAGAATGGTAGAGGAAAATAAAGGAAATCAAAGAGCTGAAAGGTGGAAATATATAGAAAAGAGAGATTAAGAAAGAAAAAAGTGTGTGTGTGTGTGTGTGTGTGTGTGTTGGTGTGTGTGGCTGTAAAACCCTATACAAGGTGCCAACGGCTGTGACCTTTGACGTGTTTTGAATGTTGCTGTATGTTGGAATGTGTATTAGCAGGATTTGGTGTTCCGGTGCCCCTGAGGGCATGCAGTGTGTGTGTGTGTGTGTGTGTGCGCGCATGTGTGTGTGACCTCACACATGTGTTCGTGTTAACTGGCACCATTAAACCTTGAGGGGATCATTAGTGGGCTCTGGGAGCTGCCTTTACTGTACATGGTAGGGGACCTTTTGCACACACACACACCCACACATTTAAACACACTCAAAAACACACATTTACCTGTCTGCATGAAAATGTTAGCTAAATGCCTGATATATAAACGTACACACAGACAGACACACGAACAGACTCCAGCATGGCAGCCTGAGCGTTTCACCATGTTTAGCCAATTTACAGTAAGGTCCATACTTAACAACCATAAGAAGCCATAAACATGCTATACAACGATTGTTCAGATTTATACAGCAACTATCAGCAATGCAACCTGATTGGTCAAAAACAAAATTTCCCTTAAAGTTTGGCAAGAGCTCTATCGTCTGTTTCGCCAACTGCTGTGGAAAGCACAGCGAATGGAAACATGGAAGATTTTATGGTCTTGTTTTACAAAAGTGCCATTTTTAATGCCTGGTAATACGTATAGGTCACAACACGTAAGATGGAGAATTTTGATGAAAAGTTCAAAATACTTAGCATATGAAAACCATTCAAGGCACCATTAGACCTACACAGCCTCTTACTTTTACTCTTAACTATTTCAGTGTCCCCTTTGAATATGCAGTAAGCACTGATTTGGTGATTTGCAGATCAAAAGATGTTTAGGGCTAAATTTGGTTGAAAAGTTTTGTAGATGTCCAGGTTAGATATAACAACCTCCTTTAAGTGACCACATTTGACTAGAATGTGAAGTAGGTCATAACTACACATTGAAATATAGCCATTTAAATGCTGTTGTAACAACACTTACATGTAATTTAGACGTCTAAAGACTTTTCAACCAAATTTATCCCAGTTTTTAACCTAAAAGTCTGTAAATCACCAAACCAATGCTTACTAGGAGGCTTCCGAATGAATCAAACAATTTACATGCTGACAATGTCACATACAGTATGTACCTAGTTGTTCCAGCACTTAATTAAAGCTGTATCATATTTAGAACTGAAAAGGACCAAAAGGTTTATCGGGCTGATAAAGTGAAGGAAATGTATACCATGGCCATGTGAAATATCCCTTCCTGTGTGGGTGGTTAATGTCTGTTAAAATCGTTCAGGACAAATTAAACATAGTTCTGGTCAAAACTTCCCAAATCAGTACGCGACAAATATCAAACTCAGCATAGCAACCATACTTCTGCTTCATGCCACATTGAAGTTAACGCTCACTAGTGAAACTCACCAAACCATGCGTTAAACACTTTGGACACAGCTGCTGTTGCCTGACGTGTCCGTGGTATAAGCAGTATGAGTGTGTTGTGATTTAGAAGATGACTGGACTTGATGGAGGAAACACCACAATGCAAGATGGAGTCCTTATTACAGCTGGTAACTGGCCAAACAGACGACAGCAGCAGCATTAAAGTTGCAATAATCATTATTTATATATTCACAATGGAACAAATTGTATGTGTAATGTGAAGGTTTTGACTTGTACTGTCAAACACATGGAACATTATGACCAACTCTGTGGTTCTCCTCAGCTCTACGGAGTACTTTAACATCTTTCAACTCACTGTTTTGGTTTTCAGGCCCACAAACCTTAGCTTTCATAAACCTCATTTCAAGCAGCAGCAGGAGGCTGTTTTCAGCAAAACAGTTCTCAAAAAGCACCAAACAGAAGGTAGACAAAGTTAGTGACTAGCTGGTGAACATAGCATTTAGCAGCTAAAGATAGAGCCAGATATTTTCTGAGAACTTGGTGGAGACCAAAATAGAGCTAAAAGGGGAGTGAAACACAGACTTAGATTCATCAGGTGGCCAGAAACATGACTCCAAATGAATGCTGTGTCGGCATAACAACTTTAAAAAGGTGGTAATATGTATGTTGTGGCCAAAACAATCAATCAATTAATCTACAGCTGCCCTTTTGCACAACATCCAACAATCACAGGTAGAAATCTATCTGTTAGACCTTGTTCAAGGCTCATTCTGTCATCTGCTTAGTCCTTTTCTCACCACAGGGAGCAGAGAGTGAACTTTGTGGGCCGGCTTTACAAGGTAGGTTGAGGTAAAGTGTGTTCACCCAAATCTAAACCTGCAACACATCACGACACATGATAAGACTCTCAAACTGTTAATTTTGCCTTTAAATAAGACACTGTTGTTAATTGACTTGTTTGGTACAATAATCCAGAAAGATTCCAGGAAGAAATCAACACGCACAAAGACAGGAGGCGACAAGAGAAGCATTGAAAAGAGGAAGATGGACTGAGGATGAGTGTTGTGAGAGACAGAAGAGCATGATGGGAGGAAAAAAGGGAGGAGGAAGAGGGGGGTTAAACACGCTTACACACAGAGCCTCCTTTTGGGCAATTTAAGTGGTCCCTTTGTCCTCCTTCATGGTTCCCTTCCCTCCTTTTCTCTCTGTCCTTTCTTTCGCCCTTTTAACAGTAACCAGAGAGGCCAAGAACAACACTGGGAGAAAGAGAGAGAGATAGAGAGAGATAGGAGGAGACACAGGAGAGAGAGGGGGGCTTAAAGAGCGGTGGTTAGGAGATAAAAACTGTCTCCTCGCTGTAAGAGAATCCCTTCTTCTTTTTGCTCCGTTTTTTTCCAGATGAGGGAAAGAGCAGGTTTATCTCTTGATGCTCAATTGAGGCTGGAGACGCAGAGTGTGTGTGTGTGTGTGTGTGTCGGAGACAGACAAGTTTCTCAGACCCCTGACGCCTATCATCCCCTCTTCTTCTTACTCTGTTTTCCACCCATCCATTCATTCACAGTTTCACAAGACGAGGTCAGTCAGGCTCTTTTGGCAGGGCGTCCACATGAAGACACTCACACACACACACACACACACACACACAGGGCTGTCCCTCAGGTAGCGCTGTGTGTATGGGAAACAGGCTGCTCAGGGTTCAGTGGAAGGTTGGAGTGCCTGATGCAACATGGACAAGAGTGAGAGAAGAAGAAAAAAAGAAAAAGAAGGAGGAAGACATGGAGAAAAATGGGGAAAAAAATGTTGAAATTACCCGGGCTGTACGTACACAGGAGAATCTGAAGATGTGTGAATTTTCCTCTCCCATTTCATTTACTCCGCTGTTCATTTTCCAAACTGTTTTCTGGCTTTGGTTTTTATTTCTTTCACTTCATTCAGTTTCTGAACTGCAACCCTGGTTTCCCTTCATTATTCTTTGTGGTTTGTACTCTTTACATCTGCTACATGTATGAATCATTTGCATGCTTGTATTAAATTTGTTTGTCATCATCCATTTCTCACTTCTCATCTTTTTTATATAGTTAAATAAATGTACTATTTATCATGTTATTACAATTCCGTTGATTCTGTTCATTTCGCTTTCTTCTAAAATTGAGACTGCGACTTTCTTGGACTGTCAGCTTACATCCATATTTGACAAGTTAAGTCTAACTTGATTTGAAACCACCATTATTCCTCCATTCATATATTTAAAACTTCTTATACTTCGAGTTCATACAGTATGTGTAGAATTTATATGTGATTATAGCTGCTATAGCTATATTCTAATCGTATTAGGTTTTGTTTTTTTAGAAAAATTAGACAGCTGGTAAAATCTATGTGTTACTTTCAGCTCATTAAGTTTCTGGAATTAGTACTCCACCAATTTAACACATCAAAGTCTGTTCACAGGTCTTGGGGAGTACTACTACATATATGAACAAAGCTGCATGACATCTGATAAATTGCCTCAAGTCGCTTGAGTCAGCAAATGAAAAAAATCTGGGGGGTTCTGGGGCGCTCCTCATCTCTGGTTGAGGCTAGCGGCTCGAGGCTACATTAGCCGCTAGCCACTGTAACATTTGAGATTATGACACAGAAAAGATTAGCAAAAAAGGTATCAGGTCTCAGGGATTTCTATTGCCACCTAAGGGGGCCTCTTTTCTCTCCTTTGCCACCCTGTCCTCCTCTTCACCTTCCTCTCCTACAGTATTGTTTCTGCTGAGTGGGAAGCTCCAGGCTGACCCAGACCCCCCCACTGTTCCCCTCTCCCCTTGCCCTGGTCAGAGCACCTCTCCTGGGACACACCAGGCAGCGAGGTGGGCCTCTCTGGCGGTCTGGACCGGGGATCTGGTTAGTAAAGAGGAATGCGTGGAGTGTAAATGAACACACACAGTAAAAACACATACCTGCACACACCTAAGCAAGCAACACACACAGTCACAAACTGAAACACACAAACACTCTCACTGTTGAACCAGACAGGATGAGGAGGAGGAATGACACAGCTTCTCTTGTCTGTCACCGTTCCCCTCTCATCCTTTTCCCCCTCAGCTCATTCACTCTGTTCTCCGGGGAGGATAGAGGGATGGACTTTCACTGATAAGACGCAAGTGAGAAGGTTTTGTTTACCTCAGGGGGGGGGTAACGGTTAATTATCATAAATTGCTCATATCTCAAGTTGCTTCTTGGTCAGTCACATATAGATATGTGTCAATATCAAATCGCAAGTACAGGAAAGTGTATATGGTGAATTCAAAATGTTCAGTGACAATGCACATTATGTCTCTTAGCATCCTGTAGGTCAGAAAGTTGTAATGATTGTAATCCACAGAGACAGTAATCCAGAGAAAAAGAGAGAGATTAAACGGACAAAGAAGAACAGAGCTGAAATGTAAAATGGTAATGGACAATGAAATATTTCATATCATATAAGGACAAAAGAATAAAATATATGAGCAGCTTTACATATTCAAATGTATTTTTGAGAAAACTAAACTATCTTTTTCAAAGAATGAAAGAAAGAAAGGGTCGATGTCTGCTGTGCAGGACTGTTATTCTACATTGGCTCACTTGATTAATGCAATTGTTTGTGTGTGCAGCCTCAAAATCAAGTGTGAGAGGGCGAGATTGACTCAGCTCTCTAATTAGTCAGTCTACCTTCTGCCATTTCCTCAAATTAACCCTGTAAAAATACTGTGTGTGTGTGTGTGTGTGTGTGTGTGTGTGTGTGTGTCACCTTCAGTGTCAGTTGTGCCCTGCTTGATCGATTGCCAACCTTTCAGTGCAAACATTCTGGTCAAATTCACTCTGTTTGTGTGTGCAGACACCTGCTCCACATGGCTTTTCTTTATGTGTGTGTGTGTGTGTGTGTGTGTTGGTGTGATGACGCGATGGTCTTGGATTCCTTGCCGAGTAGTTGTCTGGCTTAACGGTTTGCGTGTGAAAAAGAAAAAGAGGGAGAGATGGAAAAAGAAAGATGGATGTTAAAAAAAGAGCGAGGAATCACGAGGAGGGCCGATAAGAGAGATAGTAATAACAGTAATGAAGTATTTCTCACAGCTAGGGCTGCAGCTAATGAGTATAGTCATTATGAATTAATATGTTGATTGCTTTTTTGATGAATTGTTTAGTCTATAAAATGTCAGAAAATAATGAAAAATACCCATCACAAGCTCCAGGAGTCATGGCATCCTAAAATCCCTTTATATCCTAAAGATATTTAATGTACAAAGATATAAAAACAGAAAAACAGCAAATACTCACATTTGAGAAACTGAAACTGGAAATTGTTTGGCATTTTTCTTCATAATTAACAAATTTTGCCCTACACACTACTTTCATCGAATGTACATGTCGATGCCACAAAACATTGATTTACTTATGTCCAGTTGATGAAAGCCCCTCTGTCTGTTGGCCCAGTCAGCCACTGTCTGGCAGGTGATATATTTTTAGCCATGCTAGCGTCGCGGCTCTAGTGATGGTAATTTCAGTGAGTCTGTCCACCACTTTGGTCCAGACTGAAATATCTCAACAACTATTGAATGGATTGCCAGACCTTCGTGTTCCCCTCAGCGCTACATGAAAAGTTAAGCGGTCACCAAAGTCATTCCAAACCATCCTGTTTTCAGCCACGCTACAGTGGCACTAAGGATGGCAGTGTCGGTCGGTGGGTCGTTTGTTAGCATGCTAACATGCTAAACTGTGATGGTCAACATTGTACCTGCTAAACATGTTAGCATGCTAACATTAGACCTACCGACTGATAGATCGACACTGCCATCCACTACACAGCTAGCATGGCTGAAAACCTTTGACAGTTACAGATCCAGACTCTCTCTATTTCACCCAGTCCAACTCCTATCCTTCAGTCACTCCTTTCCTCCTCCTTTGTCCTCCTCTCTTTACAGTAGCACTTGTCACTGCTATCAGCAGTCTGTAATGTCCCATCATTACACTCTGACTCTCTGTAGGCCTTATCAGGCTGTAACCCTGGCCTCACACACACACACACACACACACACACACACAGTGTTTCTTCCTGTCTCTCCACTTTCAGCTTCCCCTGTAAAAGATGGGAAATCTTCGTCTTTGAGACTCTGCATTTGGCATTTAGTTCAACACACTTATCCAGAGAATTATTCTACAACACACTGTTAGAGTAACAGATACTGTAGAGGAGGTCAAAGGTCAGAGTCCAAATGTTTCACTCCTGATATATCCAGAAGGCATAGGGAAATTCTATCAATCATACAACTGCAGTTTTCAGGTTTTTTTAACTTACGGGTGGACATTAGAATTTGTCTTTAGTTGCGTTGTTTCTGAAAGGGTCGTTTACTAACCATTAACAGCTCTCTGGATATTCAAAACAGACTCATTCGGCATCCCTCCCATGACCTTCCATACTGTTTTTACCCACAAATCCTAACAAAACATTTCTCCTTATAGCTGTAAATATTGTAAATAGGACTATATAATTGAATTGGAGGGACAGGACAAAAATCATTTACTAGCTAAACCATAACCACATTTGACTTTTAAGAACTTTTTTGTACACAATCAAAACTCCAGTTCAGCAATTTGAATTCAACTTTCTCTAGACAGGTGATGACGCCCCACAGAAGTCCACAGCTGGCATCAAACCGAGGGCATTGCAGTTACAGTACATAGTATGTGTCACATAGACCACAAGACAACTTGACAGCTAGTATTTGTGACACCTAGAGACAAATTCCCCATGCAGGTGAGGAGTATTATATTGCACCATGTCTTTAAAAAAAATGTTTTCCATATGAGCTCCATATTTTGCTCTTTTGGGGCCACAGGAAAACCTGGATAACATAGTGCCACACAGTATACTATAAAGCAATATCTTCTACTACATGTCAGATATATACTTCTCTCTGCCAGAATTTCAGGTCACAAATGCTGACATCACAGACCACTCCATGTTTTCCCTCTTTAAACTGGACCTGAGAGCTTCCTTTTCTCAGAATACTTCTACACATTTGAGTGGAGTCTGGCCTCCAGCTCCCTCTAGTGGAGAAACTGGGAACAAAGGTGAGCTGCTCCTACAGGTGCTGAACTCACTTTCTATTCACCGCATTTTATCTGAAAGTCCACTGTGTACAGATAATTGATCACAAAGGGTTGGGGCTTCTCATCCAGGTCTGAAGCAGTCTGTAAAGGTTTATGTTTAAGTGTTTTATTTTTCTTTAGCACTTTCTTTCATTGCTACACAATAACTGTCTGCAACAACAAAGTGATTAAAATAATGAGCGTTAATGTTTGTGGGGGAGAGAGAGCGAGCAGTGAGAGTTTGTGTGTGTGTGTGTGTGTGTGTGTGTGTGTGTGTGTGTGTTATGTTTGTGTATGAGTCTAATAGTATGTTATTAACAGAATTCTCAGTGATTAGAGCAAAGCTGTAAACATTACAGAGGGAAGGACAAGCCAGCTACTGTACGGAGAGAGCGCACGCGCACACACACACACACACACACAAGCCTCCAGTCTTATAAAACAAATACCCCATAGTACGGTATTTAAGAGACTGAATCATCATTAGGTGTGTGTGTGTTTTTAATGTTTTATAGTCCTATCTTGAAGCAGACCAACATTGTGCTCTGCGCTCACAGGCATTTTAATGTTCAGGTATTAAAACAGGCAGCAGTAAAACACTCTTCAGTGATGGTAGTGAGCACACACACACACACACACATATCACACATAATTACATTATACCAATATACAGTATAGTGCACAAAAGGAAACTAAAGAATGTAGGTGGCGGAAACAAAAAATTATGCACTTCTAAAGAAATAAACAGGAGCAAGAACACCAAAAAGGGTTTTCTATCTCACAAAGGCCTATTTTCACACACACACACACACACACACTACAGTTTCAAGTCAGGTCTGAGCTAACATACTGTATAAATTGGACTAAAATCTTACTACCTACTACTACTTACTACCTACTACTAAATGTTGAAATTACAATGATACAGTAAATTCAGACATGATGATATTTTGGTCCTTTTTGTTACTTAATCTTACAAACACACCACTCTGCAGCAGAATAATTCAGTCCATACACACACATACGCACAGACGCACTGAAGTGACATCAAATTACCAGGTTAAAACTGGTTAACTGCTTTGTCTACATGTTACATTGCCCTAGAATATAAGCAGTAAAACTTTTAAATGCAAACTTTTAACAGTCGGTAATTTCTCAGGTTGTGAGAGTTCTGTTCTTTGCGGTTTTAGTTGGTTGCTAAAGATATGGAGAGTGTTGGAGAGCCTGTTTTGATCTATTAAGCAATTTGTTGCTGGTTTATCCTTCTGATTGTCTCAGCATATAATTATCAGTGCAGAGATGCTTAAAGATTTTTGATTGTTAATGGCTGGCGAACTATTGCCTTGTCTTATGTCTTCATTTTTACAGTCCGTTCACTATTTACTTTGTTATGATAGACGGGTTTCTACTTGGGTTCCCAGCTGTCAGATCCAGAGGTAGGCTGAATCAAGACTATTCTGACTAAATCCAACAACAATTTGGTTCAATTTCAATCTTTCAACCTGCAATAACAGATTTTCTAAGCTGTGAACTATGACATATGATCACCTACGGGTTAATGTGGCAAACTTGTTAGCAAACAGTTACTTATTTACATATCCAGTAGACATGTAGCAACATAAACATTCATTTGGAGTCATGTTTCTGGCCACCTGATGAATGTAAGTCCAATATTCACTCTTCTTTTAGCTCTGTTTTTGGTCTCAACCAGCTCCTGAAGGAAATATCTGCGTCTTTAGCTGCTGAATGCTCTACTATGTTTACCAGCTAATCGCTACCTTTGTCTGTCTGTTGTGTGGTGCTTGGCAGGTAGTGTACAGTGGGTTTTTTGGTTGGAAACAGCTGCCTGTTGCGGCCAAAAACGACAATGATGAGTGGTGACGGTGAACCAAAAAGGTAAAGTTGTGGGCCGTATAACTAAAGTAATGAGTTGAAAGACGCTAAAACGCTCCATAGAGCTGAGGGGCACTGCAGAGTCGGGTGAAAAGTTTCTGTGGGTTCATCACTACAAGCGATCACTTTCACATACACAGTCACTCGATCCATTGTTATCATAACAATATTTATTATAGCTACTTTAAGAAAAAATTGCTCTATGATCAAATCTCACATTCTGCCAAGAATTTGATTTGATTAAATTTAACTATAGTCGCTGTTTATAACATGACAATGTCCCAGATTCAGACTTTAATACATGATGGAAGTTGTTGTAATGTCCTCTTCAGCAACTCCTGCCCATCTGGCGTCTCAGCAGGTTACAACAAACCATTAAATCTATGTGAATATACTATTTAACCATTTGGTTAAAGAGAGAAGGAAGGAAGGTGTGTTAATGAAAGATGGAAGAAGACAAACTCGTTAAGACCGACCTTGGTGCTCCTCACACATTGAAACCAGCTGGTACCTACTATATGCCCATAGTTACCTGTATGTTTAGGGGCCCATAGCTCTCGGGTAAGAGCCTGGTATGTGTGCAGACATGGTATGTGTGTATCCCTAATGTGTGTGTGCATTTATGTGAAGGTGCATGTTTGAGCTCGAGGGGTAGAGGGGGTCTGGCGTGAAGCTGAGGCCCAGACAAGAGGCCGCTCTGCCAGCAGCAGCAGCGCTGCAGACCTGCCTAGCTCCTCCTCACCTCCAGGAGGTCACAGAGGTCCTGCAGTTACCAACAACTGTGAAATCAACTGTAATCCACAAACAAAACATGGCTTATAAGAATATTAAAAGCATGAGTTTTCAGACAGATGTGGCTTGTAATGTTTCGTGCTTTGGATGATTTATAAAAATGTCACGCAGGCCAAGTTGCCCATTATTTTGGCTACCATGGCTCGAAGAGGAGCTTCTGGTGATATCCTCTGGAGGGGGGGGCAGACTGTTGGTTTGGTGGGGCGCTGGTGATTTATGAAAAACAGTGTCTGGCGGGGAAATCTGATCTTGTTCTCAGTGCAAGAAACACAATTGACAAGTCAGCAAAAGTCTATTGGTTTTCTTCAGAGCTCAGCAAGCGGGGAAATTTGGCCCATACGTGGACGCTGAACAAGCGTGTCAAAGTTGGCAGAGTCTGAACATTATTCACAGTAATTGGCTAATCAGATTTCTGTGCTTAATTTCCTCCCAACCGATGGGATTCACAGCAGAGTCTCATCAGATCTAATCCCAATCTGTCTCTGTTTCCAAAGTGGCTTGATAGTAACATTTGACCAATTTATCAATAAATCAAAACAATCTTTTCACTAGAGCACAGCATGCTTAAAGTACTAATACAGAGTTTTTTCATGTTTGGCAGATAAACAGTAAAGGCTCTCATACACTAAAGGATGGACAAGTGCCAAAATGCCTCTTCAGTTGTTGACTTCCTGGCAGTTTGTTGACATTTTTTTCTTCTCAGTGTCTGATGGTCTGTCAGTTGGTCCATCACTTTGGTCAAGACTGAAATATCTCAACAACTATTGGATGGATTGTCATTATATTTTGTAGAGACACTCTTGGTTCCCAGACAATGTAATAACTTTGGTGATCGGTTAACCTTTCATCTAGCGCCATCATCTGGTCAGAATTTGAATTTGTTCAATACTCTTTTCAAATGTTAGCATACCAACATGCTATACTGAGATGGTAAATAGTACCTTTTAAACATCAGCATGTTAGCATTGTCATTGTGAGAATGTTGATGTTAGCATTTAGCTCAAGCATTCAGCTTGATGTGTAAGACTCTCCGTCTTGTTTATATTGGTTTCCTCGCTTACAGGCAGACAATTTGTCACCTTCATTTTTTTATCTAACTTTCATGATCATCATATGGTACTATAGACTGGGGACCTAAGTGAAAAGTATCCTTAATAGTGCTTTCTTGGACACTCTGATGTCTGAGGTTTTAGAGTTGTCAAAGCAACATTTTGCAACCATTAACTGTTCTGACAGACAATCAAACCCAGAGGACAAACTCTGGACAAAATGTTAAATTCAAAATATCAAAGTAGTTCTTTTGCTGTTCTTTTGGCATTTGAATCTCAAAATATCAAGTGTCAGATGATCACTTAACACACCACAAGTATGTTATATATATATATATATATATATATATATATATATATATATATATATATATATATATATATGTAAGTCTGCTCTGTCACATGACAATAACGTAACATTGACAAAAAAAAAGACAAAACTGAAACTGCGAATTTTGGAAAATGCTTGGCAGTAGATTTACATATATAAAAAATGCTGTTAATAGTTCTTTACATCTCTCTACAATACATTTAATTCCTTTAATTAGTGATCTGAGGAGCTCAAATTACATATTTCTGCTAATTTCCTTTGGCTTGAGCTGTTATGAAAGACAAAGAGTAGGATGATGGATTTTACACTAAACTCTACCATCTGCAAAGCCTGGGAAAAACAACGCACTGAGTCCAGAGTGTGCATAACATTATGTTATACAATACATTTTCAGCAGCATGAGTTATGGAATCAGAGAGAAGCTTTTTATATCCATAAACCCACTCTGTATGTATAATACCTGAGCTTGCCTCATTCTTTAAAACATCTTTTGGACCACCACCAATCTTCTTTCTCGCTTTTGCTTTGAAATGCAGTATGTTTGGGATTATGTTTGTCATAAGAAAAGTGGAATCGGATGCGTGGATGTGTCTTGTGAAGCGGAGAGCCGTGGGGCATGACAGTGAAGTCCAATGAAACGGCTGGGATGGATGCACAGCGAGGCTTCAGCTCGGGCTCTGATGTGGATGAACGCATGTGGAACACTGCAAAGTCTCAATGCGTAAATAAACAGATATGTTAACAATAATCTGTGGGATTCTACATCAAAACGTTTGGCTTTGACCACCCTTAAAACCCACTCAGATATGTGTGTGTGTGTGTGTGTGTGTGTGTGTGTGTGTGTGTGTGGATGGGCGGGTATTACTAATGTTGTGGGGACATAAACCTGTTTACACAGTCACATTGTGGGGACTTGTCTTTCTCATGGGAAATGCAAGTCCCCATAACGTAAATCATTAAATTTTAGGGTGAAGACTTGGTTTAAGGTTAGGGTAAGGTTAGGTTTAGGTTAAGGTTAGGGTTAGGTTTAGGCAAGTAGTGGTTATGGTTAGGATAAGTCTCCAGGGAATGTAAGTCAATGTAATGTCTCAGAAAGTGATGGAAACAAATCTCTGTGTGTGTGATGCAGACCAGATTGTGATTTTCTCCAGCAGCGAATTGGCGAGTTTGTTAAAACAGTGTTTTCTATCTCCCATCCAAGACCACAGTGACCAGCCAAGTGCATTTTACGTCAACACACACTAACACACACACACACATACACACACAGGGGAGTTGTGTAACAGAGTGAATGGGAGTGCATCTCTGTTTCCAGATGGAGAAAAAAAGAAGAGAGGAAGAGACAGAGGGAGCAAAGAAGACAGGCAGGCATCTCTCCTGGACTTTGTGATTTGGCTTGATTAAAGGTGATTGTGTCATCATGTTATGTTCAATGACCTCCCAGTGTAACATCACAACATGTTGCTTCAATGTTTCATTCATTCATTCTTGGACACATCAGCTGCATTTCCATCCAAACACATTGCAAAATCAAACTCTAATCAATTTAAAAGAACAGAAATTTTGAAAATTAGATATTTGTTCAACATAGCAATGAAACTCTGACCTGGGGTTCTTGTATCGTTATTTGGAATTTTTTTGTGATTTAGATTTTTAATGTATTGTCTGGGGAATAAAAACAGATTTAGGTGAAAATGTAGAAAAATATTAATATTATTAGTATCAAATATTAGCTGACAAGTCTGTCTGTCTGGTATCATATGGGTCTGGCTCAGGTCCACATTTGATGTTTGGGAAAACAGTCAGAAAATACAAGTCAGAATTGCATTGGGCCATATTACATGATTTTCTCTTTAAAAACTGGAGGTTCTGTAAAAAATGCTTGGTGACCCAGATGAATGTAAAGCTGGTTTGAAGCATTTGAAAGGTAAAAAATGAACAAGCTATTGACATAAACATGAAAAGCTTTTTGCCATTTTGCATGCACTTTTACAACGCTCCTTAACTTCAACTCGTCAGTCTCTAGGGTCTCCCCAGGATGCCATGCTGCAATATCAGATCCTGAGGTAAAAATAACACCTGTGGAACATCAGTCAAGCATTATCCTGCACTGCCCCACAAATCTGGTGAAAACTGATATGACTCTGATCTGAATATTGAACTTAAATCTATCTACAGCTCTGTGTTTTTAGCCAATAGCCTATTTGTTTACATTTTTACACCTGTACCTGGAAAGTCATGCTCCTTGTTATTAGCACTTCATGTTTGCACTGACAACATTTGCCTGTCTGTCTGAATCTGACAACATGAGCCAAGATCTGAAGTTATGAAGTTTTCTCTATGATTCATGGATGTTTATTTTCAAACATCAGAGATCCTACCACCACTGTAAAGACTGAGTTCTACAGACTGTCTCTGTTTTTCAATCTGACTGATTTATGACTCTGAGATGAAGGGGTGTGATGTTTGTGGCAAATTGTGTCAATTGAGTGAATTTGTGTCTGTTCTTATCTGAATAATGTATTCATATTCGTTTATTTATATATATTTTAATGTTTTTCTGATAATAAAATCTGTGATAGCAGTATTCTTACAAGTTGCTGGACCGATTCTGTTCATCTTATATATGCTTCCTTTAGGCAATATTATTAGGAAACACTCCATAAACTTTCATTGTTATGCAGATGATACCCAATTATATCTATCAATCAAGCCAGATGAAACTAACCAGTTAGTTAAACTTCAAGCATGCCTTAAGGACATAAAAACCAGGATGACCTGCAATTTTCTGATGTTAAACTCAAAACTGAAGTTATTGTACTTGAGACACGTTATCTAAAGATATAGTTGCTCTAGATGGCATTGCCCTGGTCTCCATCAGGATTTATTCTTTAACTCCCACATGAAACAAACTTCAAGGACTGCCTTCTTTCGCCTTCGTAACATTGCAAAAATCAGGCACATCCTGTCTCAAAATGATGCAGAAAAACTAGTCCATGCATTTTTTACTTCTAGATTGGACTATTGCAATTCCTTATTATCAGGCTGCCCGAATAAGTCCCTTAAGAGTCTCCAGTTGATCCAGAATGCTGCGGCACGTGTACTGACAAGAACTAGGAAAAGAGATCATATTTCTCCAATATTACCTTCTCTATACTGGCTTCCTGGAAAATCCAGAATAGTATTTAATGGTCTTAATGGTCACGCACCATTGTATCTTAAAGAGCTCATAATACCTTATTGCCCGACTAGAACACTGCGCTCCCAGGATGCAGGGTTACTTGTGGAGAATGAGAGCCAGAGCTTTCAGTTATCAAGCTCCTCTCCTGTGGAATCAGATCCCAGTTTGGGTTCGGGAGGCAGCCACCATCTCCACATTTAAGACTAGGCTTAAGACTTTCCTCTTTGATAAAGCGTATAGTTAGGGCTGGCTTGGGTGAGTCCTGAACCATCCCTTAGTTATGCTGCTATAAGCCTAGACTGCCGGGAGACTTCCCATGATGCACCTCTTTCCTCTCTCCTTCTCTCCCCCTCCGACTGTATGCATTTTTATCCCATTACTGCATGTTACTAACTCGACATCTTCTCTCTCCCGAAGTTCTGTGCTTTCTCATTTCTCTCCTCTCTCTTTTTGTCGCTTTCAGCAGGTATTTCTGCCTCCGGAGCTGCAGAGTCTGGATCTGTGGTTGTGGGCCACCTGCTGCCCCCGTGTTCCTGCTCGACAACTGCTACTACAGTTGTTTTTGTGTTTGGCTCTGTTACTAATACTGTCATTATTATTCCTATAGCTGTCAATCCTATTATCATTAACTTATTAATATCACCACTATCATTACATTATTACTATTTTAAAATTCTAGGTGGTATTTGCATTCTCTCTCTCTCTCTCAAAACCTAACACGGCAGCAGCGGATGGCCGCCCACCATTGAATCTGGTTCTGCTCGAGGTTTCTGCCTCTTAAAGGAAGTTTTTCCTTGCCACTGTCGCCAAGTGCTTGCTCATGGTGGGATTTGTTGGGTCTCTGTAAATAATATTGTAAAGAATCCGGTCTAGACCTGCTCTATAGGAAAAGTGCAATGAGATAACTTCTGTTATGAATTGGCGCTATATAAATAAAAATTAACTGAATTGCTGAAGCTACCAATAATGTAGTAATGTGGATACATATTTTAATTAAAATTGGTTTATTTTTAGGTTCTGGCTAGTTGGGTTTAAAATTTCACGAATTTCATGAAAGACCTAAAATTATTGTTGTTTCTTACCTCCAAGAAGCCTGTTAATTCACCACACACTAGCTGCTGCAGCTAGTTTGTTTTTTGCAAGGTTTAAAAACTTTGATCAACTTTATCAAAGTTAAAATTATTTATTTATCATGGGATTTTTTAAATG
This sequence comes from Siniperca chuatsi, assembly GCF_020085105.1. Classification (NCBI taxonomy): domain Eukaryota; kingdom Metazoa; phylum Chordata; class Actinopteri; order Centrarchiformes; family Sinipercidae; genus Siniperca; species Siniperca chuatsi. Next base: position 19,841,355 of record NC_058063.1, read on the forward strand.
TTTGATACCTAGGAACTATAATTGAATGCAACCTCTCTCTCTGTTTCTTGTCCATTTCTGTCTCTCCATGTCTCTCACCCTCTGCCTTTTGCTATTAATCCAACAGTTTTTCCAGGATTTATATTCACTCCTTCCCTTCTTTCCACGTCATCTCTCACACTCAGAATCTGCTTTTCATTCTTTCTTCTGTCTCCCTTTTTTCATTTTCCCTCCCTCCTTTCATCGCCTCAACTGTCCTAACCACCTTTTTGGATCAAACTACCTGCATTTGTCCTCTCGCCATCTTTTTCCTCCCTCTCTCCCTCCCATTTTTTTTCTACTTCATTATCTCCCTTTCTTTTTATTCCTCCTTCTTCTTCTGGATCTCTTTTCTTTTCTCTTCTGTCTCTTGCTCTCTTTTGTGTCTCTCCTTTCTTTTGGTCTCCCTTCTTCACTGATACATTGTCTCTCCTGTCTTTTGTCATCTTATGTACATCCCTTGCTTTTCTTGCTGTATTTATGACCCTGTGCTTTCTCATCCTCTCTTTTATGTCTCTTTTTTCTGACTCTTTCCCTCTTATTCTTTCTTCTTCTAATGCTCTTCCTCACCCCCCCTTCTTTCTCTTTCCACTCTAAGTCCTGTTTCTCTTTCTTACTTTTCTTTTCTTCCTCCTCTCACTCTCTCTCTCTCTCTCTCTCTCTCTGACGAAAAACTCAACTTAACAGATTCAAAAAGTGAAAAGACAACAAATGAAAGTGGGAATTTGGGAGTTTGACAGCAATTTGCTTCCCTTCTCACATCCAGCCACCGACGGGTGGCTTTCATACCTACTATTAAACTTGCTTCCATCACACACACACACACACACATCAGGAACATAATGTTGGCTTGTTACAAGTTGGGACCATAAAACTCAAACACATTCACCAAAACACACACTTTAAGGCGGCTGCGTTGAGGCCTGGCCAACCTTGTTCTTTGGCGAGCGTGGGCCACCCTTCTGTGTGTGTGATTGATACCCCTACAGTCTTTGTGATATATCCCCAAGATCAGTTGCTATGCCAACCATGGTCAACAAACAGGCGACGGGCATTATCCTCTCAGTCTTGTGTCTCCCTGTCTGTGCTGGTTGCGCCGATAAAGTTTTTACAAAAGTTAAAAGGGCGAGAGAGGGGCAAACATCAGCATCTTTCTCTTTCCCTCTCTCTCTCCAAAGTTGTAAAAGTAAACCAAATGCTGCCTTTAATCATTTTTATTTCTGCGAGGACATGAAGAGGCTTCACTCCAAAATAAAAAAGACGTCCAACTCCGGGGGAAAAAAATTCACACCTCCTCTCACAAAACGTCTGCTGGCATGAACAAAGCACATTGTGGGATATTATGAAAGTTGTGAGTCATCCCGGGCCTTGGCTCCCAAAAACCTGATGATTTTCGGATGGATTCGTATGTGTTTTTGATATATTGACGGATAAATCTGAGGTACCAGCACCCAGGAGTGAAGGAGTCTGCTGTGGAGATTCGTTTGCTTTCAAAAGTCTGAGTACGGTGGCTCTTCCATGCCAAACTCCAAGAAGAAAAGGTGAGAATCTGTGCAGTAGCAATAGGATGAGCCATGCAAGTAAATGTCACTGTCCAGCGGAAAGAAGAAACTTCACCTTTCTAAAAAACTATATTTTAAATGTAAGTTAATTTCCCAAAACAATTAGTCCGCCGGCTCTCCAAGCCTTTTTTCTGGGCTCGAGTTTCATTTTGTTTTGACAGTTGAGGACAGACTCTGCATGTTTATATATCATCGTGCAAAGCCGAGTTGCGACCGGACGTCTCTTTACCCTCAGAGGGAGAAAACATGGCAGCAGCATTCCAGTACAGAGCCACTTCTTACGATTAAAAGAAACCGCCTTGTTTTGTTTGTCGTCTTCTTTTTAATCTGCACTGACGCTGCTGCGCTTGGTGCAAGCCAATCACAACATAGTTGCAGACAAAGGGCGGGACTTTACAGTAATCAGTGAAATTCATAGACACAATGGGCCCGACTGTCAAAACCAAATAGAAACTTGAGTGCAGATGAAAGGCCTGGTAACTGTGCTGTGTAATTTCCTCTGGGCAATAAACACTCTAATTCAGGTTTGTGTGTGAATGCTCCAAATGATTTTAGCTCGCAAGCTGCAATTTTGCCGCATACAAAGATAGAGTTCTCTCTTGAGTGAGTTGTTGCTTTAATTTAGCTGTTCAATGCAACGTATTCTCTAAGTGATCTATTTCATTTTTACAAAAGCATAGAAGTTTGTATGATATCCTATGATATCTCCTTTTTGTAACTTTCTTATGCATTTGTACAGTTGGCAAGTTACAACCTGCCCCTAATGATTTTTGTGTATTATCAATTGACCTGTTAATTATTTCTTGATTAATTGTTAAGTCTACAAATCTTCAGAAAAATCCCTGAAAGGGACTGAAGACTGACAAAAATTATCGGGGTCCAGAAAAGGGTATTGTAAATTTTATCTTTGCTGAATGAAGAGTAGTCTGACTTTTGGAAGAGCATGGGACTGTCTTATTATTTTCTCACTCCATATTTATATTTTATTTCAGCCTCCCCTTCTAAGATTTATTACATAAAAAAAGAGATGAAATAGTACATCAAAATATGGAACAAATAGGAGATTCCACCCTAATCATTTTCATACAGTCCCTTATTGATTTGGTTAAAGTAAGGGTTGTGATTTTCCTGCTCAGTTGAGTGCACATGGTTGCAATTTTTTCAGACATATAGAATCTTACAAATAATGGACATGTTTTTTGTGCAAATAACCACAATTTTTCTTTGAGATGAGGATGGAAAATGTGACTAATATTAGTAGTCAGGTGGCAGTGTGAAAGTCTGTAACCTCAATACCAGAAAAACATTCTTATTGATATCTTAATATTGATTTCAAACATTTCACCCATTTAAGCTAGGGCAAAGAAGGCAAACAGAGGCCTTGTGATACACTACATGGAATAAAACAACAAATTGTCATGCCCAAAGCTCATTTTCATTCTCCACATCTCATGTCTGTCAGATTGGGCCATTATCGGGCTGATTATATAGGCTAATCCTGGCAATGAACTGAGACAAGTTGTTTTGGACTTTTAAGAATAAAAAAAATCTCCTTGAAACTTCAAAATCCAGACTTTCCAAAATTCACCAGACATGAGATACAAAGTTTTTAGCATCGCCCACGGAGCAGAACTGTAGAACCAACATGACTGCCACAAAACCTGCAAGAGCCAGACATATCATCCCGATAAAGTGCAATCATTTTTTTATGATATCCTACAAAATGGATGGCAGAACATTCTTCAAATATCTTGTTTTGTCCAGCCCAATAGTCCAAAATCCAAAGTCAATTCACAATATATATATATATATATATATATATACACACACAGAAAAAAGTAGCAGATCCTTACATTTCAGAAGTTGAAAACAGAGAATATTTGCCTTTTCTGCTTGATAAATGACTGCAAGGATTAATCGGTTATAAATTTGTTGATTAAATTAGCAAAAACTAATCATTTCAGCTGTAGTCTGGTTATTTAATTTGATGAAGTGCAAAAAAACCTGTTTGGTTAAGTTTTGGGGCCGTGTTTATACACAAATATCCCTCCAGCAGCTGGAACATGTCACAAGCATCACAGGTCAAAGTGACCAGACAAAGAAAATCCATCCTTGTTTCCTTGATGACAGTCCCCAGTGCTCCCTCATCCTTCCCCCCCTGGGAGGTTACCACGGTAACTGGCAAGGTCAGGACCCCGGCGTGTGCCATAGTTGACCGACCGCCCAACCCACGCAGCATGATATGAGTGTGTGTGTATATGTGTGTGTATGTGTGTGTGTAGCAATGTTCACACACAGAAGCCCCTTTATGCTGTTCACAGAATGGAAGCAGTTGTCAGACACACACACACACACACACACACACACAGATGATCTCTCCCAGTGAACCTGGTTCCCATTGCCTTGGGTGGAGATGGAGACTGCGAGTTGGACAACGCCCAAGTGAAACACTGAAAGAGACATATACTGTGTGTGTGTGTGTGTGTGTGTGTGTGTGTGTGTGTGTGTGTGTGTGTACTACAGCAATGGAATGATGGAATAGTTAAACAGTAGCGGAGCCTTATCATCTGAGCTGGACAATATATTTCACATAGATGAATATGTAGCTTGCAAACCAAAAAGAAGTCAGAGAAATAATTACTACATCATCAGATCAACCAGAACACCAGCCTCTGGCAGGGCAGAGTCCATCCAATCAGAACTACTTGTAGGCGGGACATCTGTCCTGCTAACCTATCCATTGCGGAACTACACAGAAGGAATATATATCTCCAACATGGAAATTAGCCTGAGGATAAATCTTAAAAATCATAATTACATGAGTTATAAATGTGGGCGGGCGAAGCACTGAATTTTAAGATGGACATGTCACCTGAACATTTTATTTTTAAAATTTAAACAACTTGGCAAAATATTACAAAAGCTAAAATATGGCTGAATGCTTCGTGAAATGACTGGCACTAACTTAAGGTGTAAGCTGAAAGTTACTTGGCCTAAACATGCAAAGCCACTGGTATGGTTCTTTAATGTGTGTTTGTCAATTATGTTTTCTGTAAATCACAATAAGGAATTCCTTTTTCTATAGTGCTGTACTGTTAACTTGACTTTGAGGAAAGTACAACAACACAGGACTGTGTCATGGTCTCCTGTGGGAACCCCCATACGTATCTAATGTGTGTTTTTTTTTTGTCCCGACTTTATGTCTGACATAAAATGTAGACAACACGCTGTGAGACAAATGACAGTGTACTGTGATAATAAAGAGTTTTCTCTTCCATGTAAGAAACAGTAACATACACACAGAGAGAGAAATCTGGACAGTGGAGCACTGTCTCATCTCATCATCTCGTGTGGTTGTCGTGGTTCACAGTCAGGGTGTATTTATCTTTTACCATCCACACCGAGGCAGGAAGAGACAGCTGGACCCGGAAAAAAAGAGAGAGGATGAATTGGAAAATAGCAGGGTGAGATAGAGGTTGGAAAAATATACACAAGAAAATGTCTGTTTGACCCAGTTTGATGGACAGATAAAGGACAGAATACATGACATGACATGAGTTTAAAGGGGGATCATGTATATAATAAAGAAAATCAGGCTGAGGCTCTTATATCAAAAGGGAGAAGGTGTATCGAATGGATGGATGAAACAAGACCGGTTGGATGGATAGATTAAAGAGATATACCCAGTTTTGTGACAGAAATTTTTTTCTGTGCATTTTTCTCACCATATGATGACTTCATAAAAAGGAGTTGTCAGAAACTGTCCTCATAAGAAAATGACAAAACAGACTGTTTGTTAGTGCCTTCCAAACCAAGACAGGAAAACCAGCTACTACTGCGACAACTACAGGACTGCAATGGACTTTATATCCCTTCTACCATTTGGGAAAGCCATGCCATGAATGTGCGTTAATCTGAAATGAACTGAAGGAGTATTTGGTACAACTATATAGAGAGATAGAGCAACACAGAGACATAGAGTCAAAGATGGGAGAGATCATCCAAGGGACAAACAGATGACCAGAGATCGAAGAAGAGGCTGAAGAGAGAGTGATGAAATGGTGTGCAACCATCAGACTGGCCCAGCAGAGACACATATCTGCATGCCAAGTGGTGTGTGTGTGTGTGTGGGTGTGTGTGTGTGTGGGTGTAAAAGTGAGACAGAGTGTTTAATGTGTGAGTCTGTGTGAGAAAAAAAACACAGGAGTCCTTTCAAAATGTGTGTGTCCATGAGTGCACTTTGCAGTGTGTGCACGTGTAGTGTGAGACGTGTGTGTGTGTGTGTGTGTGTGTGTGTGTGTGTGTGTATGTGTGTGTGTGTGTGTGTGTGTGTGTGTGTGTGTGTGTGTGTGTGTGTGTGTGAGAGAGAGGATGCTCCAGGCTCACATATGAAACCAATCGTCTCCCAGTGAAGGTTAGATGGACTCCACCACATTATATTAACATGAAGATAAATGGACCAATTCTAAAGCTTCACAACACACTAACAGGCTGCTACTTGCTCTCTGTGTGTGTGTGTGTGTGTGTGTGTGTGTGTGTGTGTGTGTGTGTGTGTGTGTGTGTGGGTGTGTGAATGTGGGTGCCATCCACAGCTGTGGATATTTATCACATCATTGAAGAGAGAGAAGAGAGACAGAGAGAAAGATGAGTTAATGAGAATGATTGTGTTCTTCCAGCCGACCATGTCTGTCTTGGCTACTAGAGGAAATGATGTTTGACTCATTTTTAAATACCAAAAACCACAAGCAAGAAAGGTAAAATTGGAACACGAGAGAAGAAGAGAAAAAAGGTGACATCAGGAGGCAGCGATGGAGAGTTATGCACGGGTCTAAAACTGAGACACAAATCTGGCTAGTTCAAGACCTGTGCCTAAAGCTAAGCAAACCTTAACCACTGCAGTGTCAGATCAAAAATCGGTTTCATTTTTGCGACAGTGATTTGTAACAGTATTGGAAGGCACTGACAAATTACGTAGTCTTGCCGACAAGGGCATCAGATCAGAAAACGTATGCGTGTCGCTCCGGAGGGCAATTACAAACAACGTACTTTGTCATTTAATTTGGAAGACTTGATGAACACATGCCGCACAATTGGCACAGTCAAAGAGAAATTTCTGAATATATTTGGTTTTTGAAAATAACCAATTTCGAACGCGACCCTAGCCCGGAGCTCTATTAATTATGTTTAAGGGGATTTTGGGGGAGTTTTTCTTTATCCACATCAAGGGTCTAAGGACAGAGGATGTTGTACCTGTAAAGCCGTCAAAGGGCTGTATAAAATCGACTGTCACCTTGAAACAAATCCGGTTCGTTGACAAAAAAAGTCATGTGTGCTACACAGTGTGGAGGAAAAACTTTAGGAGAGCAGTCAGACAATCTGCTGCTAATGACAGCTGGAATTCTGAGGTTGAACTTTGTCGAAATTGATTAATAACTTCATCAATCTAAATAAATTCACTGTTGGATTTGGATCAATTCAGCAACTGCGTTGCAGTATTCTGTCGCTGACTTCAACAAAAAAAAGTGTTGTGAATCTGCCAGAACTGTGATTTCACTGCTCTGTCTACTGTCTTCTTCATAGCAACAACCAACGAGACTCGTGTTCTTTCCACCTTCCTTCTAAACTGAATAAAAATATGATTGTGCGACAGTGAATCATTTATGACCAATGGCTATAAAAAAAACAAAGCTATTGTTCCAGGAGATACATGTCTATGCTCAGTAACACTGAGATTATATCATTAAAACTTTCAAATGTAGGTTTATGGTAAAAAACAAACAAACATATATACTGGATCCTGCAGCTCCTGTAACTTTTCTACTAAGTTATAGAGAAAGGGTTAAAGGAAGGCTGTACGGAGAGAACACTGAGGCTGCAGGAAGAGGACAGGTTGAAAGAGAAATATGTAAAGAGTTAAAAATGGGAGAAAAACAGACAATTATCCTTATGTTATCCTAAGCTTTCTTAAGCCCTTTACATGGAATATGTAACATTGCTCACTTCATCTATCTGTGTAAGTGATAGATAGTTCCAGCACATAGCCCCCGTAAACCCACAACTTTACACTACACACTAATTAGTGAGCTTTAGAGGCGCAGGTAGGGGGATTTTTCTTTGGACAGAGCCAGGCTTGTTATTTCTATGCGAAGTTAAGCTCACTCTCTCCTGGCTGTAGCTTTACAGACAGACATGAGCCCTTCTCATCCAACTCTCGGCAAGAGAGCGGATACATTTCTATTCATAGAAAGAGAGATGAGGAGGAAAGACACAAAAGTTGGCGTGCTGCAGATAGTGAGGCACTCTTTTGTTGAGACCGTGATGGTCAATGAATGGTAACCCACGTCCCTGGAGTATTTTGGTTTAGTTTCTGTATTAAATTTACATGTTAACGTAAATGACCTGACCCCAGCACCGAGCCGTGAGATTCCAGCTCACGGTTTGATGACGGATCTGAAGAGAACGCTGGAACCGGCTCCTACCAGCCAGAGTAGAGTTAAGCCACTGCGGGAAGCGAGTCAGGCTCACCGAGATTCAGGTGGGTTTCTTGTTGTTGTGGCCTGTTAGTAGCTGGCACAGCCATAAGGCTTAGTGGTAATTAAACAATCATTTTACCAGTACTGCCTGTGCCGTGACAGTAGACTGATCTGACCTGAGAATCATCTCCTTAACAGCTTAAATTTGGCTCATTCACTGTGTTTTGTGGTTTATTAAACTGGTTTTATTTGTTCATAAGAGATGATAATGTAATAAATTAAGTAATAAATATATTATAGTGCTCGCAAGAAGGCGACGTGTTTAATTTTCGTTTCGCTAGGCTGGCAGCATTCAAGTCAGACTTGTGTCTTCATTTTCCCCTCTTTCATTCTTTTCTGGTTTGTTTTTTTTGCTCAACACAGCGGAACAACAACTTGAGTAGGATGGATGGATGTGGCTGATGGAGTGAGAGACAGAGATCCTGCAGCTTTTACATCTGTCTGTGTGGGCAAAAGACCGAAAAAGATGAAGAGAAAAAAGAAGAAACACCAAAAACCGACTCAAATGATTTTTCTCTCCAGCTTTCAAAACAAGAGTTGTGACGTCTTACTGAGGCTGTAAAGATGGACGGGAGACACAACTGTGGCTTTGGGGTTACATTGTGTGGGTGTATTGTCTGCGTGTTTGTATGCACGAGTGTGTGTGTGTGTGTGTGTGTGTGTGTATATTTAATTGTTAGATAAAACATCGGATTGAAAATTAAAACCAGAAGTTTGGTACTTAACAGAGATTTTACAGAACTACATAAGATCAAAAACAAACTGGAGTCACCACTCGCCAACACGTTAAATAAGGATTTTAACTTGTGACCTGCTGGAAGTTTTTGATCCAAACATTTGGTACGAATGTGGGAAGTCAAATTAAAACAAATACGAGAGAAAGAGCCTCATGAAGAGCTAAAAACTAAGTAAATAAAATGTGTAAATCCTGATTTGAACCTTTGACCCTGCATGATCCGAAGATGTGGGAAGAGACCGGGATTAAACATGTAAAGCCATCACTCATAAACAAGTTTAAATTGGGCCAGTGACCCAGTGCATCTGACCATGTGGAAAACAGTTTACGGGTATGAATCCCAGCAGCTAAACAGAGCCGCTGAGGCCCATATGGATCCAGTTGTCCATCAAAGGCCAGAGAGGGAAAAATAAACACTTTTTATATGATTTCTCTCTCAGAAAGACTTTCTGGCCCAAAACATTCTGCTGAAACTGTGTTTTTGTGCATCGCTCAAAATGTAGTTGTGCGTTTGTCTGCGTAAGTGTGACTGTATGTGTAAATTTGCATGTGTGTGCGCGCGTCCAGTCCCGTGTATCGATCCTGACTGATGTGGCCTGTGTGCAAGTGATGTTTATTTTCTGCCGTGATTACACAGAAAAGCAGAACAGAGAACAGAGAGAGATGAAGGAGTGATGGAGAACCAGAAGTGAAAGAAAAACACGAAGATAGGGAGAGAAGATGAGAGCGGCAGATGAAGGGGAGGAGTGAAGGAAGGCGAAAAAGGAGCAGATTATTTTGGTTTTCCTGTTTGAGGTCAGGGACAGCTGGGAAACAGAGTCTGTAAATCTGATTCTGAAGGTTAGATTTTGTTACATTACATGACATTACACTGTAGTACATTACACCCACATGTTTTAGCTGGGAACCATTACCAAGGAGCAAGAGGATTCATCAAAAAATAATAATATATGAGGTGAATTAGAAAGGTTATTGTATATAAAGTTGGATATATAAAAGAACAACTTACATGTCGGACCCAATCCAAAAAGGACCTAAGGGTCGGGTTATCCAACAGAACTAGTTCATATGATGTTTTGTCCAAACACTTTAGAAATCAAAAAAGTGTTCATACTTGTTTTGACAGCCACATTTGAAGGTGGAGTGAAAAGCCGGCTGTCATAGAGAGAGGCCATCCAACAAGCAGCAGGCTTGTTGAGCTTGTGTCCTAACTTCATGTATTTTGGCAGTTCCTTATTAAAAAGTAAGTGAACTGCAGCGAACGACAGTGACTACATCCCATAATATTACGATAGACAACACTTTTTGATCCCATTTCTACCTGGCGGTCATTATTCATAAAGGTCGAGTTGCAGCTTCGACTTAAAATGCTCTTTTATATCTTCAGCTCTTGTGACACCAGAACTTGGACACGTAAGAAGCTGATGATGCAGGATGACATCGCTAAAACCGTCCAATGAATGAGTTACCTGTGAGTCTGTAAAACTTCATGTTTACAGCGCTCGTTTTGTTTGTATTGAGCCAGTGTGAACACGGAAAGGACCCGAACTAAAAGGCAATCTCATATTTTCCTTGGTCCAGACCAAATGAACCAAACTACAGGTGTGAAAGTGACCTTTAAGATGTAATTCTAAAGACTGGAATCTAGTAGACTGTGCTGCTGTAATGCATTCCCCAGCCTCAAGTTTCAAATAGGCAATTTGAGACATAATGGTGCCTTAAAGAGAGGTTGTATTTACCAAGCTCCAGAGTAAACACCATAATTACTCATTGATCTGGTACTGAAAACTTCATAAGTGGACATGTTCAGACTGTGCCAAGTTCACAAGGTAAAGTTTTAAAATGTCAAAGTATTTTTTTTTTTAAATCACATTGTTTCAATTTATCAGTTAAAATGCTATAAACAATCGTTCACTATTTCTGAAAAGAGAACGAAAGAATGTTAACTTTGGTTTTCAGCCGCCTAACAACAATGTTCTCGTGACTTACATTCTGAGCATATCTCGTACTTGGCTTCCCATGTTGAAAATACAACATTACGAGCGGTGCTAGAAGGCAGCACAAGGTCAATGGCAACCTTTTGAAAAGCCATTTCTACCATATAATACTTGACAGCAACCAGTGCGTCTGTTATCTCAATCAATCTTTGGTTTTAGAGGAAAAAAATGTGAAATATTTCTTTAATACTTCACAAACTGGTTTCACCTCCAAGTTTTGCATTTTTATTGATTGAAATCCACATGCTGCATTCAGGCCAAACCATCTGGCGGGCTCACACTCATTCATCGACAATGTAGTGGCAGAAATAAAGCCTTAAACGAAATAAATCCGTCTTTTGCTCACAGTGTGTCAGGATCAGGTGTAAGTCAATTTTGTGCAACAAGGGTAGACAGAGGTCACATATGTAAAAAAAAAAAAAAAAAAAAAAAAAAAAAGATTTTTGAGCACCGTGACCCCGCCTGAAGGATTCTTTAAGTATTGTCCTTTATGAAAACGGCCCTATATCCCCCGTCCTCCCCACCAAACCAAACAAGCATCCAGCCATCACAAACACTAAATGCAGGAAATTTAAAAAAGACGAGGGCAAAAGGACAGCAGGGACTGTGTGTGTACAAATACAGGAAATACCAGCTTTCTCCTACAAGTGCTGTTCATGCATAAAAGATTTCATGGCCCCAACTGTCTTGTGCGCTTCCCTCTGCATGACAACTAGTAAACACACACACGCACACCTCCAATGGATACAATGAGCTCTGTCATGTACAAACAAGCCGCAGAACAAAACCACAACTTTCTAAAGCAAATGACTTTAAAAAGCAGAGACATAATGACGGCCGTGTGACAGGAGCAAACCTCAAAATTGATCTGAAAAATAAAAAGGAGAAAATTGAAAACACATCCCCGTTTTCAGCTGAAAACATTAAATAATCTTCCAAACTAATTCATTAGGAATTATGCAAATCTGCCATCTCTTGTTAGATTGACAACTATGAATAATTCAGGATTCTCCTTGCGGTAGCCTTAGTGCTTTAGTGAGACGCTCCCGGCTGCTGTTTGTAGCCAAACCTGACCTTTGACCTCTATGAAGGGAGGGAGTCAAAGCAAGAAGGACAGATTTTCCAATGGGGATCAAGAAAATTATTACTATCACATTACTATTGTGGTACTGGATGGGACATTTTACTTTGTGCAATTCCCACAAATAAAGAACGCAGGGTTTCCCATGTTTGAGATGCTATAATAAAATATAATAGAGCATTTAGCATCAGCATGATGTAGTTGATATAAAACAAAATAGACAGATATCCCACATTACAAGAATGTGAAACTCATGTGGACAAAACTATGTCAATATTTTGAGGTTGAATAAATGTTCAGCACTGAAAACAGTAGGTATGCAGCAAAAAAAGAGCAGTGGTGGAAGAATTATTCAGATTCTTTACTTAAGTAAGAAGAAGTAATTTATCAGTTTAGTAATTTATACCACTTGGGGAAATACATTTTTTTCCACTTTGTTATATTTTTTCAGTACACACACACACACACAGGCCTGAAATACACACATGCCTGCTCAAGGGCACCTCTCCCGCTTCCAGACCACACACTCCGTATCGACTGGACCGTGCTGGACTTGACAGCTGGAGTAAACGTACTCCATTACAAGGAAAAGTCCTGCATTCAGAATCCTGTCAGCTTCATGTACTTAGGTAGGTAGGGTGTGTGATTCTAATCCAATACATGTCTTTCTGTCAATTTCAGCAAATGTGTGCGCTGAGAAAACATCCGGTGTTTGTACACAGCCCTCCTTCTGTGACTGGGAAACAAACGAAGAGGCTCGCAGCGGGCCACACAACACTATTCCAGCCATGATCTGTGTGCCAGGTAACGTTAAATGACTTGCCCATGGACGTTCAGCATACTCTCTAGTTTGCCAAGATATGCTGCTGTTGTGAGGATATATATATATATAGTAGTTGTGAGGATCGCTGTCTGGAGCTCTCTGGATGTTAGCTTTGCAGCAGCAACTGTGTCAACAGTTTGCTAACCCACAACCTAGCCAACGTTAGTTACATTACTTGCTGTGTTGTTGTTCGCTCTTTATCATGGTATCTGACATGGTATTGGATTTCTCCAGAATTGAATACGCCACCTTTAAAGTATCAAAAAGTAAAAGTAGTGTTTGTGGCAATTTTCTGTAGCCGTTTTCTGGTTTTGGCACAAGATGGCGTCCCCATTCGTCGACAAAACTCGGATTAGCTAAACAGTTTTTCAAACCAGCAAAACAGCTGTCAATGAGCGCAACACCGGACCTATTTGAATCACTGAAAAAATCTGACATGTGATCAATAATTCAGGAACCAGGCTACCTTCAAACCTTTATTTAAAAAAGGGAGAGATTCTGAGTGTTAACAGAAATCTACAACACTTTCCGTTGTTTGAGGACGTTTTTCTAAACGAGAATAAGCCAGGCGATTGTACGACTACATGAGAAGTTGTTTATTTGTATTGAAACCAGGTGATATTACAGTGTGTCACCTCCTTCGTATATTTTTTTTCACTTCACAAAGTTAAATCATTATGTCACAGTAATAGGCATGACCGGGTAGACAGAGGTCATAGATGTTAATAAAAGTAGACCAAATGACGTGTGAAAACACAGTTTTTGGTTACTAGCATGAAAATAAAAACTGATTATGAATGATTACTGAAGTCATTTGGAGTTCTGCGTTTTCATGGATATTTTGGGAGTCACTTTGGTTAGCTGAGACGGCGTGGTGTGTTTGGGCCTCAGATCTTTCTTATACGAGCTTTGTCGCACGTCTTTGGCCTGCGCTGTCCTTGCTGCGTTCTCTCTAATGATAAACAAAAACACCATAAAACTAATCCTCATGAAAACCAGCGACATCAAAATGGGCCTAAACAAGCACCGCTGTGTTCTGCCCCGGGTTTGGAATTCTATCCACATGTTCCCATTTGATCCCTGTTATTGCAGTCACTGAAACACAAATCCCAGCGACATTCCCACAACCACATGACTGGGACTGCCTCAGGGTCAGAGAGAGACACTGTTTGCCAGTTTGCATGCATGCATTAGTGTACACCCGTGTGTTTCTCTGTGTGTGTTTGTTCTGCCAGCAGCGCTCCATATTATTTGGCCAGTAGCAGTAACACACTCTCAGCTCGTCAGTGCGCACCCTCCTGGTGGAGGTGAGCCCTGTGGACGAGCAGCAGCAGTGGGCCCTCTGGATGAGATGGGCCTCCTGGATGAGGTGATTTATACTTCAGCTCTAGCTCTGCACTGGATGCAATTATACTGCAACTCTGACAACAGTAGATGTAAAGCTTTCTGAGTAGCAGATGGGTGTGGTTCACCATATCAGATTAACTCAAACAGTATCAAGTCAATTGTCCATTACAGAAAAGTCAATTCAATTTACTTTCAAGTACTGTCCACTAAATGTTTTAAGCCTTTACTGGCTACATTTGTCACTGAAGTTTGTTGAGAAAATATTATTAATATTATTTATTACATATTAATACATGTGTTTATTCATATGTACTAAATATTAATGTATGCTCTTAGGACTTGAGACATTTTGAGAAATACCTTAATTTGTTTTCCTGCTGAGAGTTAGACGGACATAAGATTGATCTTAATTGACGTCTCAGTTGACTCCAGATTTGACTTGGACTTGTCTCGATTGACTTGAATTAGTAAGGAGTAAAATGCATATCTTTTAGGGCCGGTCAACATCAGGTCTTGAGTCATTTGAGAGACCTGAGTCGAGTCTCTTATTATAACAACAACAGCACAAAAGGGCAATATACAAACAGTGAAAACGTCCTGAAAGTGTAAAAAGCAGAAAGTTGAAGGTGAACTTTCAGTCACCGAGCAGAGCTGAAGAGCGATGACCGGATCGAAGCCAAGACACAAACACACAATAATACATGCACATGAATGCCCATGCCATTTTAAAGCAAACCTAATGATGTTTATGCAGCTATGTACACATTTTGAACAAACTACTACACTACATGGCCAAAACTATTTGGACACATGACCATTACACCCACATGTGATTGTTGAACATTAATCTGCTGCTACTGACCTGCTCCTCTCTTCTGGTTTGAGGATTTCCACCAGATATCGAAACCTGGCTGCAGGGAAGAGTATTAGTGAGGTCCAACACTTATGTTGGTTGATAAAGCATTTAAAAATGCAAGCAAGCGAGCCAGAGTGTTCAATATGGAGGAAGCTATCGTAGTTTATTAGCTCTGTTGCACCATCCACTTTTATTTATCCCTCCTCTGTCAGAGTATAACTGCTCCACAAGAGAGGTTTGCAGACAGTTATGAGAGACGAGTTAATTACCCTATACATCTTTAGAATAAACTTACTGTCTCATTCGCAAGTTAGACAGTTAGCAAGCAAACTGTCAGCTCACACAGCTGAAGAGTGTGTGAAAGTAAGGCCACTGATAGTTAGCAAGCTGGCTCGGAGAGCTTTTCCCCCACTTCAATAACTTTTTATTGAATAAAATGATCTACAGTCCTGAGAACAAAATGCCACGGGGGCTAAACGGTCCAATATAGGGAAAATAGAAAGAAGCTCAGAAAACTGTTGTGACCGACTAGAGCAAGTATGTTCCAGGCTGGCTATCACGTTAGCAGTTAGCTGGCCAGCTACAGTAATTCACAAACTATTCCTGCGAGTAGTCACTACGCCACTAAGCTTCTAAAACAAAGTATTTTGCGCATGGATGAATTTTGCTGTACCACTCTGGGTGCTACTGGGCCTTTACTCTGTGTGTTTCTCTCTTTAGGTTTCTCTTTCCATCTTGCTCTCTCTCTCTCTCTCTCTCTCTCTCTGCACCTACAGTAATAAGTCATCATGCACCATTACATTGACATGACTGGACCAAGCACCATGTACACACACACACACACTTCTTCCAAAAATTTTACAAAATACAAAGGCTTTTATAAGATGAATACAGTACTCTTTGTGAACTCAGGCTTTCTTTCTTGTGTACTGTACTGCTACACACTCATTTACAACTCCCCTCAACACACACACTTCCCCGCTTGGTTCACACATCTTGCTGTAATAATTTGGGGGTGAATAAAGGCTTTTTATTGAGGTTTAATGATGTGTTCACTCTGAGTAGCTCTCTAATAGTGACACAGAACAGAGAGCTGGCACAGGGATCGGCCATTGGCTGTGTGACTCACACCCACACACACACACACACACACACACACACACACACAAAAACGTGTTACAGTAAGTCGCTGACCCTCGCCTGACAGTCTGTCAATATACGAGTGGGAAAAGTCATGTCTCCCACACTGTTAACATAGAATTCACAACCCCTTTTCTTACTTTCACACCCTCTTCATGTGTTTGTAAAAAGAACGTGCATGTAAAAGGCTCTCAGGGCGTATTAAACAGGAATGGGAGCCAGAGGAGACGGCTACGGGTACTGTGACAAACTAATTAGCCTGTAACATGGAAAATCAGTACTGCAGTCAGAGCAGAGGACACCAATAAGGTTCTTTGCAGCAGAAATGACATCTGGCGCCATCATGGAGGTTCAGTGGAACAACTGGTTATATGGAGATAATGGTTAAATCTAGGGCTGCAACTAACGGTTAATATCAATATCAAATATTTTTTCAAGTATTGTTTAGTGTATAAAATGTCAAAATCAAGTTCCCAGGGACCAAGGTGATATCTTTAAATGTCTTTGTTTTGTGTATAATAATATAAAATAGAGAGAAGCGACAACTCCTCACATTTGAAAAGATGGAACCCACTAATGTTTGGAATTTCTGCTTCATGAATGAGTTAAACAATGAATGGATTATCAAATTTGTTGTTTTTGTGTCGATTGACTAATCTTTTAATTGGTCAATCGTTTCAGGTATAGCTACATCTGTAAGAACTGATAAAGGTCCTATATAGATATAGCTCCTGTTGATTTCAGCTGAAGATCCAATAAATCAATATAATTCCAATTAAGATTGAACAAAATGATAAAATGTAAAGCAAAAGAGGCCTCTTGCAGTGAGAACCCTACCATGAATTATCACCAACTCTGCAGCTCTACTGAGCTTTTGAGTTTCTTTTGGCTCATAGTTTGGGTTTTCCCACACCTTTGCTGTCTGGTTCAGTTTCACCGTTCTTCTAATCAACTGGCAGCTGTTTTTAGCCAACAAGCTCTGATAAACCCACTGTTCGCTAGCCTGCCCAGCAACAGAAGGCAAACAAAGTTAACAACTAGCTTCCGAAGAAAGTGGAACATTTAGCAGCTAAAGAGTTTGTGAAGCCCAAACCAGAGCCACAGGGAGAGTGCCCATTGGACTTACATTTATCAGGTGAACAGAAACACAATTCCAAATGAATGATAATGTTGCTCCGTGTCTACTTGATGTGTAAGCACGCAATTGTTTGCTAACATCTTAGCCATTATAACTTTATAAAGATGATAGCGTCAAGGATGTGTGACCATTCAGTTTGTTTTGGAGTACTTCTGCCTCTTAGCGCCAACAATTTATTATTGCAGCTTTAATTTTAGTGAGGTTTTGTGATATCTACTACTGACACAATTCTGTCACCAACCTGATAAAGTGAAGGGGAACTAAATTTGGTTTGTGGTACACAAAGCATCAAGAAAATTACATCTGAAAAACTCAACAGCAAAGTCTGTTTCCAGGAACAATGTCAAACGGTCACTATTTCTCTCAACACAGAATGATACGTCCTTCATGTGTCGACATGTTAGTGTGCAGGTAGTCAAGCTGACATGCTACCCTTCTTGTACATATGTGCTGATCACATTACACAAGAGTAAGAGCTGGCTGAACATATGCTGTGGTTACAAAACATTGTCTAAACATGGTAATCAATCAGTGATTCACTTTTGGGATGACCGGCATCATGGTAAGATGGTCAAGTTGTCCGTATATACCGTAGGGTTGTACACTTCAAATATGTTTGTAAGGTGGCATGTGTCTTTGAAAGGTTTCAGATTTATAACCCTTTTGAACTAGATTTTAAGGGTGAGACATGTCAAAATCAGTTTGAAATGCCAATATGGTCAAAGAATTTGTGGTAAGTAAGAGGAGAGAGCTACGTTCAATACAAATTTCATCAGTTGAGCTCAATAAAATGGCTGTTACTCAAAAACTGAATCAACATTTCAGTAAAAAAAAAAATTAGATTCTAGAAATAAAGAAATGAAGGCTGACTTTCTTATTAAAGCCCTTGTAAATTAGCCTACAATTAAAGTCTGAATGGATTTTCCAGGTCAAAATGTCATTAAATATATTAATTTCTTAATAACCACGTAATTTTCTTTTTACTAAAGAAAAAGCAGGTAAGTTTTGCTGGATTTTTAAGCACTGACCAGTGCTAATGTCTGTCTGTCTTGGTAAGTAAGTCGACCATGTTGGGGGTTAAGGAGCCTCTGTGTTGTTTACTTTAAGGTGCCTGGGAAAAGCCCAAGGGTTCATGAGCAGTTCATACGGCCCTTGTAAGATGCTGCAAAGGGGCCTTTAAGGTATTTATAACATGCTACTATAGAGCCCCCCCACTGCTAAAACAAATCATTAGCATCCTGCAAAAACCTTATATGACTCTGAAGAGGCAATTTTTGAGGAAATGAGAAAACCTGGCTTATTTTCTCATCGATGCCGCTGCATTTTTGACATTTCAGAAGGTGCTGTCAAAGGTCAGGCCTCGGCCCAAAGTCAGGAACTTTAAAGTTACTTATGAGAACTAAATACAACTTTTTTCTTTCATGTTTTACTTGACTGTTTTGTTCCTCTGATTTAATTAATCTCTTTGTCAAGGTTGTTGAGCTGCCTTAAATATTCATGTCCTATTAAAATCAGAAATTGGCTTGAGTATAGGGTTTATCGTCAACAAATTAGTTTAATGATACTGGAAACAATGCCATTACATTATTGTTTTGATATTTTCTTGCATTATTTGCTTCTTATTACATTACAGGCTTCATTGCACTTTGTTTTATTACATTATTGGCATTTGCTATGGGAAATGATTAAGTTAAAGGCCTCCAAAGGGTCAAACAGGGGTTAGTGTCTTATTGACTGACCACTGCAGAGATTGAACCCATGACCTTGCAGTTGCAGAGCAGCTTCCAAACCACAAGGCCACTTCTCCATGTGTAGCGGCATGATTGGAGAGGTTTTGGTGTCAGTTTGGGTGACAGGAGGGCCTTTGTGCAGCGTTGAGGGCCTGCCTGGGAAATTGAAGTTTAAATAGCGCTCGGGGGCTTGTAAGAGCGTCCTTGATGGGCTCTTAGGGAGTTCATTGCGTGGTGGAGAGGGTTCGAAATGTAGTGATGAGGGTTCATAAGGCTGGTGTTACAGGCACAGGAAGGTCAGGAATTCTGCAAGAAGCTAATGGTGGGTCCCAACTTGGAGCCTTTTTTCGACCTGATGGAGAAGAATTAGAAAATGTTTTGCGCTTTCTTTCATCTTGTCATCCTCCCACTTCATTTGCTTTTTATCTTCGATTCGCTTCACTTCACACAGCTTCCTGTTTTGGTGTACTTTGGCTAAAAAGTGGCAATCCATGAATACAAAATGCCTTTACCCTCATTATTTTCTGATTCTGACTGATTCATTCACTCAATTCCTTATACGTTTATTTCATCTTGTCATCTCTTATTCCCAGCCACTCTCCCCTCTTCTCTTCCCCTCATCACCCTCTACTCTTGATGGGAAGCTTAGGGTCAATGTGTTTAACACACCCACAAATATATGGTCTTTCTCTCTAAAGAGGGCCCCCTGTTTCTATTGAGACCCCAACATGCTCATTAAAATCCTACCATAACTGTTCATCCCTTTTTCTCCTCTCCCCCTTCCCTTTTCTCTCCAACTTTGCTACTTTCCTGCCCTTCTGTCTTTCTTGTTTCTCCCTGCATATCTCCATATGTTCTTTTTCATCCCCCCTTTATTGCTCATCTTCAGTCCCTCCTTCTTAGTATCATCCCACTTTCGCCCTCTTTCACTGTCCTTTTCACCTCTCCCATCCTGGAGGTGAAGAGTGCGGAGGAAAAATGCCACTAACGTTCCTTTTGTCTTGCACTTTCCTTTTCTCATTTCCTTCCACATACTTTCCTCCCATCATGGCCCGCTGCGCAATTTCTCTTCGTTCCGATTTCTCCGCCTACAGTAAAAGCCCTGGGGTGAAGAGTGCAGAGGAGAGTGTTTTTGCTATGGAAGTCATGGTCATTACTGAGCTATGGACGATCAACAGAGGGAAAGAGGGATGGAGGAGAAGAAAGAGTTTGGAGGAAGACTGGATGCTTAAGCTTTATACTGCATGTCCATTCAACTGTCAACCAAACTTTTGAGTGCACAAAAAGTGCAGTTTCCATTAGCCTAGTTAAACCAAAGTAGGCGTCATGAATGCAAATCACGTCAACTGAAATCTATCTGTATGGTGCAGAAATTCTCACTGGTTTAGTGAAATCTAAGTAGGTGGTACCAAAGAACTGCCATTTTTCAGAGTTAACTGACAAAGAGAAGAGGAAAAGAAGCTTAAAAAGGAAACTTCGTCAAAATATATGAATAGAAGTGTCTTCTTGTGTTTATTGCAAAGGCTAAGGCTTGTTGCCCTTTAGCCGAGCAACACTCGTGACTTCTCGTCACAGGTTGGATATGTCTACAAATGGTATAAGCAGAATAACCAAGACTTTATAGTTCTTAGCCACGTTATCAGCATTGGTCAAGGGATGGCAATGTCAGTCCACCACTTTTGTCCAGACTGAAATATCTCAACAACTATTGGATGGATTGCATTGATATTTTGTAAAGACATTCATCCCAGGATAGTGACTTCCTGAATTTTTCACCATGAGGCTCACATTTGTGGTTTTGAGTTAATTATCTTTATAACAATTGGATGAATTATCATGAAATTTGGTACACACATTCATGTTCTCCTCAGCATGAAATGCAATAACTTTGGTAATCCCTTAACTTTTCATCTAGCACCATGATCAGATCAACATTTAATTTAAATTAAACCAATACTTTGGTTTATGGCCAAATATCTTAAAAACTTATGACAGTCCCATCAGCCTCAGCTATCATTTGTGCTTAGTGCCAATTAGCAAACACTAGCATGCTAACATGCTAAGCTAAGTGAAATATATAAACATCTACTTAATGAATTGGCATGAATTTTGGTACAGTGAGTCATTCATGTTCTCCAGACGATATTGAATCCTCGTTGAATTTGTCTTTCCTATCTAGAGAATCATTTTGCAATTTACACTGTAACGTCTTTGCGAATCCCGACCCCTGACCTAGATAATAAATAACCTCCATCTTTTTTTTTTACCATTACAGTCAAGCGCACTGACTTAGCCATGTTTTTTAGTGCCAACTTTGAGGTTTAAATGAAGATGAATCCTGAAATTATATCTGGCTCCAGGTCAGTTAAGCCTGAGATGTTTTAAGATGAAAAATCTGCCCCACAGACTGCTGCTCAGTCACAAATGAACTCTTAATTTTTGGGCAGGTTTTTATTATTAGTCGGTTTCAGTTCATATTGGCTATACTTAATGCTTTCATCAGAAGACAAAAACCAAAGACTTGGCAATATTCTCAGGTAGAAACTAATGACTGTTCTGTAAGGTCATGGTGGACTTCAGGAAATGCAATCACTATTTTGCCACATAAAAGAAATTCTGTAACTTTGGGTCAAACCAGCATAAAGCTCTTGTTTGCCACTCGTTTTATCATTTGGTTTTCATCCTCTTCTCTCCTTTCTTTCTTTTGCATTGCATCTCTCCTCTTTCTCTCTTCTTCACTGATGGCTTAAGCAGGTCTCGTGAAATGTCTACAGACACACACACAGAAAGAGAAAGAGGACTCTGAGGGGTGCTCATGGTTCAGAGGCCAAACAAATGTTCTGTCAGATTTACTGGCTGAGCGAGGTTGGTGGCACCCCCTCCACACACACACACACAGTAATCCTCTGGACAAATTTGGACAAACAAATTATGTCCTATCATACACCCACACACAGTTCATTCCCTCACCTTATGACCTCACCACTACATGACCTTCCTTAACCTTTACCATCACTTTAACATTCACCCCTGCATGGCTGACCTTTACCCTCACCCTGACCTGAACCTGACCTTAAACTCCACCCCTGACCACTCACTTTGAAAATACTCTAAGAAAACAGCCCTCTAACTGACAACTTATCCTATTTTTTATACTCTTGTGGGGAAGCTGTTAAGTAAAAAATACAGCACGTGGTTGCATATACCGTATGTCAAGTAAAGCATCTTTGAGTATTTATGGATCAAAATAACCCTCCTTTCTCTTGCTGAAAAGCATTAAAATATTCTCAGTCATACCTAAATGTTATCAAATGCAACCAGACTGTTACAGTTTCTAGCTGCTAGCAGGACTTTTGACTTCCCACATTTGAGCATTTGTTTGACATGTGAGAACTTAATTTCATATGCAACAAGAATGTTCACAGGTGGAAAAGTCATTTTAGGTAACATTCAGGTAGAGTTCTTCTTCAGCACGAATAAAACAGTGGGTTTTTGGACACATGGCTTTGGCCAATCTGCTTACTGAAGCTTGGAGATTTATTTCCGTTCTGAAAAATTATTATTTTTAAATTATTTTGCCAGTTTTGTCCCCTAAATAATGAAGCCAAACAGTGTTGTAAAGTAAAGAAAAATTTTAAGTCTTGTGTTTGTTACACAGCAAGAGTCCAAGGTCTGTGTCCTGCAGCATGGTGAGCAAGCATCTTAGCCTATATATATACACACACATGTGTTTGGATGTCATTTGGCAAAAATATTGTTGAGCTGAATCGATTAGTCGATCAACAGAAAAATTATCTGCAACTATTTTGATAATCGATCAATTATTTAAATAATTTTTTTCTAAAAACAATGCCAAACATTCATTAGTTCCAGCTTCTCAGTTGTGAAGATTCTCTGCTTTTCTGTGTTTTATATCAGTGTAAACTACATATCGTTGGGTTTTGGACAAATGGACAGACAAACAAAACAAACAATTTGAAGACCATCTTATCTTGTAGCATGAAACACACATTTGGCACTAGTTTTAAGACAACTTTCTGTCTATAGTGACTTTTATAGTTAGACTTTACAGTTTGGTATACGCAGACTGTATCTTTGTGTGTGTGCAGACGTACATGCCATGAGTGTATTTTGTGTATGTAAAAAAACTGTGGTGGCGGCAGTGGTGGTAAGGGAATATAATGTGTGGATGCATACTTTGTGTGTGCGTGTGTGTAGATGTGATGTGACCCTGGTACCTCAGCTGTTATTGTTTAACATGAGAGGGTGCAGTCGGACCCTGTGACTGATTTTTCGACACCTTCACAACACGCACAAGCACACACGCGTACATACAAAGTCACAAATGAGCTCTCAGCACCTCGGCTAGAAGGCATTCCTGTGACATGTACATGCAAAAGGCACGGGGTCACACTCAGGACTGGCTGAACGTGTGTGTTTCTTCCTTAAAAAGACCACAGTGGGTGGAGTTTGTCCGAATTCATCCAATCAGAGAATGTTATCTAGAATTTACCAGAAACAAACTCTGAGAGGCATTTATTTTTTTGCTCTGTTTTTCCATCAAGTTTCATGTGTACTTTTAAAATGTCTATTGTGTAAGAAAATAGAAAAATTGAAGTGTGTAATCCATTTCTTCAGGCCTGAAGTGGAATTCAACTTCATAATAAACAGAGAGAAGCATCTCAAATTTTAAATTTGTGTGTGTGGCCTCAAATACACTCCCAAGACTCCCATTACCACTGACTCACAAAAGATAAGATTGTATTCCAGTTAATGGGTTTTACTTTATTGGTATTGTATATTTTTACATGTTGTATTTGTATTTATTGTATTCTGGTTCATGAGTGAGTAACTGTTCATAGTCTAGTGAGACTATAACAACAGCAAAAAGATTGAAAGCAGTCATTACACTCAATAATATAAACGTTGCTTATCTTGTGGAGACGTCCTGAAAATCCCTCAAACCCACCTGGAAATTTTCAGACTAAACTTTGGCTCGGTCACACCTGAAAATGGCACAAAATTCATCCGCGTGTCTTCGCAAAATATGCCGTTGTAGAAGCTTGATGGCGTAGTGATTACTCGTACCCTACTGTGGCTGGGGTGCTCGGAATATGCTAGCGCTAGTCAGTCACGATAGCTCTCCAAGCTAACTAGCTTGCAGTCACTTAGCAAGCTAGTTTCCTCGGTCCCTAACAGGACACTTCACACAGTTTATTAAAGAAGTGTTAGTATTGTCTCAGAGCTGTCTGCAAACCATGCCTCTGTTGTGGAGCATTTTATAACCGGGCAGAGGAGATTAAATAAAAGTGGATTGTGCTAAGCTAACAGCTCTCAGTTCCCTCAAAGGTCAGCACTGTCAGGGAAGTGTTTTATTGGTCAACGACGCAAGTTCACAATTCAAAGTTCAGCTCAATAAATGATTCCCATAGATTTACTTCGGCCCCGTGAGTGAATCCAATGAAATTAATAGATTTTTGCCTTTTATTTTGATTTCATCATTGTTAAAGAGAGTCTAGAGAGAAGCACAGGCTCTCAAGAGAGAGTCTCTCAAGCCTGTACATTCTATTTGAATGTACTATTGAAATTAAACAATACGAGGTGTTTCTTTCAGCCCAGTTATCTCGGCTCTGACGTGTATTACTTGCTGCCAAAGTGTTTTTCTTACAAACTGCCACTGGGGGTTGCCATTGCCAAAGACAGAAAGAAGTATAGTGGCTTTTATGAAATAATTTGCCAAATTCTCATTTAGTATGCCTTTGGTCCGCGTCACTCTATGCTAACTGATATAGGCTAACACAGTAATAACAGAGGACACAGTCCTTCTGTTCATGAAAGCTTTTCTATTTGTTCTGAATGCTCTGTCTGGTTGCTCTTACACTCAGAGGAAGTGGTGTGTTTTACATTTTCATTTTTTTGGAATAAAGACAAGAACCTAGACAGTTAGCATGATATCGACAGCCACCATGGCTGAACAGGCAAAGAAAAGGGGACCATCAACAAAAACTGAGACTACATCAGCAGAAGCTCCAAAGAGGACAAAGTCACAGTCCTGCACATGCTGTTTGATTGACACGGCATTCCTGGGACGTGCACCAAGAATGCTCAACAGTGGATAAATTCTGGTTGTTTGACAAAGCTACAACTACATGTACTGTAGCAAGTGAGGAGATAAGTGGAAAAAGTCAAATCAGTCATCCAGTGGTCATTCTAAACATTATAAAGCCATACTGGCTCAAATCTCATGGTGCTACATGCTATTAATGCAAAGTTGTTTTTATTCTGTAACCATCTTTTCTCTCTCTCTCTCTCTCTCTGAAGGGAACTCTTTTCCATAGACGTCAGAGAGAAAACACAGTACCCACAATCACACACACACACAATCACACACACAGACCGGGAGTGGGGGGTGTTGGGGCATGTTTGTGGTTAGCGCGGAGGAATTACCACGGGCTTATTCCGTCATTTGCCAAAGCTCGGGGGGTAAGGAGGAATAATTCCACCAAAACACCAAAAACCACAATAAAGCATTTCTGCTGAGAGAGAAAGAATGGAATGGAAAAGGGGCGGAGAGGCAGCGAGGGGATGAACAACGACACAACCAGCATCTGACCCTCAAGGATGGACAGATACAGGGTGGCAAGGAAGGAGGAAAGGATGCAAGCAGTGGTAACTTAGAAGGTGACTACACGACCTCCAGTGGCTGATCAAGGTAAACATTCACCAATATAATCAAAAATCTGTTTTTACAGCTGATTGTATTTACTGCTGTTGTTGAAATCATGTTGCTTTTTCTACCTGTCTATGAGGGTCACCAATATTACATAGACAAGAGACATTGATTTTATATTAAAAAGTCAATGCAGTAGTCACAGAGAGTACTCCTCAGCCTGCCTGTGAAACCAGTCGTATAAAGTCTTCTGTGGCTCTGGAGGAGATTTCTAAAGTCTGGGAAATTTACTAACGTGACATCACTTGGCTTGGGGACTAAACATTTGTGTTACAAAGTGGGCACATGGAGTTTGAGAGAAGTGGGTATTTACAGTGCAGGTAGGGTCTAACAAAAGTTCATCAAGTTACATTACAGGAAGTGCAGGATCCAGTTTTATGGAGTGCGGCCTATAGAAAGGACTATAGGCCAAATAGGGCAACACACAAGAGCGACATCTTTACGCAGTAGTTCTGCTTCACTAAGACATGCTTGTCCTCTTCACTGCCGCCTCCTATGATATCTTCTGCAAACATGTTTTATTAAGATTCATGTCAGCCTTATACAAGCATGAAAACTGATTTCTCTGTGGGTTCTGCACCCGTAAATGCATGACCAGAGGCAAAACTTGATGGAGAGACAAAGGCCTTCACTGTGCTTTCATTGTACTGAGAAACCAGAAACAACAGTTTGACATGTGTGCTGAACAGCAGGCGAAAGTTCAAGTTGCTGAAAGAAATGTCTGTAAAAGTTCAACTGCTCTGACAAGGAAGGCAATTACTGCCTCTGCCATGTCTATGTGTCGCCACTGTGTGCTGGATAATAAAGTAAAGAGATCATAAGTTTGTTTTTTTTTAAAAAGAAGGGAACAAATTACTTTCCTGTCAGGACAATTGATGAATAAATGTTGAAACAAAGGTGCAGAGAGATGGATGACACCAGAATGAAAGACCAAATGGAAAGAAAAGGAAAGAGAGAGTCATGAAGGGAGAGGAAAACAGAGACAAAAAGATATGTGGCTACAAATAGGATGAAACTTTTAAAACAAGTTTCCCTCATATCATAGAAAAACAATAGTTAGCATCATGTTATTTGGATGCTATAAATTACTGTACATTTTCTTGTCATTTCTAATTTTTGCATCCT
Source organism: Siniperca chuatsi (assembly GCF_020085105.1). Taxonomy (NCBI): domain Eukaryota; kingdom Metazoa; phylum Chordata; class Actinopteri; order Centrarchiformes; family Sinipercidae; genus Siniperca; species Siniperca chuatsi. The sequence goes on from NC_058063.1 coordinate 19,868,171, forward strand.
TTTCTTGTTCATTTTCTATCTCACCTGCTCATTATTACAAGTACATCATCCTGTCACCTGACACTCATGTGCAGATTTCATCCAGCATAATAATTTGTCCCCTTCTCCAACGAGGTGAGGAGAGAGAAATGAAAGAGGGATGAGAGAAAGAAAAGGATGAGTGCCAGGGATGAGTGACGCTCTGATTAAAGATGGAAGATTGCGATGATAATGAAGCATCTGTCCACTGCACCTGACCCTAATACCTGCAAACGGCCTCCATGACATCTATCAGTGTGGGCATCTGTCTTTGAGTATCTATAACAGCCTTCATCCCCCAAGGAATCTGTCATGTCTTTCGGCATCTTCCTATTTAGACACCTGGGGAAGACAATAACAGGCGGACCACCTGCAGGAAGATATTTAAGGACGGACTGGTGAGGGCAAACAGAATGCTGAAAGATGGATAGACAGTGATGTATCTCTGGAACAAAAAACTGTCCTTATGCTGGGGCAGCTGAGGATGAAGTTGCATTTAAAAGTATTGAGACAATGAGTTTAGGTAAAAATCTAAATTGGTAAAGACTGGATTTTTTTAGGGATAGCAAATCTGCATTGGCATAGTCAATGGAAACTCATCGGGTCTGCTTTGGTGACATTTTTCTTTTGACATGGCTGCTTTATATTTTTAGTGGATAATAAAAATGCAAGAAGGCACATAGTTAAAACTACAGAAAAACATAATTCTTATGTGACCTATTTAATCCCAATGAGCATCTTTTGGCCAATTTTCCAGGAACTATTTAGGAACTTTGTCTGCATCTTGACTGCAAGAACCACATTCCAGCTTTGCTGCTCCCAAGTTAGTACTTTCTGAAAGGCCTGGAACTATCAGTGAAGTTAGCATTACTGAACGTTGCTGACCGGTCAACAAGAATAAGAGCCCACAGCTGTGCGGTTAGCGGCTCTGTGAAGCTGTGCTTGGCACAGCAGTGCTATGAGCTAAATGCGAATATCAGCAAGCTAACATGTGCAAAATGACAATGTTACACATGCTGATGTTCATCATGTTTAATGTTTACAATGTTTACCATGCTAAGTTTAGCAAGTTAGCATGCAAAAGTTTGCTAATTATCATTACACACAAAGTACAGTTGGGACTGATGGGAATGTCATTAGTTTTGCAGGTATTTGGTCATAACCCAAAGTATAGGACAAACTGGAATTTAGACCTGATGAAGGGGCTAGAGGAGTCAGAGGATTCCCAAAATTATTATAAATCATTACTGGGGAACACCAAACTTCATGGCAATCCATCCAATAGTTGTTGAGATATTTCACTCAAAACCAGAACTTCTACCTCATGCTAGCACTAGAGGAAATGTCAGAGGATCACCAAAGTCAATGGGATTCATCCTTTGGGCACCATGAATATCTGTACCAAATTTCATGGCAATTTATCCAAAGCGGTGGACTGACTAACCAACAGACCGACATTGCCTTCACTCGAGCCACACCACTAACATGTTTTCAATCTTCCTTTCTACCCCTGCACGTTTTCTTTATTTAAACATCGTGGTAACTTGTGAATTAAAAAAGGACAACAAGATGTTGATTATTGATCTCGTGGCATGCAAAAAAACTACATTTAAAAACAAAGCCATTGCTTTTTAAAGCTGTTATTGGTTTTCCAAATTTTCAAACGTGTTGGAAATGCAAACATTAATTTTTAGCCTAAAAGACCCATACGATTTACTTTACACAATTCAGCAAATCCTGGATCAAAAACTTCTCCAACTTCCAAAAATCATTCATCCAGTTTGGTGGGTTAAAAACAAGTTCATCTGATGTACCCAACATCACATGACCACAATATATTAAACATTGTCCCTGTTTCCTGACTTGGCAAATTTATTAAAAGGAAGGTAATAAATGTTGGTCCATCCATTCATTTTCCCTAAAACCCTTATTTAAAAATCACGACTGCACATCATGATTTCCATTATTAAATATGACGACGTCTCTTCTCATGCTCTCAGTAATGGTAACCGAGGTAATCCTGGGTAATTCTCCATATATCAACCCTCCAGGCTGAGTTCACTGCCAGTAATTGCACATGTGAAATCAGGTCTCATCTTTAGGGTGAAAAATTGAGACAACGAAAAGAAAATGGGAGAGATTTACTGTAAAGCTGAGGTCAGTTGGTTTTTATAACTTTCAAACAAATGCACACACACGCGCTATCAAGCCAGACAGATATGACATCATTGTGGTCTGTGATTCAATCGCCACCGGCGGCAACCGCGAGCCAAGCACATGACCGCAACCTCATATATCAAGCCCCCTGCAGTGTGCGTGTGTGTGTGGTTGTGGAGACACTGGTGTGTTTTCTAATGATGAACTGGAGGAGGGATCTGTCTGTTTGGAAAAGCTGACAGCTATATCCATATTTCTGTCTACACACTCGTCTGATGAATCTCTTCTTCTCTCTCAGCTTGTTCTAGTTTGGTCGCGATTGACTCTGTCTCTTTCTTTCAGTCCATGAATCAGTGATTATTTATTTATTTATTAAAAGTCTGCATCTTTTTATGTCAAAGTCTCACTTTTGTGTGATGTTTGCATGGAAACAAACAGTCAATTGCCTATCATTTGGAATCATTTTAGATAATGACAGTATTTAAAGGTGCTACTGAAGTTTTAACAAATAATACATCCATTACCCTAAATTACACAAGGCAGACTACGAGCTTAGTTACCACTACTTTGCATGTTACATTTGTAGGTCAGATTTGGAGGGAAATCTGCTGGTCACACAGTGAATAAACTCATTTTTGAGCCCATAATGTATTTGATTATATCATATTATATTATATATATGGGGAGACAGGGTGTTTCCCAATATTGATTCAGTTATATTGCACACAGATGTTTAGTGAAACAGCTAAACAATATGCAAAATTCAGTTTACTTTGATTTAACCCACTCTGTGTCTCTTTTCTATGTACCAAAGATGTTCTTCAGTGCATGCGAACGAGCCACAGTCACTGTCCATGCTACTGATTGTTATTTGTATGATGTCATCGTGTCCTGATGGCTCCTTTGACCTCTGATGACCTGTAAATTACACCAACGAGCTCCCCTGCTCTTTCTGTGGCTCTCTGCCTCAAGAACAGTGTGATCAATCTATCTCATAAATATTAGATACTGAATAATAAAAGCAGACTCTCACACTCAGAAGCTGACCCTGGCCCTCCACTTAGCCTTTATATCGTCCTGGTTGATAAATTCACTTTCTTCAGGTCATTACTGCCCTGCGGCGCCTGAGGTGACACATGCTCTCTTTGACTCTTGGCGCATGGCGTCATCAGATATAAACTTGGAGAGATCTTAAAACACATTTTAGGAGACAGGCTTTTATATTACTTGTTTATGGGGTATCACTTCTAATAATGCAATAAAAATATTCAACTCCCTGCATTAATTCACATATTGACATAGTAATAAAAGTCAGTCATATTTATAGATCATTAGGCTTAATGACTATGATGTTGTGTTCTGCTCTTAAGACTTTAATGGTTCCTAAAGTGGCAGGTGTGTTCATAAGGACCAGGGTTCACAGCTGTAAATGGAGCATCAACATAAAGAGATTGTGTCAGCGATTTTCACCTTTTCACTTGAATGTCAAGATAATCTTCAAAAATATGAGATTCCTTTTGATTCTTTTTTCCATTTTGATGTTTTGGTGAACGCCAAGTTTGACACATTAGTCTTCTTTGATTTCCTGGTAACATTTGTGTATTGAAATGTTTTACTTTTTTTTCCTAATTACTTTACATTATTACTTACTTCATAATAATGGAAAAATATATTTTAGTTTTATCACACATCAATAATTTAAATCATTTAACAGAAATACTGTTTTCATACTTCCTGATGATTTTCCACATTAAAAGCCTACCTGTAAAGGGAAGGCTGCAAGAAGTGTTGAGTTTTTTAAAATTATATAGCTTAACATTATTTGGGGAAAAATGGTAAAGTGGAATGCTGACGTGACTGCTGTACTGATGAAATCAGTGCGGAAATGGACATTATACTGAATTTATCAAGACAAAAAGCATGGAGGAAGTATGGAGATTGCATTAAGTGGAGAACAGGGGAAATTAGAAATAAAGGCCTGTCTCTTATATAAGTCTCATATCTCGGGGTGAATTAAGGCCCCGGTCACTATTTGAGAATTTACGGTACGCATTTAGCAGACATGCAGCATCATTAGCATTCATTCGCTGTTGTATTTGTGTCTGCTTGATGAGTGTTAAGTCAAATATTCACTGTCCTTTTAGCTCTGTTTCGGTCTCCACCAACTTCTGAGAAAAATATCACGCTCTTTAGATGCTCCACTTTCTTCACTAGCTAGTCGCTAACTTTGTCTGCTGTTTGGTGCTGAGCAGGTAGTGTACAGTGGGTTTATCAGAGCTTAAACAGCTGCTGGATAAAAGGTTGATGAGAGTGATAAGACTAGGTTATACAGTAATTGTGCAATAAAGCCAAAACAATGATCTAAAGGAGGCTAAAAAGCTCTGTTGAGTGTAGATTTCTCACTTGCACATTATTCATTTCTTTTGACTTATAACAAAATGTATTGATTAGTGAAGCATTAGTGAGCAAGTCACTAAATCTCTCAGCTCCAGGGGTGCTGCTCCATAGCTTAACTCTGACCTTTGACCTCTGCTGGATCAGTAAAGTATCACCTTATTATCAAAAGTTGGACAATCCCTGAGCTGGGCCGCCGCTTTAGTCTCTTCAGCTTTTATCAGGTTTCACACCCCAACAGCTGTTGAGTTTGAAACCAGCAGGGCGTCCATCTCACTGATGGTGTGTGTGTGTGTGTGTGTGTGTGTGTGTGTGTGTGTGTGTGTGTGTGTGTGTGTGTGTGTGTGTGTGTGTGTGAAACAGCACCAGAATGTGTTTTACAGCCTGGGAAGGCACTGTCCTCAGGGCTCATGTTGTTAGTGAACGACATTCTTCTCTCTTCTCATAATCACACACAGACCCGAAGTTCAACACCAGGGCAAGGCTCAACACAGAAACACACTGCTTTCATCACAGAAAAAAATCTCTTATTGATATCTTTTTCTCATTACTTTAAAATCTTTTTCTTATTAGCATCTTATACTATTCAATAGCATATTTTGCTGGAGCATTTGTACACACGATAGCAGTATAATTTTCAAAGCGTGTCATGCTTTGTGTGCTTTGAAAACTATATTGTTATCTTGTGTGCCAATGTTTTAATAAAATAATTTTGTTCCTTATTTGAATGAGGTTCACCTTTTGTTTCTATAATCCTTTTGAGCAGTGTTTATATATTCTTTTTATTTCATCAAGATGAAAGCCATATTTATGATAAAGCTGCAGTCATAAAACGTGCAGCACAGTTTCAGTTTTTTTCAGGACTGGAAAGATTGAGGAATTGTTTGCCTTTTTTATATAATAATTGGAGCAGGGAGCTAAAAGAACTTATAAAACTTAAAAGAAAAACTACATTTTTCCATAAGCCCCAGAGTCAGAAGTACCTCATTTATTTTTGTTTTTGTGGTATTGATCATTCTGCAGCGATATGAGTAACTTTTTACAGTTTTAAAGCAGCCTTGGGGGCAGTGCAAAAAGCACAACATTGACATTCCCTCATCTCATAAAGTCATAAAGTTGTTGTGGCAAACAGTTTGTTCAGTTGCCTATTTATACATCCATTTACACATTGCGCAACATTAGCATTCATTTGGGGTCATGTTTCTTTCCACCTGTCCAAGAGTCACTCCCCTTTCAGCTGTTTTGGTCTCTACCTACTCCTGAGGGAAACATCTGGTTCTTTAGCTGCTAATTGTTCAACGATGTTCACTTTCTTGTTGCTAACTGTCAGTCTACCGTTTGGTGCCGGGCAGGTACAGTACAGAGGATTTATTAGGGGTTTTTCACTGAAAACACGATTGATGAGAGCAGTGAGAATGACATGGTGGTGGTGTACTTAAGGCCCAAAAAATGCAATTTTGGAAAGGCCACGCCCCTCACACCACGAGTCCTGATTGAATTTTTGATACAGCATTGCAGAAGTGAGATACACGTTTCTATTATAAAATGAACAAGATCGGTCAAAAAACATCCTGTTAAAGTTACCATACACAGTACATTACTGTATAATGTATAAACATGATATAAATGCTGTCTCAACATTGATTGAGCATTGAGATGTGCAACTAAGGTATTACAAGGTGAACATGTGATGGAAATTTTTTGACTTTTACTTTACTTTTGCCCCAGTAAACCTCGCTGGAACATTTCTATCTCACAACTACACTCAAAAACTGCTTGGGGGATCATCTGCACATGTCTTTAAACAAAAGCAGAAAGGACAGGAAGAAAAGAGTTGTTCGGACTTCTCACCTCTCCCTCATCTCCCTCGCCTGTCATCTTCTCTGAGGCCATGAACCTGACAGGTGTGAAATTATACCTCTATCCCTCCTTCTCTCCTCCTCCTCTTCCCTCCATCATTCTCCCCTGACCTCGACACACACATCTGGCAGATGGTTAATGAGAGTACGAGACGGTGAATACGTGTGGGACAGGAAACTGGGCCGATATTCACAGTTTGTGCCGTGTACACTTTTGTCAAGGTGGAAAACACCTGAAACTGCATTTAGACCATCATGCAACATCTAAACGCTGTACTGAAACCCTGAGATAATGATAATGAAACATATTCATACATAGATTTGTGACATAATATAAAAATGTTTCATCACATTCAAGTCTGTTTTGAGTCTTCATTATAAAACTGATCAATTGTACAAGAGATATATCATCAAATACATCACATTGAAATCACAGACTATATTTTAACCCCCAAATTTAAATATTTTATTAACAGTAAATAACATATTTACTTATAAATAATAATAACAACTTAAAATTAATACGTGCTTTATGTACTTGCAAGTAAATAACTGCTATGAAGGGAAACAGTTAGAGAGGAACTACAATATTTTTTTTGGATTGTACACATAATGACATTGTTGGCATATGATGTTAATACAGGTGATTTTCTAATAAAACAATAATAAATAAAATCATAAAAATGTATTTTTCTGCTTAAATATGTGTCTGCTTGGATTTGTCATACAGAAGAACATACATACAGAAAATCAGGCAGCAGGTAGTATTCCAGTATACAAGTACTGGTTGGTCTCTGGGTCTCTGGGCAAAATATGATGAAGCTGCCATCTCTAGCGTGCTGTATACACTGTGTGCTTAATGGGAATGTGGAGGCAACAAGGGCCCAACAACAAAATGTTACCCCCTAACCACTGCCCAGTATGTGTTACGGGTCATTTTCAATTCAGATGGCTTTTTACCAGTTGTTCTCCCACTGGTGTTGCAGCTCTACACTTTCACTGCAGACATAGTAGATTTGTTTTGCCACTCACTTGTGGTAAGGGAGCATGTTCCGTGTGAAAAAGTGACGTCAATTCATACACTACATAAGCAACATTAATAAATCATTGGCGATCACACTTCAGGTGAAGGAATTTTTTCTGTCAGAGAGTGGAAGCGAGAACATCTACAGATTTCTCAGTTTTACTTTCCTCTGCTGCGCTCCGGTCCAGTTCAGTCTGGACAACGCACACAACAGCCGTCACTCTCTTCTCTACTTTCTCCTTTTGATTGACAGTTAATGACCATTAAGTGGAGGCCGTCAGTCTGCTAACGTTACTGGATCAAGAGCATAAATGCATGAAGCTTACACGAGTGCGTGTGTGTATCCAAACCTACGTTAACACTCATTCACAACTGCCAGCATGTTTCAGCAAGTACCAATCAAGTGTGTGTGTGTGTGTGCGCATTTGCATTAGGAAATATTTACGCATGAATGCGTCATTGCATGGGATTATGTGTATATGTGATCTGTGTGTGTCACTGTGTGCGTCACTACATAAAGCGTGCATGTGTGTGTTCCCATTATTGTCTTCCTGTTTTTGTGGAAGCAATGTGGGAGTTTTATGGGGGTATTTTAGAAAGTGTGTGTGTGTGTGTGGGTGTGTGTATCTCGCCATCCAATGATGCGTCAGCCTCCGTTTGGTAATCGCTCCAATCGATGCAGAATCAGAGGTCTTCGCCGTTCGTACGTCTTTCCTCTGAATACATGCTGCCACAGAGTTCAACCTCGGCTCTTTCCCCTCCTTTCATCCTCGCTTTTTCCATTTCTTACAGTCTCTTCCTGCTCTCGTTTCTCTGCGGTGTGTGTTATAATTCATTCATGGTCTTCCATGTGTCGCACAGCTGTCCCACAACTTAACCAAATCCTTGGCCTCGCCTTGAATCTGCAGGGATGGACGTGGACCGGCTGCTGTCGCCGTTGTTCTCTCCATGTTAAAGCTCTGTTCCTGCGTTCAGCCAGGACTGCCATTTTGTGACATGAGGACGAAGACATGGGAGGAGACACGACAGGTAACAGGCAGCAGTGCAGGTCGAACAGGTGGACCTTTTCATTTAACTTCAACAGCGCAGGTGTAATTCCCAACTTATGACGTAGTTTTTCCAATTTTTTATTTTCAGTTAAAGTTATGACCAAAATATTAACCCAGAGCTCCACTGCTGGCCATATTGTTGAGTTCAGATTTTATTTAATGCAGGTTTCTCTCCCTGCAGCAGAGATGATGAGCGGTAGGTGGTAAGCTCACTTCTTTCTAACGCCACACCCCCAGATGTTTTTCATTTTCAAACTTGCAGTCTTCAGCCCCAACTGACGCTGACTCAAGGGACATCAGTTGAGGACATTTATCAGATTTCATTAAAAATGTTTAGAAACACTCAGTTAATTAAATGCTCAACAAAAATGAATCAAAACTTCCCATCTTTTCTCTCCCTTTCTCTCTCCTCTGCTTCTCTCTTTTCATCTACTCCCCCTTATAATCATCTAATCCCTCCTTATTCCTTCTTTCCTCCTTCACTCATATCCCATCCCTCCTTCTTTTCTCTCGCCTGTGTTTTTCTATGTTTCCCTCCTTTTCTATCCTAATAGCCTTTCCTCGTTCTCATCTCTTTCACAAATTTTCCCTCTTTACGCCTGTATCTTCTAATCCCATATTCCCCTCTTCTTTTATTTCATTATCATTCCCTTTTCCTTCCAAGCATCCTCATCCTCTCATACTAACTCCCACCACCCCTTCTTTCCTTATTTCCTCCCTTCCCTCTTCTGTCCCTCCTTTCCTAACATTTTTTAAAATTTCCCTCCTTATTGCTCCCTCTTCAACACAGTACATGTCTTTTCCTCTCTTTTTTTCTCCTTACCTCGCTGTTTCTCCCTCTTCTCCCTCATATTCTTTATCATTTTTCTCCCTTTATCCTATTTTCCTCCTCCTTTCATTTTTTTCTTCATTCTCTAATCACCTTTCTCCTCTGCCTCTCCCCCATCCCATCGTTTTTTCCTCCCCCTTCTCACTACTTACATTCTCTTCCTTCACTCCATCCCCTTTTCATCCACTGTATTTCTTTCCTCCCTTTCTTTTTACCTCCCCTTTCTTTCTCTCCATCCTTACAGTACAATACCCTGTCTGTGTGACTAAAATAGCAACTCAGGTACAGTGCTGTGTTTTCCATATGGCTCCCATTCACTCACTGTGGAGAAAGACTATATTGTAGCAAACCGGGCTGTAAAAACATAACAGGGGCGACTTTTAAATATAATGAAAACCCCGCTCCTCCATTTACATCGCCTGAAGGTTGTAGTTTCACCTGGCTGTTAGAGACAACATCTTGTACCTGAAAGCTTGCAGGTTTGATCCTGGTAACATATGGACTAACGTCTAACTGAAAATGGCCCCAAAAGCCAGATGCTGAGCATCTCAACCCGGACAGCTGCTCACTCAGTGTCCTTCACCCAGGCAGATATCTACTGTACCAAACCGATGTGGAGTCAAAACTCTTGTGATGATGTTGTTTTTATAAAAGATTCGTTTTTCCGTTTGTTAAAAATGATACATGATAAGTTACAACGGATTCCAATAGGGACAAGTTTTTGAAATGGAAATAAAAATCCAAATATCCATGAATAGCAGTAGCATGCAGCGCTCGAATGTGCCCAAATCAATACAAGCACCCGCTCGTGAGCTTGACGGGACTGTTCTCGAGAACTGAGACAGAAGCAGAATGTATTTAGTCATATGTTGGTGAAAATACTGAGACAAGTACAAAGTGCTTTTTACAGCCAAATCTACGGGGGGCAAGTGTTTGATACTCCAAAGATAGAAAAGTCAAATGAGTGAGACAAGTAAATCCTTATTTCACAAAACCAACCTTTCATGATTTGCATTAAGGCCAACGTGTTATCACACACACATCCAGCACACATGAAGCATCATCAGCATTCATTTGGAGATGTATGTCTGGCCTCCTGATGAATCTAAGTCCAATATTCACTCTCTTTTTAGCTGTTTTGGTTTCCACCAACTTCTGAGGGCAAAACCTGACTCTTTAGCTGCTAAATGCTCACCAACTAGTCACTAATCTTGTCTGTTACGTGGTGCTGGGCAACTAGTGTACATTATTCAAAGCCTTTTTCACCATCTGCCTGCTGCAGCTAGAAAAGAGGTTGATGAGAGCTGGATGAGACTGGATCAAAACAGTAAAGTTGTGGGTCGGGAAACCAAAACAATGAGCTTAAAAAGGTGCTAAAATGCTCTGCAGAGCTGAGGGGAAGTGCTGAATCTGAATTAGAGCAGCTTTAAGGCGGTAGGTAACAGATAAAATGTACACACAGGTGTAGAAGTGTGACGAGGTAAGGAAGCAGTCACAAACAGTATAATATATGGATGTTTGATATGTATTTCTTCTTCAGTCCCTTTTTTTGTTTCTTTTTGTATTTCTCTTTTGCTCTGTATGTTTATTTATGACAAATCTGTTTAATCAGATTTGAATTTAAATTGGCATAAAAGGTTCATGTTAAGAAAAACACACATTGCAGTGAAGTGGTTGAAAAGGAATCAAAAAAGCCAAAAGGCCAACGTCCAGAAGGATGATTCACACACACAAACAAACATGCATGCACAAAGACATTGATTGATTTAAAAATACTAAATGCACTTAGAATAACTGAACAACTAAATTCACCAAAACATCTGACACATAAGGTCCTCACAAAGATAGAAGTACAAGGATGTGTGTGTGTGTGTGTGTGTGTGTGTGTGTGTGTTCTGTCCTTGTGGCCTTCATCACAGTCCCACCAGTTGATTTAGTGTTACCCCCCTGGTGGTGTGTGTTTATAAAGCAGCTCTACTGTAGAAGCATAGAGATTAGCTGACTAATAAGGGGTTTCTGGTGTGTGTTTTTGTCTGTGTGTGTGTGTGTGTGTGTGTGTGTGTGGCGGTCTAGACTTCAAAACCTCTACCTCAGCATATTAGGAGTAATCAGTAAAACCTTAAATTCAGACTAATTTCTGCCTCCAGTTCTTACTTATATAACATTGTCGTTTATTTTGCTTATTTATTCTTGTGTCTCTTTCTTTTGCAGTCTGTTCATTGGATCCTTGCAAACTGCTGCCAGTGTACTCCAAACAAATACTAAATCTAATTTGGCATTTGCCCATCATCAGCAGAGACCTGGACCAGGTCTGTGCACATCCTGGTGATCAAAGAAGTAGCTTTTTAACCTTTGGTTTGCAGTTTACTATAAACCGTAACATACTTTCAAACAGCGGGCAATTACAGCTGCTGCTTCCATTTTTTCCAATGTAAACATAATGGTAGCTGAGGTTATTTGCAGCAGCAAGGAGAGAGAGAGAACGGCTTCAAAGCTTTATGAGAACTATGCTTCTCCGGGCTGCATTTAGGGAAATGTGCACGGGGGTCACTCGGATACGTTGGTGTGGATGGTTTTTTGTAGTACGTTGATTTCGTCTCTGTTTTGAACCCGCCTCCAGACAGGAGTTGAACCAATCAACTTGCTTGACACGTAGGTCCACACAACGCGTAGTTGAGATTTGGGAAGTGTGCACGTCGGCTCCTCTGCGAGCTTCCGTAAGCTACCCATAACGCATTCTCTGCGTAGGGAGTAGGTGCAGAGCGGCCACTTGGAGCCGAAGCCACTGCAGCAGAGTTGTGCCCTGCTGCCGACCAATCAAAATACAGAACATTAACCTTGGCGGGCAGTAGAAGCAGAGGTTTACATATACAGAGCTTGCTGTGTGAAAGCACTTTCAATGGACACACTATTTTTAACTCTTCAAAAGTTGTGAGCACACATTGGTGGTTCAAATGGCTATTTAATGATGATAAATCTTCTTATCTCTCTTGTATATATTTATTTTTTTAATATGTTGCTCTCCCTTGAAATGAATGATACATTATCCCTCCGTGTTTCAGAAATGTCTTAACACTCACATAAAAACCCATAAAAATACAACAATATTTTAAAATCACTTTTAAACTTAAGGCATGAAAATAGACACAAATGTACTCCACACACACACACACACACACACACGCTGGCTGCTAAAGACCATTTGTATAAAAAGGAAGGAAAGAATAAATAAATGTTTTCAGTAGCTGGAAAGTTATCAACTCCTTAGTTGGAGGGCTACACACACACACACACACACACACACACACACACAGAGTCTTGCTCCAGTACCAACACAAATAACAGGGCAGAAAAAAAATCATCTTAGTAAAAATGTAGCACAGACTGCCAAGGCCACGGTCCTTCCTTTTATCACAATAAATCATAGCAAAAAGTTGGAATGGTGTGTGTGTGTGCGTGTCTGCGTGTGTGTTTGTGGGCGGCTGTGTAAGCGCTGCCTTTGTTTTCCATTCCACTTATAAAGGTCAGAGCCCTCGGGAGTCATTATATCACCCCTGATATTAATGCCTATGAGCTGAGACTATTACTGCGTGTGTGTGTGTGTGTTTTTAACCATGTGGTATTACTAATATAATTTGTCTGAAAAGTAGAGTCCCTTACTTTAGTGAATGCTTGTGTGTATTTTTGTATTTTTAAAGTTTATTTGGTTTGTGACTACACAAGCTGAACACCGTCTCTGCACCAGTAAATGTGTATGTATTAATTAGGATACACACACACACACACACACACACACCTCTTAAAGTCCTACTTGCCAGTGCTACAGTGCGGTTAACTTAATGGGTAAATGTGCAGTTGAGAAAGCGACACAATGGCACACACACACACACACACTCATATGTACAAAAATGTATATCTATATATGTACGCACATTAAAAGCATTAAACATTAACATTAAAAACCTCTGCAAACACACACTTCACAGTAGAAATAACATGTATGATGTCAAAAACACACACACTCACACAGCAGCCTGTAAAAGCCATGTAAAATGTTCCGCTCCCTATACCTTTTGGCTCTGGCTCTCTAATTGGCAGACGCCTGTGATTGGCTGCTGGACATCTGCCAACAACCAGTGAGAGGCCTCGGTCTGCTCGATGAAAACTATGGCTCCTAAAACAGCAGGAGAGCAGAGTGTGTGTGGATGTGTGTGTGGTCACCTTAGTACAAACAGTAACAACATTGACCAACACACACACACACACACACACACACAATTACTGTACCGATGGTTGCATGATTACAGTCTACATTTACCATAAAACCTTAAATTAATATAGTATGTGAAACATCCTGTGTGTGTGTGTGTGTGTGTGTGTGTGTGTGTGTGTGTGTGTGTGTGTGTGTGTGTGTGTCAGCCACATGTGTTAGAGTCATAACACTCACAGTAGGAGGTTTCAAAGCCACAATGGCAGTTCTAATGTAACTGCTGCTGCGCTGCATACATGAAATGATCGACACACCTTTATACTGACACACACTTGCACAATGATGAAGGCAAAAACCTGAACATGATTAAACACACACACACACACACTTATGCTCAAACATGTGCCCACTGAGGTCTGGCTGTCTTTTGCTTTGACTGTAGTTTGGTATTAATTACAGTTACATCCACTTTTGTCACAGACTCAAATTTCTGTTTGTTTTTGATCCAGTCAGCCATTGACTCTGTTTTTTCTACTTATTTTCTTTAATTATCTTAAAGTATGGAATTTATTTCTTCATTTTAACCGTATTTCTACCGTTTCTAATGTCTGATAAGCCTTGAAACCCACGTGAGTGTGACTCCTGCTGGTCATCTTGCTGAGCAGTTGGAGGTGTGCAGCCTGTCACCTGCAGCTCTGCTTCTGAGAGCTGGGTCTTGTTCTGTTGCTCCCTGCAATATTTAAAACTGATCCACTTACAATAAATGCAGAAAAAGACTTGTCTTGTTTTGTAGACGCTCTTCTGATGAACAATTGTGGTCGGCGCTTATCTCATTGATAAATACATTATACATCCTGTGACTGCTTCACAATAAAAGCCACCCTGTGTTTCGCCAGTTGAAAGCTTTTGATGTGAAGCAGCAGCAGTAGGACACGTTCGGTTTGCATTAGCAGTAACTAAGGCTGATATCAATTAGATACAATTAGAAACAGTAACAGTGGATTACATGCATGCCTGGTTCCTGTGAATCCCTTGTGCATATAGGTCATTTTAATCCAGCGTGGGAATGGTAGACTCCGCCACTAACAATAAAAACAACTATATAGAGAGGTAACTGCAGAATGTAAATACATAACGACACTACTGCTGAAGAAATGCTGACCATAAATAGTATAAAGAATTTGGGTTTGATTTCATGAAAATCTTCAAGATCAAGAGCATCAGAACTTTAATTTTATGAGTGAAAGCAATAAGTGCAGCTCTAAATGATCATAAGAAAATAAAAAATGTCCTGACATTACCATTCAGTGGTAAAAAGACAAGGCAATGAAACACACACAGACACTAAAACATTATTTGGACGCATAATAAAAAAAAAAAAAAAAAAAAAAACAGAGATGGAAACCGCACTCCAACACACTTGCATGGGGAAAAATACACGGTAATACCCTCCTGTCACACAAATACACACACACACACACACACACACACACAGAGAGAGAGTAGGTCAGCAGATTAGAGTAGACTAGGCCTATGCTGAAGTAAGGGAAATAGTTTTAATGTTAAGTGGTCGCCAGTGGAAACTGAGCTGAGCTGTGGAACGGAATTAGCACCACTGTATAGCTGTATTGTAGCAGATGCCTTTGAACAGGCAAACACACACACAAACACACAAGCGCAAACAAATGTCATTAAGTATAAGAAACACACACACAGATGCGAAAAAGATTTGGTGATTAAAGGTTCAAGTTTGAGAGCAGTCATGAAAAAAAGACATACACACACACACATAGTATACACACAACGTTGCCCCTCATTCTGAAACAGGCTGAGAAAACAAGCGGTAAACTCAGTTAAAGTGGATTTATTTTATGAAATCTAATAATCGCAGCAATAAAAACATATTGGAATAATGTTTTGGCTGTTTCCTCTCTGACGTCTAAACCCCCTTTTCCTGCTCGCATTTGCAGAGGTGAGTGAAAGGATATGAGACTATGTGTGTGTGTTTAGCATTAACTTAAGGATGCAAAGAAAGAAAGAAAGGAAGAAAGGAAGAAAGGAAGAAAAGAAATAAAGAGTTACATTCAAATAAAAGAATTTAACCCAGCTACATCATGAAGCTGGCCAGCATCCCAGTCGTTTGATTGGTCGTTTTCATCATTCTGAGCCGCTATGAGTGCAAACATGTAGTCTACTCTGATTTAACTTTTACTACACTGCTATAAGCCCGGGCTTTAGGAATTACACATAAACTGGACATTTAATTAAAAGAAATACAATGAGAAGGACGGAGGGAATGAAGGAAAAAAGTAAGAAAGGAAAGAAAGACCAATTAAATTAGTAAGGAGCGTGGCAAGGAGGGCTTAGAGCAGGAAAGTAAAACCAAAAAAGGAATAACGAATAAAAGGAAAGCATGAGTTATGCCATGTTTAAAATAAAGAGAAGCAGACTGGAGTCAGTGAAGTGAGGGGTGAGTGCAATGAGATAACTTCTGTTATGAATTGGCGCTTTATGAATTGAATTTTAAATTGAATTGAAAATAAAACAAGTGAAGTAAATGGATTTGGAACAGTTTTTGGCTGGAAACGGTTTTCAAACTTTTTTTTTTTTTTTTTTTTTCCCTTTCCGAAACCCGTCGACTTTCCGCAGGCTTCTAATGTTTCAGGACAAGGTAGGAGATCACACACATTACACGTATGCAGGGAAGTTAACCACTTTATGAGCCGAGGCTCGTCTCTCCTTGTGGGCACCAGTTCTCCCCAGACAGAAACCAATTAAGAGTTATAGAACCCCGAATCAGGACACGCAAAAGCACAATCTCACACAGAATATTGTGAGCACGCTCACGGGGTATTAACTCATACGAATAAACGCAGACAGGTTCGGAACATTGCTGAAAACCTCTTTCACTACCAGTCATGGTGGTCTGAGGCTGCTGCTGGCATCGAGCGGTATCAATAAAAGGTTGTGACACTGAGGAGTCTGGAAGGGCTTAATGTTGCGAGGTATAAAAGGTAGACGAGGGGAATATTGAAGGCAGGGTGGCCCGCCGTCTGAGACAGTCCTGGACTGCTGACAGAGCGCTCTCATGAAATCTAGTCAGATGAGGAAATAACGTGTGTGAGATGTGAAAGAAAGGGTTTAAAATGTCACGTAGAAGATATAAAAAAGGTAGCTTAAGGTTCAAATAGCTCTGTGGAGCCACATATATCAAGATACATTGAGTATGTTTACATGGACACCAGTATCCTGGTTTTGAGTTTTTCCTGGGGTTTTTTTGTTTTTTTTAAATCATATTTGGGATTGTCGTTTACATGGAACATATATAGACCTGGTTATTCATCTTACTGTTTACGTGACTAATATTATCCATGTTTTTAATTGTCTGTGTCGGTGCAGGTTTGTCTTTGACTCCTCCACATCCATATCAGATCTGTCATCTCTGTACTAAGTACAACACTTTGGTAAATACACATTCATTTTCCTGCAGAGAGTCAGATGAGAAGATTGATACCACTCTCATGTCTGTACACTAAATATGAAGCTACCAACAGCACCCAGCTAACTTAGCTTAGCATAAAGACTGGAAACAGGGGGAAACAGCTAGCCTGACTCTGTCTGAAGGTAACAAAATCCACCTACCAGCCCCTCTAAAGCTCACTAATTAACATGGTGTATGTCCTCGTACAAAAGGCAAATCAGCATTTTATGGGGGTAATGTGCCAGACTATTTTTTGGTCAGGAACAGTTGCCAGGCAACCAGCAGAGTCTACAGGAAATTACTGGTCCTGGCCAAGAAACAGTCCCACACATAACCCCCCTTCTTAAAATGTCGAATTGTTGTTTTACACTTCAGTTTTTGTACAGATTCATCAAACTAGATACAACATGTCCCCCCTCACTTTATTACCATAGCACGATGACCAATTTCATCATAATACACACACACACACACACACATTATACAAAAACACATACAACAGAATAAATATGACGTGTTTTGTGTAATTCTGCTGCTTGACTCTGTTCTCAGACTTTTATATTGCCTTGAACTATTTAAGAACTGTTTAAGAAAGCCCATGTATAATTACTTTCTGGAGCTTCTTATGCAGTGAGGTTGAATCATACTTTTGTTAAAAAAGAAATATACTTCATTTCATTGTTACTTTAAGAAACCCCTCTGGAAAATACATTTACTTTCATTCCTGTTATGGTCTTCAATACAACTTGATTAATTCTAATTATTTCTCTTGACCTGGTCTCGCCCTAGTCTGGACCCAGTTCTGACCTGAACTTGACTTGAGCTGGTCTTGGAAGTGAGCTGAAGTGGACTAAGGTGGTCTGGACTGCAGCTATGGAGGTATTTATGACAAGTCAATATTTCCTCAGAGGTGTCACCAACACAAACTCTGCTTTGCCAAACAGCACCACAACTGAGCTCGTTACGCATCTTAAAGCACGGAAGAGGACGCAACAGTTCAGTGACCAACCAGTGCTGCTCTCATACAAGACAATGAACAATGAGCTGCTCTCAAAAACACTCCGTGTGCACTTAGATTTATAGAGCAATCATCACAGTACGAAACTAACTTTACTTTCTGTTGCTGCTCCCAACAACACAGAAGGATATTGTGCAACTGTGACCACCAGAAAGCACTGGAAACACACACTGTAAAACAAACAAAAACACACAACAGTGGGCACACAAGAAGGCACATAAACACTGACAACAAACACATTCAGTACTCCAAAAAGCAATGTGGGTTGAAAGAGCATAAACACTGCATCCACACACAAATACAGGCATTCAAAAATACAAAACACACGCACATAAATGCTGAATTGCATGCTTGGAAACATACACACACACACACACACACACACACACAACTTCTAATGTACACAAACATACATAAAAGTAGACAGAGAAAACACACAAAAGAAAATACGTTTTGGTACTGCAGTTTTGTCTGTTGCAGACAAAAAAAAACCCTCCACAACATCTCCAAGAGATTGCCACAGCCCTGAAAGTAATAACATACACTTCATTTCACTTCATCACTGTTTTTACTGTCAGCCTCAAAGGTCGTTAAGGGCTGCCTTTAACAAGCGAGCAAAATAAAGCCCCCCCCCTCTTCTCCTTAACGAGACAAAATAAAAGTCCCTCCTTTAACGGCCTTAAATCTTATTAGCACTGATGCTAATTTGTACTCATAACATCCCACTGTTTCGGTAAAATCTCAGTGTGTAGGTACGATAAAGGCCGCACACTTAAACACACACACACATACACACACACACGCACAACTGGCAAAACACAATAGAAGTCAAGCAATACCAGGCTGAACAAAGACGGGCATTGTTTTGTTGGGACTTTGTTTGGGGGGGGGGGGTGAGAGACAGGACACAGTTACAGCTCCCACACTGCACAACACACACGTACAGTAATGGTGGTGCTCAGGCCTGATGTGTTCAGCAAAACATGAAAAACAGGGCATTTTTGTCTCCTTGACCTGTTTGACTTCCTGACTTCCTGTCCTGCACAGGAAATGGACAAGCAGTTTGAGTGTTAGATGTCAGGAGCCTCTCCTTGACATTTAGGGAGCGTTTGTAAGAGTGTGTGTGTGTGTGTGTGTGTGTGTGAATGACATCCGTCAAAGACCTTGAAGGCATGTGAGGGTGCCTGTGACTTCACACTTACTGTTCTTCTCAATGTCGAAGCCGTTTCCTTTAAAAGTCCCTTCAGAATATGTCTGGACGTCCGCTCTTTTACTCTCACGCTCCTCTTCCTCCTCCAGCTCAGCTCTCCTCCCTCATAACTTCTGGGAGGTTGTTTCAACTCTCCGCGAAGGTCGGGACATCTAAGGTACAGGAGGACAGAAAACTTAGAAAAAGGTATTTTGGGAAATTTCAGGGATGTGTTGGGAGAGTTTCGTCAGTTTTCAGAGGTCAGGTTTGGTGGATGAGGTCAGTTTGCGGCAAAATGGGAAGAACTAAAATGTATGGAGAACAGAAGAAATTAATTTATGAAGGTAAAATACATTTGCTATAATCTCTAAAGACCCACATTCAGTTCTTAACTCAACACAAAAAGTCAGACTTTTATTTTGAGTGATAGTGAATGAAACCTTAACCAAAAACTTAAACTTAATATTTTGTCCTGGTAAACACTAAACCTAATTATATAAAGGGACTGTACACAATATATTATACATGATTATTGAAATTAAAAACATATTATAAAATGTTTTTCTTTTTGTTGAAGGGTGGGTAGTCTGACTTTTTTGGGAGAGCACAGACAGGATCTTTTTTTTCTCCTCACCCTATTTCAGCCTTCCCTTGCAAGATAATTAATAGTTACAGAAATAGTCACATAAGTGAAACATAATGTTCAGCGCCCTTCACCAACCCAAATAATATTCATACAGTCCCTAACAAGCACACATGTGATTTAAAGTTCTGATTCTACTGACCTTTAGGTCAGTGGTTCCCAACATTTGGACCTTATAACCCCTTAAAATGGAGTCAAGGCTAGTTATGACTCCCTATCCCTATAAAGTGATTTCCCATCTTCTCAAATAGTTTATATGAATAATTTTAGAGCCCCAACAACAAAGCAAAGATTAGATAAAGGCCAAAAATATACATATAATTTTGTGTAGCTTCTTTCTAACCCTGAAATCCATCTCAGATTTCTCTTGTGAGCCCTCGGAGGTTTCCCGCTGCTCTAGGTGATCAGTAGAAACAGCGACAGCATCAGCACGTTCCTCACACAGCCGGTTTGTTTAAAATTGTATTCATTTTTATTTCTTTAAGCTTCAACATCACATCTTTTTTTGACCACATCAAATTAATGATTACTGGGTTATGGACTGTGTGCTGAGTTCAGTTTCCTCAACATGATATATGGCTGTAACAGCATCAGACCTCTGGTGTTTCAGTTACGAGACATTCCCTAACCACCACATCACCCTGCCAGCTGTTCAAATCACAAGAGTTTGAGATGAACCGAAGGATGAGGTAAAGAGCAGACCACCCTCTCCTACCTGAGCTCTGGAAGACGTCACAGCGTGCAGCTACACGGTGACTACACACCTCAACAATTTGGTGATTAGCATCTTGTTAAATTATATTGCTTTTTCCACTTTATTTTTGTTAAGAATTGTCCTCCAAATAAAAATCCTGCAGATATACCTGTAGGGTTTTATCATCACCTTTGTGCATCAGGACAATAATTACAAATTAAATCTTTTAATCTCCACTGTATTTGAAAATACTTGAAATTGAAAAGAGCTGGCTTGACAAGCAAAGGTGCTTCAGGTAAATTAACAAGTAGTATGGTCAACATTGACACAAAATCACAAAGTTGTTAGTATGAAATGCATAAGATACCTACATTTGGTGCAGAGGATTTTTACAGATGGAACCTGGTTTTCAATAAAACAAGCAGACAAAACATGTCTGCATGGCAAGAGAGCAACTTCCTGGTTGAAAGGCACATGACTGGAAATGTGTCACATGACAGGGAACCTATTAGGATTCAGCTCTTCTTCTTCTGATGTTTTATGGCAGTTGGCAAACAGCTTTTGGTTAGGATTCAGCTCAGCCCATAGGTTGATTTTTGACTCTAAAAGATAAACTGAATCAAAACTCAAATGCTTTTTGTACTTGGTCCAATGATGAGTATCCGACAAAGGCCTCACTGAGGAAAAAAACACAAAACCTTGTGCAGGCTAACATCAAAAAGAATCCAGATGGCTTAGTGTGTGACCAAAAGTGATTATTAACGATTATTTTCTGTGTCTATTTACTGTGAAAATGATACCCACGTAGCATCAACTCAGTTATCACAGTAAAACACATGCTTGTAGCTTTTTGTTGCCTACAGCTTAATATTTTGAGAGGATAATGAAGCATAATGCTTTACTTCCACTCGTTACATGCATAACATGTTAGTGTGCCCTGAACTCTTGTGGCCTGAAAGGTGTGCAACACTCAATATTCAAAAACCCGAAATACTCAAAACACTCAAAATTCTTGATTTTTCGAGGTCCAGAGTACACCGATACCACTCGAACCTGCTGGCATTGAAGCTGGCTCCTTCTGAGCACTTAATATTGAATGTGCATGATTTAAGGCACTTGATCACTAAATATTACCTTGAAGCATACATAATCAGAGGTCAGAGGTCAAGCACAATGCCTCTTCAGCGGTTCAGTGTGTTGTGACAGTGATGAAAACGTTGTTCTTTTGCAACATCTTTACTACCAAACCCAATGTACAATAATCAGACATCACAGCTTAAAGGTGGGGTGTGCGATTCTGGAGAAATCCAATACCATAACAAATACTGTGATACAGAGCGAACAACGACACAGCAAGTAATGTAACTAATGTTAGCTAGGTTGTGCGTTAGCAAACTGTCCCCACAGTTGCTGCGAAGCTAACATCCAGAGAGGACGAGACGGTTTCCCAGAGCCAGCACAGCAGCTCCAGACAGCGATACTCACAACTCTCCTGCTACTGTAGCTAACATCACAACAAAAGCACATCTTGGCAAACTAGAAAGTGAGCTGAATGTCCGCGGGCAAGTCATTTAACGTTACCTGGCACACAGATCATGGCTGGAATAGCGCTGAGTGGCTCAGTCCGAGCCCCTTTTTTTTTCCCATTTACAGAGCCAGGGCTGTGTACAAACACCGGATTTTTTTTTTTCCAGTGCACACACTGAACGGACAGCTAGCGGACCTTGAGGAGATATTCGCTGAATCTGACAAAAGACGTGTATTGGATTAGAATCTCATACCCCACCTTTGTGATGGAAACAGGTGGCTGATACAGGATCAAACCAGTGACTTCAGAGTAAGCCTTGATTTGGTGATCTGCAGTTCAAAAGACCTCCAGACCGGGCCAAATTTGGTTGAAAAGTACGTTTTTTATCTGCGTTACTTGTCTCAACAGAACTTTAATGGCCTGCCTACTATATATTGTAATGTGAAGATGATCCCTAAAATACAGTCATTGAAATGCTGTTGAAACAACATGTACAGTAACCTAAATGTCTCAAAAACATTCACTTTTCAACCATATTTAGCCCCGTTTCATCATATATTACACTTTTTTTGACCACATCAAATTAATGATTACTGGGTTATGGACTGTGTGCTGAGTTCAGTTTCCTCAACATGATATATGGCTGTAACAGCATCAGACCTCTGGTGTTTCAGTTACGAGACATTCCCTAACCACCACATCACCCTGCCAGCTGTTCAAATCACAAGAGTTTGAGATGAACCGAAGGATGAGGTAAAGAGCAGACCACCCTCTCCTACCTGAGCTCTGGAAGACGTCACAGCGTGCAGCTACACGGTGACTACACACCTCAACAATTTGGTGATTAGCATCTTGTTAAATTATATTGCTTTTTCCACTGAGCTGTTCAACTGCATTCCTCACTGCTAGTTAACACAAAGACTAATGAGAGGAGCATAGCGTGTAAAATAACTTTACAACCGTGTGTTGGTGGTATATGGACAACAGAAAACTAACAACTGCAAAGACACACTGATGCTGACGGTCACACACACACGCACGCACAAAGAGAAAAACTGTTGACAACCCGTAGGGTATATGTACGTCTTCGCACACAAGATCATGAACAATACAAATTCGGGATAATCCTGACAAACGTGCGTGTGAAATACGGTCAGTTTATTATGTGAAAGTAAATTATTGCTAGACATGTCAGTCCAGCATCAAGCTCGAAGACACAGTGGGCTCTGATGACACTTAACAGATTTTAGATTTAAAAAATCGTTCATGTGTTTGTGTTAGGTTATGGATAACGCTAGCTAAAACTGTTACTGCTGTGACTAAACTGATAAATTACAGAAGTTATTCTTCTTCTGGCGTGTTTGGCAGTTACCCAACAGCTTCATGCCACGTCCTTATGGATTGGAGGAAGGTCGACTCTGATTGGCTTTTTTTTTTTATATGATTAAAACTCAAAGTGAGACTACATCAGCAAGAAAGCAAAGCCGGATTGTAATCTCATCTGGATTTTATGCGGATATGAGACACTTGAAATGAGTGTAAATGGGGCCTCTGTAACTAACAATGAGTAACATCACAGACTGCATTCATGTTTTTCAACTGTCTACCATGAACCACATGGAGGACATCTACCTTTTATATCTGTCATTTTATATCTCCCTTACCAAGGATCAACTGACTCGACTTCTAAAAGCTCTTGTGTGTTCCTTTCATGTCTTACACAAACCAGTTTTGTGCAGCACTACAGTGGGGTCATTTATTTTTCCTACATTTCATCCAAAACACTATGTAAACTCGAGTTAGAAGCCAAACAGTGAACATCAGCGCTCACTGACAGACAGCTTCATTGAGTCATAAATCACTAAACTGGACGTTGGATCATTAACATCTCGGCAATACTTGAAATCATTGTGCAATATTCTCTGTTTAATACTCCTGTGCAATATACTCTGTTTTCAGTTTAAATGTATTGATATTTATTCATACTTCTATTACTGCTGTGCAATATCCACCGTCTTATAATCATCTTAATAAGCTACACTTGACAGTATTAATTATTGCACTATTACTTATTACTTATATTTTTACATTGTACCGTACATACTTAACCTCTAAATCCACTTTGGTACTTACACTTCTTTTAGCTTTTATACTTTATATCCACTTTGTACTTCATTTATCTTACCTGTATTATAGCGTATTATATTCTGATTTGCTTAGTACTTCTGTTCCTGTGTGCACTGACGTGACAGTGAGCAGCTGTAACGAAAGAGTTTCCCCTCAGGGATCAATGAAGCATTTCTGATTCTGATTCTGAAACCCAAGGCAGGGATTTGCTCTCTGGACGACCTCAGAGGTGTCAGTGCAAGCTGTTAACGCACATCTGTACACATGCGAGTGTTTGTGTGCGCGCTGAGTGTTTGCAAGCTGATATCATATGTCTACATATGTGTGTGTGAGAGTTTGTAAACTGATATCACTGGTCTGAACTTTGGCAGTGTGAAGGATAGACTCACAGGTACAGATGGGGCTACTGTGGTTTTACTTGCTGTAAGTGTTTGATGTTATCGGCCTCCTCGCCGCTACGTGTGTGTGTGTGTATGTGTGTGTGTGTGTGTGTGTGTTAGAGGTGATAATGAAACAACTACAACCACCCCTCCGGTCATTTTCCATCACATCTGGTGAATGAGGCGCACTTTGACCCCTCCATGTTCAAAGCTGCCCTAAACACACACAGTCGGAGAATGCACCGATGTATGTTGGCTGTAAACAAAACATTTTTCGGAGAAACCACATTTATTTCATCAGTGATTAACATAGCAGTGAGATGAGGCAACAGGATGAGGAGAAAGAAGAAAAAAGAAGTTCGGAGGAGGGAGGGAGAGGCCGATGATGGAGAGGTGGGTGTGATTAAGGGTTTAGAGTACAGACAGATTGGGTGGAGGAAGGAGGGAGAGGAAGAGGAGGAAGGGAAGAAAAAGAAAAAAGGGAGCTGAATGCTTGCTGGTGGTGTCTTTTGAAAGTGAAGTAGTCTCACTTTAAGTCACTAACAACTTTAAAGTCAGCAATTCCAATGTTAAAAAAATGTAAGCTGCAGAAATTAGACAAAAACGAGTGAAACAAAAAGCAAAAGAAGAAAAAAGTTTAAAAAAAACCCAAAAAAGAAAATAATCATTTAAAGAAGGTAATAAAATACTTTTTTAATTTTTTTATTTAACCTTTATTTATTCAGGGAAGTTTCACTGAGAACAATGCTCTCTTTTCAGGAACTCCCAGTACTGCAGAATGGGATTTATTTGCATTCATATCTCCAAAACATAATTTTTTTTTAAAACACTAAAAACAATCCATTTTTAACTTTTCTTGACTAATCGTGTCTTCAGTATCATGAGTATCATTCAGTATCATTCTTGAACTGATCAGATAGAATCATCAGCAAACAGGAAAAACTCACAGTTTGACCACATATTTTATATAATTTACAATTTACATATAACATATTTTTGGAAAGATTAAAGGTCCTAAAATCATAATAATTTACTTTTGGCAATGTCATGACCAGGCTGGCGCAGCTGTTGCGCAACAGCTCAAACATGCTGCCAAGAGCAGATGATGTATCTGAGTTTAATTACATTTTCTGGACATGTTGAAGATCCAGCGGTCCCCATGTTTTCCGTGCAGTTTAATATGTGGTCTAGTTTTTTTGCATGCTTTTTTAAATATTTCTGAAATAATTTTAAAAGCTTAATTCAGTTTTACTTGCAAAAAATAATTGTTGACACTCTTCAAAATCGTCATTAATCTTAATATTCTGACATAAGCTGGCAGTTATACCGCAGTGATCCTGGTAATGACAAACAAATTACAATTCCTAAAAAACTACACCGCAGCAGAAACTGTGTAGAATAATTAAGCAAAACAACAAGCTTGATGTGCACATAAGCTCAACATTGTTACCAACATTAACACCTCAACATATGTTTCAAAATCAAAATAAAACTGCATTAAACTTAAGCGGCTTATTTAGGTGCTAGATTGCACATGACCGGACAACTTTCACACTTGCACTGAATTAACGTTACGCTGTTCAGTGTGTGTGCACCTCATAGTGTCTCCATGACACCAGACTCCGTAGAAAGGCAAATCATTGTTTACTACGATGCATCTTTCTTGGATTTAACCTTCATGTCTTTGGAGGTTTTTTTTAGATTTTCAGTGCAGCAGCAATGGAGCTTTTCAGATTAGTAACCATCAAATCTTGAGAGAAAAAGTCTGACTTGGGACCCTTTCAGCTGTAGTGTGAACGCAGCCAAAGAATACAAAATGTACGACAGAGGAAGTGATAAGGAGCGAAAATACTGGAGTTAAAATGGAGGCAGGAGGTGGAGAGGGAGAGGTCAGGGCAGGGTGAGGAGGAGAAGAGGTGTGTTTGGAGACTGGGGGAGGAAGACAGCGAAGGTCAAAGAAAATGAGAGAGAGATGGTGGAGCGAAGACAGACCACCGCCACAGCCCACCCACACTGCACACACACACACACACACACACACTGTGGTCAGAGGTTCACCTGCAGTTCACGTTGACCATAACAACACCCCTGAGAAAGAGAGCGAAAGGGAGAACATGAGTCGTCCAAGTAGGTTACAGGACGGGAGTGATGTGGTATCAGGAGGGATGGACAAGTGGAAGGACGGATGAGGGAAGGAGGGGATGGAGGGAGGAAACGAGGGAGAGGTGGGAAGGCAAAGTAATAATTTAGGGTTGTGGGAGCTCAGGAGAGGAATCGGTCAAAGAGAGTTTCAGTCTGACTTCTGCAGACGTTGCGGGTTCGCACCAAGGTCAGTGAACTAAACACACATGCACTCTGCATGCTTACATACGCATGTTAATTCTAGTCTTTCTCTTATATACACACAAATGTACCTTCAGCACACACACACACATGCCTGACTTTGCAGGAAATGTATACTTGTTTTTAAGAAAATAAATGTGTTTTCATCACTGTAAGTATATTAAACTGTGGGGGTTTTATAACTTGAAATGGAACTTCACCAAACTGATGCAATTTAATGGAACCAATCACAATTACTAATCATAACGACAACTAAAATGGCCCAGTACTTTCTCATTCCAAGGACTCGTCAGGAAGTAGAAGACTAGGTTGGAGTAATGATATTGGAGAACAAATAATACAAGAGGAGGGGAAACAGTCACAAGTTTTAACTATTAATACCAGGTTCAAATTTTACAGGGCAAATATCTGTATATGAATGGATAAAGGAGTGTGTTCAGGAATATAAGAACCATGTTGATGGGCCATTCTGAGTCTTAGTAATGTAAAAAAAAAAAAAAAGCTGATAGTGCAACATGAAAAAGTTGATGATAATGGATCTTAGTCTCGCCATGGATTTAGTGAGTTATGCTGTGGGCTACAACTTTTTTCAGCCTATATTTGTTTACATTTTGGCAAATTGGCACCATTAAAAGTATGCCGAATTAGCTATTAGCACTTCCTGTTTGCAGTGTACCCATGGATGTACAGACAACTATCACTGGATTACTTTAATAATGAAGGAAACGTGAGGATTCTCAGGCAAGTTCTGGAGATATAAGGAGCACATTTTTTCTCTGTTTTCTACGTCGATTTATGGACGTTTATTCGCAATGGACATCTGAGACTTTTGACTCTTTTGACTTTTTGAGGCAAACTGCATCACCTGTTGGCAAGGGGTAGAAGGAAGAGAGTTTGTCACTAAAATTGAAAGTCTTCACTTTTTAGGACAAAGTGTTTGGCAATATCTCCTTTTTATTGAACAGTATAACATTCAGTATATTCTCACTAGTTGTACTTGTAGTCTTACTAATACACAATCATGTAAAGAAACACTATGCGCTAATCAGAAATGCAGTTTTATTGATAATACACATAATGCAGTGCACACAGTATTGCCCTTTGTAGATATGAAGTCAAATACACATCGTGTTTAGCATACATTCAGTCTGTGCCTCCCAGAAAACATTAAGATATCATCAATACTGTCAGGCATAATCAATCACCATTTACAAAAACAACAAAGGAATTTGTCACAGTGCTGTTCATGTAAAAACACATACTGGATTTTCACCAAGTCCCCACATGTTACTGTTTAGTGCAGTTTCATAGCAGCAGCAGAAGGACGCTTGTGTGTAAAACTGAAGCATAGCGCAGCATATTTCCAGAGACTTCAACTCAAGACAATGGGGAAAAACAACTGCTATTGAAGTGCACTTTCAAACATGTTTCACTTCAGGCCACACCCCTATCAGTGATGTCACAGCAGGTATTTTGCCCTCGACAGCTAATGGAAAATGTCTTGTGACATCACTGATTGGGCGGTGGGCGGAAGTGAAATGTGGCTAAATGTTTCAACCCACCAGAGATCAGCGCAGCAGCAGTTTTTCTGTTTTCAGTGCTGAGTTACCCTTTAAAAACAGATCTAGTATTTTCAGCTGAATGTGGGGTTTGAAATTATAGTTGCCTTCACTTCCACAGCAACAGTGTTTTAAGGTTCATAAAGGCAACTGGAAGCCATAGCTAATTAAAATACCAAACATTTTGTGTGTTTCTGGTCTCTGTATAGTTTTAATTAATGCTGAGGCACGAGTTAGTGTTACTACATGTCAAGGCAGCAAAGCTAAAGGCACGTTACATTTACTGACAGGAATAATATCTGGCAAAAACAGCGCTGAGTCAATGTTTTAAAGACAAATTTGCAGAACGAAGGCATTTTGAGGCTTTTAGGAAAATATAACTAAAACAATCACTGAAAATGGCAACTGACAGCAGGATTGTCTAAATAAAGTGTTTCCATTTGGAGACTTGTGGATTTACATCAGCAGGATGTTTAAAGCTCTTTCATATATATATATATATATATATATATATAAAACTATTTCAAGATACAAACACAAACATTAAATGTAAAACACAATGTAACACAAGTCCATAAAGTCATCATCTATCCAGGCTGACATGAATCAAAGTTAATTTATCTCATCCAGGTATCTGTCTTAACAGGTATCTGGTGTATTTTTCTTGTTTTTTGCACAAATGTCACCATGTTTTTTAATGCATTTACTAATTTTTCCTGAAGATAACAGCTATAGCATAGCTTTAGCATGGGCTATATGACTAGCCTATTTACTATTTATTGTTGAATGTCACACTGATTTTTGGCCAGACTTCCTTTTTTCTGCTTCTGTCGTCCCTATTATCATTAGAAAAGTGAAGACATACATCTGTGGAAAACCACAATCCAGGAGCATTAGTCTGACCCTCCATCTTTCTGATGCTTGGTATGAATTCCGGTGTCGATTGTTTTTTACGCAAGTGTATTGTGCAAATTTCTCGACCAAGCGGAACCATTTTCAGGTCAAATTATCACTTATTTGCATCCATTTGTATCATCTAAGGTGAAGAAACCTATTAATTTTTCTTTGCCTTGTATCTGCAGACACCTTTTCAGCAGGTATTTGACAAAAGCAGGTGGTAACATTCATTCTTCCAAACTAAAGATCATTTCTTTTAATGTAAACAGCTAGAAGAACCACACAGAGAGGTGACCTGAACCACAGGATGCCAAACAGGAAAACCCAACCCAACCATTCCCCCAAAACAGCTGAATACCTGAAGTACTTACACTAATAATACTGATATTAAAATGAAAGCAGGCGATAAGTCCTTACAGAAGCTTTCAAACACTTCGCACAAGAACTTTAGTATCTCACAACCAACCAGCTTTGGTGTATTTAACGGCCAATGTCCACAGGATCCAGCTGCGTCACGTTCCTGTCGTTCTACGGCACAGTCTCTGTTGTGGTTTCAATGTCCACTGGAGACGTTTCCGAAGCAAAGCCTCTGTTCTTCAGCAGCCACATTTATAATTTAGTTAAAGCATTTTTTACGTGTTTTACAAGCATAAAAACACATTTGCAGCCATGTGGTAACAGATGCTTTGTGGCTGTACTTTAATGTGACGACCTTTTTGTGCATCTAACTTTCTCTATAACGAATCATTGTGAATGTGAATTTCATGCTTTAGAGACACAAGCTGCTCCGGAAAAAACAGACCCAGCACATAAATATAGCCGAGCGGGGGAAAAGAGCCACGCTTGAGCCGTGTCTGAGACACTCCGGGTCACGGAGCCGGTAGACATTGCCACACCGACTGGAATGGTAGTGGATCATCTCCTGCGGCCACATCACAGCCGGATCCAGTCAGCACTGTTTGCAATGTTCACAGTGTGCACTTGCACCTTTTTCCACCAGTAAGAATTGCTTACATTCAAACAGGGAAGCCAAATGGTGCACAGAAAATGAACCAGGGCAACCTAAACCAACGTAGCGACACTAAATCCCTGAAAAATAATCATGGAGCACTTGACTCAACTCATCTTAATAGCGATCTATCTACTTTTGAGGGGTTTTAGTGATTTCAGTAAGTTTTTGTGACAGGTGAGAATAAAGCCATTTGAACTAAGTCAGCACTGACGGGCCTCGGCCCACCTCCAAGCAAAATGCACAGTGGTTTCTGAGGAGCAACAGCATAATCATAACTCTGCAGGAAACAACTCAAAATGCAAGAGTTTATGGGTACAAGGAGACAAATGGTGACATCTGATAGCAAGCAAGTCCCTCATGTTTGGAAAGCCAAGCAGAACAAACTGGATTCTGGAGTAAAAGTCTGGACTGATGTTTTTTAATATAATATAATATAATATTAACTGATTTTAAATCTCAAAAGAAGGTAAATTACTGTGATATATATGTTGAGGTTAGCGGTGCTGGAGTTAAACCCACTCTGACCTGGCAGGACGACAGGTTGCCAAAACTCTGTCCAATAAATGAGCTGCTTGTGAGTCCATGTGACGTTTGTTTACAAGGCCTGGTTGGCTCGTAATTGGCTGGTGTGAACCGAAAACGAACCAAACAGGACAAAGTCAACTTTTCCACTCTGGAGCGGACCAAAGCAAACTTACCGAACACATGATCGCACCCAACGAAAAAACTCAAATCTAGAGGAACCACTGAGAAGAACGAGTGGAGTTACTTTTCTCTCCTCTCTACTTTATGCAGGGGCTATTTAAGGGCCTTAACACACACACATATGTATATGTATATATATATATATATATATATATATATATATATATATATATATATATATATATATATAAAAAAACTTTGTCCTTCACCCTCCGCGGGTGGTCTCATCCTTTGAGCTCGGGTCCTCAGAGGCCTGGGAGCTTGAGGGTTCATATATGTATATATATATATATATATATATATATATACAAATATATATACGTAAACTGTACTTCAGGAAATCCCGTAGAATCTGGGTGGATTACTCCCTCTCCTCTAACCTTTCCTGTTCGGACTTTGTGTGTGTGTGTGTGTGTGTGTGTGTCGACCAGGACCATAACCCTGCCCTGACCTTAACACACACTCACGAATGTCTGTAGACACACAAACACACACATAAAATACTGTAAATGTGTGCATGCTCAAACACACACACAGAAAAGGAGGATGCAGGTTATGTCCATCAGAAGACAGACTAACCTACATGACTCCAGTTTTTTTTTCAACACTGTGTGTGTGTGTGTGTGTGTGCACGTGCGCGTGTGTGTGTGTGTGTGTGTCCTTCTTATCTGCGTACATCTTTCTAAAAACATGCTTTGTACTAATTAAGCTCAAACCCTGAGATCAACAAGAGCAAATCCCTGACTTAACCTGCCGAACCCTGAGAGTGCTGAAAGATTGGAGGAGGAGGAGGAGGAGGAGGAGGGAGGAGGGAGTGCAGGAGGACGCAAAGAGCAGAGGGAAGAAGAGGAGGATGAAAATGAAGGGGAGGGAAAGACAGAAAAGAAGCCGGAGAGTAGGAAGGAGAAAGGAAGGATGGGAAGAAAAGAATTTGATGCAGGAGGAAAAGAAGGAAGAAGAAAATTATTTTAAACAGGACGAGGAAGTCGAGAAGACAATTTAACAACATTTTTTATACAACTTTGATTTCTGATTGCACTTGAAGGCAGCATACGCAGCAATCATGTTTACTGTAAAGACGATTCAAAGAGAATGAAATTCCCTTCTTGCCTTAAGGTTCTTCTTCATGAAGGTTGAAGTTTTAGAGTGATAAAGTTTGACAGTTTGAAGCTGCTCCGTCACCGCTGCCTGACCTGGCTTCGCCTCATCGAAGCCGCGGGGCTGCAGGGAAACAGCAGGCGGTAAAAAGATCAGGCATCACAATCTCTGATTCTGTTTGCGCTTTTCGAACATGGCGACGTTTTTCCCAGTGGGCTTCTCTGCGTGAGGGCAGGCGAGACGAGAAAGAGGAATTAAAGAGGTGACAGAGGGATGATGAGGACACGGGTGACGCAAGTTGAGATCTGATAATAACTTTGGAAATGCATTCGGTACGGTAATGCAGTGTTTCTGATGAATGGAGAGACAGTGAGGCATAAATCTATCAGTGAAGGCACAAATGGAGACACACACACACACACACACACATGTCACAGGCGTTTGTGAACCTCGGGCACTATTGCTCATCAGGTTTATCTGTACAAAAGAGTGTCAACTTATCTGGAACACACAGTCAGATGACAGAACAGAAAGAAAAATAACATGAAAATCAGTTCAATTCAGCCCCATTTCACTTTTAGAAACTCGACATAGTTCTTCATTGTTTCAGCTTGTTTGTGTTTTCTTTCTTCTTCTTCTTTTTCTTTCCACTTTCCTGCTCTCTTGCATCATCACTCTGCTGCCTTGGCTGGTCCAAAAGGTCCCACCATCTTCATGGCAGCGTAGTTCTGTGGCACAAAAAGAAAAAAAAAACAGTAAAAACAGAAAAAGAAGAAAGGATGCAAGAGGTTGCTTTCCTCTCTAAATCACTCTGATTTGCTTTCTTCTCTTTTTCTCTCAGATTGTTTCATCACCTATGCTGAAGCTCTCTGTCTTTCTCATCCACATATCATCTTATTTATATAGTTCATTCCCTTCATCTGTCTTTCTTCTCCTTAGGAGGTTTTTAAAGACCTTTTCCTTTACTGTCATTCTTCTCTATACCGATAAAACATTAAACATAGAGGTCAATATTTACACTTTTTCATCAACATGTATTAATTTCTTACTTTTACTTAATTTTTATCTTTAGCTCTTGTTTTAGTCTTTTATTTTATGATTCTTTTGTACATTTCTTGTGCCCATTTAGAATCCCTGATGTTTTTGATTGTACTAGATTGTATTAGATCTTTTTTGTATTGTGGAGCAACTTTAGTTTATTCCAACTCTGATTTTATTTTAGTAGTTTCGGCCATCATTCCTATTGGTTATCACCATGTTAACGGCTAACATTTGGGAACGCAGCAACATTGCTAAAAAGAAGTCAGACGTTCAGGCAGATCTACCATACTTGCTGTAGTTGTGCACACACGCAGCTTTCTTGTGCAACATTTCGGGTGTGCTCACTTTTGGTTTTTCTTCATTTAGATATTCTGCCTGAACGGATGTTTACAACCTGTCCGATCTTCTTCATGACTGCTCGTGTTTCTTGACCCGACAGACTTTGTCGTATTGATGTCATCTTGTTCACAGAACTCAGTAATTACTTGTTGAGGACAATGCTATCATGACTGATAGAAATGATGGCCTGGGGCATCCTGGTGGTGGAATGGCTAAGACGCATACAACATAACCACCTCTCTCTCCCCTCATTTCCTGTCTGTCTCTATATCCGGCTGTCTAATGAAGGAGAAACTGCCCAAAAAATATTTATGAAATATGAAACTATGAAGACCAAAGTTGTAATAAACGAATTATAAAGAAT
The DNA here is from genome assembly GCF_020085105.1 of Siniperca chuatsi. NCBI lineage: Eukaryota > Metazoa > Chordata > Actinopteri > Centrarchiformes > Sinipercidae > Siniperca > Siniperca chuatsi. Next base: position 19,902,129 of record NC_058063.1, read on the forward strand.
TATAATTTCATTGTGCAAATAAAAATAAAATATAAGCAAATTTTACTGTCTGTTCCTTTCTTTCTCTATCTCCGTCCATGCACTGCGACAGTTTCTCATACACACACACACAGACTCAAACTTGCCGGGAACGAGTAGAGGAAGACGCCTAAGAAGAGGACGATGAAGAAGAAGATGATGAAGAGGATGATGAACCACTTGAACCGCCTCCACAGGATGAACTTGAGGGTCTTATAGGGGGAGGAGAACCACAGGAAGGAGGTCTCTGGACGCCTGGGAGGAGAGAACAGGGTGAGAAACCATATTTGTATGTTTGAGTGTGTGTGTGTGTGTGTGTGTGTGTGTGTGTGTGTGTGTGTGTGTGTGTGTGTGCATGTGTGTGTGTGTGAGAGAGAGAGAGACTCACTGAGGCTCCTCCAGGTGAGGGTTCATGTTGGGTTCATCCCTGCCGTTGCCAGCTGGTCTCTCCTCATGCTCCTGCTCCGTCACGATCTCCAGAGACATCTCCACCTTCCCCTGAAACAGAGACAACGGGCCTTTACGGGTCGGCCCCACCAGGAAGCGGCACCGCAAAATTCTACTGCTAACACGCTAGTTAGCCAGGAACATGCTAGCGCTAGTCAGTCACAATAGCTCTTTATTCCCCCCTGGCATTTTGTTCTCAGGATTGTGCATCATCTCATTTAAAAAAGCGTTTTATTTAAGAGGAAAAAAGCTAGCAAACTGCAATCAGTCAGTCAACAATCTCGTTAGCTTGGTTACTAACAGGACAATAACGTCACACAGTTTATTCAAAAGACACATTTGTAGCATCAACTCGTCTTCTCTCATAATTGTCTGCAAACCATTCCTCATTTGTGAGGTAGTTTATACTCAGAGAAGGTTAAATAAAATGGATGGTGCAACACAGCTAATGAGCTACGATAGCTTCCTTCATTTTGGACTTCCTGGCTCTCAGTTTCTCAAGACCGTCGAGACGCTTGCTATGGTAACGGTGCACATTCTTGTGCCAGTTGAACTTGACACAAAAAATGTATGCAGATTTACTTTACTGATTTTGTTGCGATATTTTTCCATTTTAAATGCTGGTGTGACTGGGCGTTTATAGTGTATTGTTTTGAAAGTTAATAAACAACAAAATGATCTATTTTACTGTTGTTGCACAAACTGGAAATGGCTAAGGTGTGCCGGTATGTCATATCAGGCCTCAGAGTATTGCATTTAAAATTTCACATATGGCTAGTTGCCACTCCAAACTTTTATCACTTTATGTGCCTTTTTTTCTGTTTTTCTTGTGTCATTATTTTTTACAGTATGATCACACTGCACGCTCAATAAGAAACATTTAAGTCATGACTACAACCACAAAAAATACATTCATGAACACACAAGATCAGATGTAACTATTCTATATAGAGTTAAGAGCCTAGAAATTGAATTTGGGTTAGAGTTTGAGTTTTTTAATAGTGCTGCTGTCATAACTTCCAAATAATGTGCCCAAAGATAATATTTTTTATTGTATAATTCTACTTTCTTGTCTTCCTGGAAATGTTTTTTTTTTTTTTTTTATTTTATTTTTGAGATTGTGGCTACAGAGTGAAATGGCTGAATCAAATTCTAAAAATAAAATCCGTATTAAGCTGCAGCCCAACATCCTGTTTCAGGTCAATAATGATGAATCATAAAGGAAATTTCAAACTCTTCTCAGTGGACCTTGTTGAGCAAAATGAATCATCATTGTTCAGTTTGTTTTGAAAATCACAAAGGATTATTCATATTAGAGTTGACCTTGACTGTATTGGTTTATGTTTTTTCCCTGTCCATGAGCGTGTGTGTGTGTGTTTACTGATAACGAGTGTCTCTGTCTGGGTGTGTTTGTGTTCTCACAGCGATGATCTTCTCTCCGTTCTGCTCGCAGGTGCAGGGCCACCATCCTTTGACGGTCTTCTGTTCAAACAGAGACACCAGTTTGTCCGCCGGCTGGTCCAGCAGCTGCAGGTTACATTTTTCGGGAGACTTGGCCGGACGCAGCATGTGGTTCAGGTCCATCACCAGGTGACCTGAAGAAACATTTACAGTACATTCGCACAGGCCTGGAGCACAAGGAAAAGTCAACGAGTCAACGAGTAGCCACTGAGGAGCATTTGTGTTGCATCCAGGGATTAAAGTGGTCATTTTTGTATTCATTGATTTTTATATTTCAGCCATTTTTTTCATTATTTTCTGTTCCCCCACACACAAAGTGTCTAAGAAAGCTTTAATGAATTAATATTGTCTGAAGAAGGACACTGATTTCTATAAAAACGTAAAAAAAAACTTAATTACTGAACAAAAACAATAACAACTTCACTGAAACGTGCAGTTTGCAGTTGCTCCTGCAGCTTCCAGAGCCTTTTAAGACGCTCTTAGCCTTCTACGAGTAGGATGAAGGCACTCTTGAATGTACGATTCAGAGTATCTTAAATTATGAGACTTTTGGGAAACACGTGTTAAGCTAAAGAAGGGCTGAAAGATGGATGTTACAATATTGGGCTTAAGATGCTTTTGGGAAACCCTGATCTGTATAAACCAGCAGTGTCAGGTCTCCATGTAGCCAGTTTTTCTTAATGACTAATTACTGAGTGTGTTATGAGTGAATTATAGACGATCCTGCGGTGGAGGGTAGTTAGTACAGTTTTGATCATTGTTGACATTAAGTATGGAGGGATTGTGGGCTGATGAATGGCACAAGAGGGACTAGATGTCCGCTGGAAGTGTTTTTCCAGAGTTAGCTGCAGTTTGACAGTGTGATCGTAGGAAAATGGCTCGTGTCTGACCCTCACACCGTGCAGGAAGATTAACAGTCAGCGGTCCGAGCTGACGAGCTGAAGACAGGCAGGAATGGAAAAAATGCTTTGAGGTGGCCACACACCCGCTGACTGTACGAGGTGAATAAACTCAAGCGAAAAAAAAAAACGCTGGTGACAGACAGGAACAGATCAGAGTCCTGGATTCCTCATCTTCCCCCTCCTCTCACGCCGCAGACACACGCTCAGTCTACACACCGTCATCCTCCCTTCTTTGGCGAAGAAAAGAAAAGATGAAGTGAAGCAGGGGGAGTGAAAGAGGAGAGGCACGGCTGTGAGTTATTTCAAGGGACAGAGCTGGGGCAGCGTCAGGGGTGAAGGAAAGGCAGAATTTTGACAGCTTGAGTCTCGCGCAGCAAAAATAAAATCAGCCCTTCCGCTCTCTGAAATGTGCCAACACAGTGGAAATGGAAGAGCGTTAATTCTAAAGATAAATGTTATCGCAGTAGTTTGTCTGTGCGCACATCGCACATGTGGTTCCCTGGATGGATATACCACCTAAACCTTGGCCAGAAATTAGGGAAAAACCTTCAAAATGTCAAACTGTATTTGAAGTAACTGTATTCCTACAACCAAAAGGCTTGTATGTATGTTTCTGACTTACTTGAAAAGGTAGTAATCTGGGAAATATGGGTCCATTTCCAGTAAGCCTTTTAAATATTTCAGAGTAAATCAAAATCGAAGAACTAACTAACTAAATCAACTTTTACTATTACTACTTTAATTTGGAAGTCAAAAACAGTATGATAGCTAAGATCCCATGGAGAGTGATGCACCTGACTCTCTTCTGTTACTCCTTAACTGCAATTGTATTGAATTTGATGACAAAACAACAAAGTACAATGATTTTACATATGTTTTAGTTAAAGATTTAACTGGATGGTTCCAAATTCTAGCCAAAAAGCGCAAAAGATTGTGCTTTAAAGATATTTGTTCTGGGAAATACTATCACTAAATCTGTAAAAATAAATGTATTAGCCAATGATTTTGTTCATGTTTATGTATCATGATTATCCAGGTTATAAACCCTTTGACAACCAACCAGAAAAGCAGCAATTCTAGCTAAAGATGAGATGAAGGAAGTGTATTAATGTACTAGTTTGGTGGAAATGTGATTTTCTCTGCTTTGTTAAAAGGCCCAAACACAGTCACCAATAGAAACACACACACACACACACAGCCATGTGTTTTACCGAGGTAGTCGTCGAAGGAGAACTTGTCATTGTCCCACACCTGGATGGTCAGTTTAGGAGTCAGTTTAGTCTCAGCTTTATCTATACTCCAGAAATGCTCCTGCAGACACACAGAAAGACCAGAGGGAAATAAAGGAGAAAAAGTTAGGTTTTGCCATTTTCTAACAGCAAGTTCTGTCTTTCTGTGATCTATATTCACTCTGTATGTGTTTCTAATGCCTTAACATTCACTTTTGCTCTGAACTGAAGGAGAAGACTTCAGAATATCTTAAAAATGAACGTGACGTGTTGAAATACGGAAAGTTCCTGCATGAAAAGAAAAAAAGTTCCTCCACCTAGAAATGTTTATGGAGACACAACAAAAGACGATAATTTGTCTCAGAAGCAGTGTTGTTGTCAACAAAGGTGTGAGGAAACATGTTTACCTCTGATAAAATCAGTTCAATTCAAAACTCAGTGCGACCGTGATATCTTACAGCCCTGAATCACACATTACAAATTTGCCTCAAAGGGCTTTACAATCTGAATAGCATACGACAAAGTTTTTCCAATTTAACCTTGACCAAAGTTTTAACCCTCAACCTTAAAAAAATGTTACAGCCGCGTAAACTTTTAGCTAAAAAACATCACTTACATTACATTACTAGTACTTCATAAGAACTGTTAACATTACTTAAAATGCAAGTTAATTTGTATCTGCAGTGTGTAACCAGAATGTTGAATGGCCTTATACTTGCAAAGATGAAAAAGTCTTGCATATTAGTTACTTATTTGTTTCCTGTCTCTATTTCCCTTTTTGTTAACCACTGGGAGTGAAGTTTTCATCTCTAATTTGCACTTTTCTTTTCAAACCTCAAACTTTATCAAACGTCATTCAGACAAAAACCCAAACCTCCCCGAGAAAGGTTTCTAAAGCTTCTTCAGCTCTTCTTTTACTGTTTATGTGCAGCTGGTGCTGCTATAATAAATTCTTCTCTATTCTTTGATGCATTTTGTGAAACTGTGTTGGATGAGGAGACAAAGGAGAGGAGAGACGCTCTGAGAAACATGTTCGGAGCAGCACTCAATCAACACATCTCTCACCACATCACCACTTCCACACTGGAGCTGTATGTGTGTGTACGTACGTACACCATCTATCTGCACAAACACATTTTTACAGGTGCAACCATGCGTGCGTGTGTGTGTGTATTAGACCTATTATCGCCTCTGGTAAATTCACACTAAACTGCCAGACAGTATCTGATCCTGTCTCACCTTTGTGCTAATGGGCTTCACTCTACAGCTGAGGCACGCCGAGTTGCCTCTCTTTCTCTTTCCATTCCCTCAGTCGTGCTTTTTATCTGTGTGCGTGAGACTCTTTGGCTGTTGTTATAAAAAAAATATGGCTTTTCACACCTGAAATAAAATAGGTCCCCTGTGATTTGCAGCAAATGTCAATACGTCACGGTAATGTTCCTAAAAATACTTGGTGAGGAGATTTTCCGCAAACTAAAAGCTGCACTTGCCAACTTCGAATTTTAGGGACCTTGCTAATAACCAGGACATGTGATGATCGATTTACAGCAAAGTGAGGCGAGAGGGGCTTTTGGAAAAACTTTTCACAGTCTCTCTGCTTAAGAAAGTTTGCATTTCGATTAGTGAATTCCCACATGCTGATTTCCTGCCTGACTCCATTTGGGGAATCCACAGTGTCTCAATTAGTAGGCATGAACCTCTATTGATTCACACTCATGAGACGGGTCTGTCCATCCATTTGCCGACCCTTACCGTGTGTGGGTCGTGGTGACAGCAGGTATCCAGGAGGCATCCAAATCAAAACCAAAACCACCTCAACTGGCTCTTTTCATTGTGAAGGAGCAGCGGTTTCTACTCTACGCCACTTCCAGGTGTCTCAGTTAGGCGTCTTCATGGGTTTAAAACCTTGGATCTGATCCTGGATACTGTAAACCAAGTGGATCTGTGAAGACCTCACACACATGGCAGCAGCACAGGTAGACACACTGCATCGCCACTCCTCTTTCTAACGCTGGGCGACGCCCCACAGAATCAGCATTATTTTCTACACTCCCTGCATCAACCGGCACATGCAGGCCTGACTTCCCTGGTCAGGCGATGTTACGTTCATATCGATTCATATCAATTTACTGTTTTTTGGCTGGCTGGTAGTGGGCGGGGCTTCAGAGACCCAGGTGCATTACAATACAGTATTTGCTTTGGCTCAGTTCTCACAACACCGAGTTTCAATGTGCAAAACCCTTAATCCAAAGAGCCAAGCTGTCTTGCTAAATTCATACCTTTAAGCACAAACTGTTGAACTTACATACAAAATCCAAAACTCTAGATTACATGCATATATTAGCACAAGTTTCGGTGCTAATTAATAAGTGTACAGATCACTGAATCCATGCAACATGTGTTTGCAAACACTTCTTATTTTAACATCACATATTGCGGCATAAATGCTAATTACATCACCACCACTGCCGTGCATGTGAAATGGATGGGAAAAAATGGAAAAAGACAAAAATGTTGCATTGTATTGAGTGTCTATTACAGCAGTGTAGATGTTGTTTACAGTAATGTTATATGTTGTCAAGCATTTCAGCGTACTGTATTTCAGATGATTAGTGTCTGGAATAAAGACAATCTTTGTTGTCGATACAGAACAGAAACCGATGTACAGTCACTGCATCAGTAGGATTGACTGTAGTGTAAAGTCAGACCTTAGATCTACATCATCTATATTTACAGTAAAACAGCATATTTAATAGATAAAATGAAAGTTTTCTTAAATACTGACTTGTTGCTATTGGTATAATCTTGAGGAAGTGACCCATGCAGACTCTGTTTTGATGAGATTTTTATTTGATTTTAAATTATTCATTATTTGGCTTTGTATTATGCTTGATACGCTGTGTTGTCCTTTGGATACACCCGAGAATTTAACCTCACAGTTCTGGCTTTTTCCTCGGAGATCTGGGACTCAGTTTTTCCTGATCTTCCTCTGAATATCCAGCTCAAAATGTGAGTGATGCTTGGCTTTAATTTGCTGGGAATTTTTCTGTAATTTTACCCTCAATTACTATGGAGTATAAGGGGACAAATATGACATTTAGCAATGCAAACCCAGTTTAGTGTTTTGCTTAACAATACATCTGATTTTTGCAAATATGCACAAAAAACCTGCTCTGTTTCTGTATGTTTAAATGATAAATGGACTCCTCTCTGCTGCCTGTGTTATGACTTCACACTGACTCTCTAAATCAGAGTCTAAATCCACATCATGCTCTCACACTTCATAACAACACACACAAACACTGAGAATAAACACACTACACCCTGTGTGTGTGTGTGTGTGTGTGTGTGTGCGCGTGGCTGCTAAAGCATGTACGCATGTCAGTGTCAATGTGTGTGTGTGTGTGTGTGTGTGTGTCACTGCTTGGCTCACTTTATCCACAAACTCTGTCCAAGTACATTAAGTTATCACTCTACAGCTGTCACACGCAGGGGTGGGACGCTGTATATGAGTGTGTGTTTGAGTGTGTGTGTGTGTGTGTGTGTGTGTGTGTGTGTGTGTGTGTAACTGCTCTGCAATATCTAACAACATCAATCAATTTCCTTTTTGTTGCCAGCATGCTAAGTACAGTCTTGTTCAGTCTTCTCTCTCATTTCCTCCATCCATCTTTCTCCCTCTCTCTGTTTTTCTCGCAAATCAAATAAACTCTAATGGCGTAAATGTTCATTTAAATTATCGCCAAAGTTAAATTACATATTGTTGAATGCAATGAACATGTACATAATTGTTAAATAATTAATAAGAAAAAGTACTAAATAGAAGAAAACAATTAACTTAGGCTTACCGACATTATTTTTCTTTCACTTTCTCCTGGGTTTTTTTCTCAAATTTTTTGGTGGCGTTGTTTGATGGTTGTGCAATAAAGAATCTTTTGCTGAGTGGAATAACCTGAGGCAATTGACATGTGTCCACCACGCAATCCTAGTAGCAACATCACATAATTAAACATACAATATGCTATGAAGAAATTGCAAATGTGACCGAAAACATTTTGATTAACAACAAAAGTTGAATCTTTTTATTTGTTATTTATTTGTTTTTTTGTGATATAAGGCCTGTTTAAGGACTGCTTTTATGTTTTGTTTTTTTATTACCCAACTCAACTCTAAGGATCTTTTTAGCATCTTTTAGCTCACCGCTCTCATGGTGTTTTTTTCAGCCACCCACTGTACACAGCAAACAGCAGACAGACACAGTTAGAGACCAGCTGGTGAACATAGTGGAGCATTCAGCAGCTTACTGTAAGACCCAAACATTTTCCTCAGGGGTTGGTGGAGACCAAAACAGAGCTAAAAGAAAGTGAATATTGGACTTACATTTGCCAGGTGGACAGAAACATGACTCCAAACGAATGCTAATGATGCTCCTTATCTGCTGAATGTGCAAATATGCAATAGCTGGCTAACAAGTTCACCATATCAATTTTATTAGGCGATAATACTGTATGTTGTGCTTTCAGCTTGTTGCGCTGTAGAGGCCAAACATCTGTTAATACAGGTTTATACACTAACGTAACTATGCAGAGAAGTAGCAGGGCAATATCAGCCTGTTAGCCTATATTTAGAATTTGCACACATTTATGGGGACTGTGCTGGTATTATGTCCGTGACAGCAGCTGTAGCACCTGGAAGATATAGTTGTACATTCGCGACTCACTGCCCTCCACCTTTTAACATTTCAACATGCTAATTAACTACAGTATAAATAAATGGTAAACAATTGTCAAAATGTACTTTAAGGTTTTTAGGTTTCTGAGGTGCTAAATAAGCTGTCTAACACCCCCTGAGATGCCTTACAGTTCAAACATACACCTTACATTCTGCATATGGGTATGATGCCTTGAAAAAACATGAGTTGACAAAGTCAGATTTTCTGAGACTAAAGGTAAAATTTCAATTAAAGGCAGGTTTCAGAGGAAATAGTCAGAATTCTGGGAAAAACACTCTAGGTTTTCTGAGTTGAACTAATCAAGCTGAACAAGTGCGAGTGTTGATAGTGTTGTTGATCAGTCCCTCTGACTCAGTCATTATATCACCAACCGCTGAGGTTTCTGGTTTCATAAACTCTGTTTCTGGCTCCATCTGTGTTTTGGAGTAAAAGCTCTCCACCCAGCAGATTTTTTATTTAAAACTCCCTCTTGTCTTTTCAGCTGCTCACTGATTGAGGATGCTGCTACGAGCGAGCGAACCCCGTTGTAAAACATGTCAGCTATGGACGGCTAAAGAGGCTCGTTTTCATGCCAAGAAAAGCAAATGACAGCCGTGTTGTTATTCCAGTTTTCAGTGTGATGTTATTTTAGCTCTTCACTACATGTTTCTGTTGAGTCTCAGAGATTCAACAACATTTAATTCACTCCTCTTTCTTGTTTAAATGTCACTTCATTATTTTTGTTAATTGCAGACCGCTGTAGATTATTCAGGGAGCAGAAAATCTGCAGACCTCCTGCTTTTACTTTTGGAGGGGATTTTTAACCAGGTTCAGTAAAACAAAATGAATAAAACATTGGAAACATTAGAAATGACACAAGTACAAAAAAACAGTAGTTACCGGTATGTAGCTTATGTTATATAACAAAATATGTCTTTGCTTTGTTTTAAACAGATGGATTTGGGTGAGATAGTCAGGAGCACTTTTCAGGTCCAGTAAAACGTGTTGGACCCACTAAGATTTCCAGTGGACCGTCTGTACTGTAGATGTAAAAAATCTGAAGTTCTTTCACGGATAAGACTGGCGATATTCTATATTTTTGTTAACAAATTCAATGAAAAGACCAAAACCAACAATGTGTTTCTTCCCTACCCTGTCTGTGGCTCTCAGCCCCAAGCCCACTGGTTCCTACTGAAGACGTAAATCTTTACAAACAGCTCACAAATATATAGTTTAAAGGCTGGTCACTGTAGTTTGTATCAAACTTTAATCAAACAATAGGAAACAGTGCATTTGTTGGGGACTTTTTTCAGCAGCAGGACGGTGTGTGTGGGATGAGTGAAAATATACTGCAGTGTGTGATCATGCTAATGAGGGAACATGTCACCCAGTGCAACAGTGCGGCTCACTGATGTGTTTTTATTAGTTTTTGGACAACAGTGGAGCTCTATGGCACAGAGGAAGAAGATATTACACAAACTGAAATTATTATTCTGTGTATTGTATTAGTCAATCCTGTCTTTTCTTTGTCTTCTTCTTTCTTTTTCTTTCCTTCCTTCCTTCTTTGTTTCATATTCCTGCTGCTGTTGTTGTTATTTAGCAGGTATGGGCGATAGATGAAAAACAGAAAGCTCAATTTTTTCCCTCCTTACCTTCCTGTCAACGACACAGAGTTGCTCTGCTGGTAAATAGTGGAAGGGAAACAGGAATCTGTAGTTGAAGTTTCCCTCTCCGCCCAGAGAGCGGTAATGGACGTCAGTCTTCTGCTTGTTGTGTTCGTGTCCGTCGAGCCAGCTGAGAACAGATGACGGGTGTGAGTTATTATTCTTTTTATTCATTTATTAGTGAGATAACTAATGTATATGTTTAAAGTAACAATAATGAGAACAAAACCAAATGAATAAATGACGACAGAGGCCTTCGTGGTTGACTTCCTCCTCTCACCCTTTAACGTAGATGTCGCTCATTTTCTCCCCACTGATGCTGACATCATCCAGGATGACATCACTGGTGTTCCAAATGATGCAACGCAGAAAAAACCTGAAGAAGAACCAAAAACACATCTGATTACCTCAACTATTGATGTATTTACTGGTGTATTGATTAGTTTATTGATTTTATTCATTATTCATTACTCATTATTATGAGTCATTATGTGACTGGGAAAAATGATTAAATGACCAATTGATCAATGGATTGTATGACTGAGTAAAAGACTAACTTACCAACTGGTAACAGCTTAATTAATTGACTGACGTCCTGATTGATTGATTGATTGACTGACTGACAACTGACTGACTTATTAACCAACATACTGGCTGAAGGACCAACTGACTCACTGACTGATTGACTGATAAACTGACTGATTCACTAACAAACTGACTGATTGATTTGTAACGTGATTGATTGACTGACTGACTGACTCACTGATCGATTGATTGATATACTCATTGATTGATTGACTGACTAACTGATATAGTCATTGACTGACTAACCAAGTAATTTAAACACTGAATGATCAACTGGCTTACTAATCCACTGATTGACTGACCAATCATATGATTGATTAACTGACTAACTAGCTGACATTCTACTTTATTGAGTGATCCACATACTTATTGATTGACTGACTGACTCACTGGCATTCTGACTGATTAATTGACTGAAATTGATGTCTGATTCCATCTCACACCAAAATTTGCACGTCTACAGTAGACTTGATGTATGTGTGTGTGTGTGTGTGTGTGTGTGTGTGTGTGTGTGTGTACTACTTCTTAGCCTTGCGTGGTGTGACATTGAACGGGGGTCCAGGTGATCCCAGGGACTTGGGGAACAGGTCCACCCACATCATCAGACGCCCCTGACAGACAGCACCGACGACCAATCAAAAGACACAGAAAAAAAACAACCAAAAAGAAGCTAAAAGGCTAAGAAACAGCTGACAGCAGATGGTAGTGGAAACCAAAGGGACACTAACTGTATAGGATCATACTGAGTGTACCTTACCTGCTCTATGTCAGGTTGCAATGGGCTGTACAGTGGTCTGGTCTCCACATGTTCAGGTACAAATCCCAATTTCCTCAAGATGAGGAGGGACAGTCGCTCCTTAATTGGGCCAAGGTGACGTTTGGACACATTTTTGTCCTCTGAAAACACACACAAACACATGCACACACACAGGCATAAAAAACTAGGTTTAATCTAGGTTTAAGTGTAGGTCAAACAAGTCTTTAAATGACTGTTTAGGCTCTGAGAATGGAGAATGGAAATACAGAATACTGGGTGGACTGGGAGGAGAGCAGGTCACATAGGAATTATTCATAATTCATACACACTCAGACACAAATACACTAAGCTGTTCATTGGTCTCTGCATCACAACTGAATGAGGAAAATCTGTGCTGTTTCCAAGCAAAACTAGAATATCAAACTAATGTCAAAAGTTTATGACTGTAAACCTTGACTGTGAGAGGAGAGGAAGGAAAGACTGAGGAAAGGGAAGGAGAGGAGATAAAGGAGGAGAGGGGAGGAGAGGAGCAGGGAGAGGAGACAAAAAGAAAAGAAAGGGAATAAAAGGTAAAGAAGAAAAGACATGAAAGGAAAAGGAGAGGCTAGGAGATGAGACAAGAGGAGACATTAGGAGAGGAGGAGGGAAGGGAAAGAGAGGAGAGGAGGAGACTAGGAGAAACAGGTCTGGAAAGTTGAAGAAAAGTAGAAAAAGAGGAAGAAGGGAGGAAAAGGAGAGGAAAGGTGAAAGAGAACAGAAATTAAAAATGAAAAAGGCAAGAGAGAAAGGTAGATGAAAAGGGGAGATAGAAAAGATGAGAGAAGGAAAGACGGAAATGAAGAGGGTGATATGGAAGATAGTGAAAAGAAAAGAAAACTAAATAACAGGAGAGAGAATAGGTTGAAAGGTGAGTGAAAGAAGGATGGAAGAAGAGAGAAGAGCAAACACAAGTAAGAAAGAGAAAAAAGAAACCAGGGGAAACTTGGAGGGGTAAAGACTGAAACAAATATGAAAAGAAAGGAAAGAAAAAAGGTTAGGGATAGAGAGATAGATAGAGAGAAAGTATAAAACAAAAATCAGAGGTAGGAGGAGGAAGAGGAGCGTGGCCTCTCAGCCAATTAGCAACCGCTTTTGACGGACAGCAGGCTGACGCACGGTAACCGCGGCAACTGTGGAAAGAGAACGCGGCGGCGTTCCTCGCTAACCGAGAGATGACCACGATGTTGACGTTGGCTTGTCCACACACACACACACACACATACACACACACACACACAGACAGACACACACACACACAGTTGTACCATAAATCACCAAAACGACAACCATGACCTTGTATCGCACCAGCCATGGAACATATGTGTGTTCAGTGTGTGTGTGTAGAGGTGAAAGTTAATCTTTAATATTTATCTCATCGCTCTGCTTTTCAGGTGGTCCTGTGGCTTAACTCCCCCCTCCTTCCTCCCCCTATCCTCTCCCCCTCCCAGGTTCTACAGTTTTAGTAGCAGAGGAGGCGATGGAGGAAAGGAAGGATGGAAGGAGGTAGATAGAGACGTGGAGAGAAATGATGGGGAAAAGAAATGGAGTGAAACCACTAGAGAAGAAGAGAGGAGAGGGGTAAGAAAGTGTAGGAGGAGCAAGGAAACAAAGGAGAAAAGGAGGGGAAAAGGAGACAAAGGAAAGAAAGAGAGGATAGAGTGAAAAACAGGATGGAGAAATGTGAGGGGAAGAAAGAAGCAAAGAGGGGAGAAAGGAGAGAAGCGGGTTCAGAAAGGGAAACTGCGGTCCAGGTTCACATTGTGGAAATTAGTTTGTGGTGATTAATTAATTGTAAATATATTTGCTAATATGCACCACGAAAGCACATTATGAACCGAAATCATAGGGGCCTAAGGTGACATCAGCATCATCACCTAATCTTGAGGCCCCAGCTTAAAGAGCAGGCAAATAGCTGCCCAGGGGCCCAGTTACCTCCCATGTAATGTAGGTCAAAATCTACTGTAGATAACAAAACCAATACGATCACGTGAATCCCAATAAACATGACCTCATATCGTCTAATAATAATCAATGCCCCCACGTGAAGAGAGGCATGCAATGGAAGAAAAATGAAGACACAGGGGGAAAGAAAAAGTGGGAAAGGAAGAGGAGCAGCAGGGTTAAAATGTTGAGAGAGAGAAAAAGAGGTATGTGTAGGATGGGACGAGGGAAATGAAAGAGGGGAACGAGGAAGAGAAAGAGGAGAAAAAAGGGTGAGAGTGGAGTGGAAAAGAAAGAAAACGAAACAGAAAAGGTAGAAAATCGAGCAATGGGAGGGACAGAAGGAAGAAAAGGGCGAATAAAGGAAAAGAAAAAGACAAGAGAGAGAGGGAGGTATGGGTGGAGTGGGAGTACAGTGTAGAGTGATTTATTTACTGTGAATTTACTGAACGTGTAAGCACCACTACACACTTATATACACACACACACGAATATGTGGATGATATAAATCTATGCAGTTTGTATTTTCATTAAACTGACTTTTTTTTAATGGTAGAAGGTCTGATGGAGTCTGAGCCAATCAGCAATGGACTGAAGGGCACGCGTGTGTGTGTGTGTGTGTGTGTGTGTGTGTGTGTGTGTGTGTGTGTGAGAGAGAGAGAATGTGTGTGTATGTGTGTGTGTGTGAGAGAGAAGAGAGAGTGTGTGTGTGTGTTTCAGTGGTGCCAATGATGCCCTAATCGAACTACCCTGCGTTTAAAGCTTTCCAGCCTCTCACTCTCTCTGACTCTCTCTCACTAGTTTTGTTTTCAGTTCACAGTGGCTTTAATGGTACAACACACACACACACACACACACACACACACACACACACACTCCTCCTGTTAAAGACAAAACAAGTCAGAAAGCACAAAACATTTCAATGAATCAATCTACAAGTCAATATCTGAGAGTGCAAGACAGATTCGGAAACAGAAACAGCGCTGTATTTAGATAAACTTTATCTAGTTTTAAACAGAGTAAGAATCACGATTGAACACTTGAGACATCCATCAAAATTAAGAAAAATAAAGAAAAGAGAGACAAAATAAAAGAACACATATACTGTAAGACAAAAAAATGTTAATAAAGAAGAACAGAAGTGCCTTCCTACTTGAGAACGTAAGAACTATGATGTATTTGCTTTTCACTATGCATGGGGAGTGGGGCTGAATCTTATGTTTCACTTTTTTTTTGTTTTTAAAACCAAAGCCAGTTCTCTCATTCAGGAAATATTGTTTATTTATATTCTTGTTTTATAACTGCATGGCGAAATAACACAAGCAGCAGAGAAGAAGGGATGGTGATTGTCTGTAGTGAGTGCAAGGACAGTGACATGAGTTACTGACAGTAAAATGTTTCATAAAACCCTGTGTAATTAACTAATATGTGGACTGCTGTTGTTAGTATGTTAGTCATGCTAGCCCCCGCAACTTATGTTTACAACCCTACCCACACAATTTCCTGTCCCCCCTGCTTTTGGGCACACCACAAGTAAATTTCGCCAGTGCATGCTTCGAAACAGGACACACCGATATCTCTTAATCTCTTTTTCACAGTTTCAGTATTTCAGACAAATGAGAAAGCCAGTGGAGCACGCTGGGAGGTATTCTGACAGGTCACGTTCAAAAAAAGGGTGTTTTGCAGGTGAGTGATACAAGCAAAACTTGGTGTGCCCTTACATATCTGTCTCTGCGCACTCTCAAATCTTGATTTGCTGATTTATTACGCCATATATTAATTTATTTTTGTTGATTTGTGAGCATTCGTCACTCACCGAGGTCTGCAGCGGTGTAATGGTCTCCTCTGAAGTGGACTACGTCGTCTTGGTAGACAGGCTTTCGCAGGTTTTGACGCTCACACGCTCTGTACAGCAGCTGCCTGGGTGTCAACTGATCTCGCCACTGGTTTACCCCTGATCTAATGGGCGAAAGACATAGAAACAGAGCGCGTGAGATAGAGAGGGGGAGAGATGGAGACTATAGTCCTCAGCAAGCTGGATTTAACTGGTTGACTCTATAGTAGAGAAATATTTCAGTTTATTTACATTCTGAGTGAGTGCATCTGCCTATTGTGCAAAGGGTAACCATGTTCTTTTATTTTTACAGACATGATAATTTGATTTTTATTTATTTTGCATTTATTTCAGTCACATAAAAAAAACACTGGAAGAACACAAATGGACACAAAACTAAATAAATAACACATTTCTAAATATTTAAAAGAATATTAAAAAATAGCATTCTTCTGTCTTAATCTTAGGAAAAAATGAACAATAAACAAAATAAATAAATAACGGGAGTTATAAAACTCATCAGGCGGTTGTGTCTACTCACACACAGTAGGACTGCGGCAGGCCACACATGGCTCCATATTTGGACAGGAAGCGATTCTCCAGGTCAATCACCGTCTCTCCGATCTTCTCGTCTTTGGTCAGCATGTCATGGTCATACAGCATCACACGAAGGTCCTTCTCCACAGGGAGGGAACAGGTGAGCTCGAACATCCTGAAAGAAAAAGAGTCAAGAACAGAGGGAAAACAGTCAGAGCTGTGATTAAGGCTTTAGAGGCTTTGCAGGGGCGTCCCAAACCTTCCGGTGACCACATCTGGCATCTGATTGTATGTAAATCATGTGGGTGGGGGGGGGTGTCAGCCACAGTCTTTCCTGCTCGCCTCAGGGTCCTGGAGGTGTACAGGTCCTTGAGGGAAGGTAGACTGCAGCCTTCTAGGCGGAGCAAATGACACGCTGCAGTCTGCCCTTGTCCTTGGCAGTGAGAGCAGCGTACCAGATGGTGAGAATGGACTCAATGATGGCGGTGTAGAAGTGCACCATCATTGTCTTTGGCAGGTTGAATTTCTTCAGCTGCCGCAGGTAGTACATGCTCTGCTGGGCTTTCTTGGTGAGGGAGCTCACACAGGGTGATGGGGCGGATGGGGCTGGGCTCTCCACTGTCTTTAGAGTGTTGAGCTCCAGGTTGTTCTGGCTGCACCAGGTCACCAGGTGGTCAATCTCCCACCTGTAGGCAGACTCATCCCCATCAGAGATGAGCCCAATGAGGGCGGTGTCATCCGCAAACTTCAGGAGCTTGACGGACTGGTGACCGGAGGTGCAGCTGTTGGTGTACAGGGAGAAGAGCAGAGGGGAAAGAACGCAGTCTTTGGGGGGAATCGGTGCTGATGGTCGGGGAGTCAGAGACATGTTTCCACAGCCTGACGTTCTGCCTCCTCTCGGACAGTAAGTCTGTGATCCACCTGCAGGTGGAGTCAGGCACACTCAGATGGGAGAGCTTGTCCTGTAGCAGAGCCGGGGTGATGGTGTTGAAGGCAGAGCTGAAATCCACAAACAGGATCCTGGCATAGGTTCCTGAGGAGTCCAGGTGCTGGAGGATGAAGTGGAGGGCCATGTTTACTGCATCGTCTACAGACCTGTTGGCTCTGTAGGCGAACTGCAGGAGATCCAGGAGTGGGTCTGTGATGACCTTGAGGTGGGACAACACAAGGCGCTCAAAAGTCTTCATTACCACAGAGGCCAGGGCGACAGGTCTGCAGTCGTTAAGTCCTGTTTTGGGGACGGGGATAATGGTGGAGGATTTGAAGCAGGCTGGCACATGGCATGTCTCCAGTGAGGTGCTGAAGATGTCCGTCTGTAACAGTGATCCAGAATATTCTGCTCTCTGGTCGGACATTTAATAAGGTGGTATTTGGGGAGTTCATGGCTGAGATTACCCTTGTTAAAGTCACCAAGGACAATAACTAAGGAGCTAAGGATATGATGTAACATGACATTACATTTCTTGTGACACGACATTTTGTGATGTAACAGTTTGCGACGTGGCGTGATGTGTTGTAACAGGAAATCTTGTCTCCTGAAGAAAGAGAATAAGAAGAAATCTGTTCTATTCCTTTCTATAGCTACAGTATATTGTAATGCACTGTATAATGAAAAGCAGAGATAAGAGTCTTCACCTTTATGTGCAGGTGAAAGAACTTTGAATTTGAGCTCTGAAGATTGAACCTCAACAAGTACAAAAAATGTCATGTCAAGAGTTTTCAGCAGGACTCTATCTGCTCTGCGCTGCTTGTTCAGCCACTGAGAGCAGTGAAGCAGTAAAGCATGCAGTCTGAGCTCTGAAGTGCACTGTACCTCTCTATGTCCTGGTGCTGTGATTGGTGTGAGTGTAGTGACCCCTACTGGTGTGAAAATGAAAAAGGCAAAGGGAGAGAAAGACAGAAGAGACAATGAGGAAAATGAGAAGGAAAAGTGATCAGATAGCGACTAACTTATTGAAGAGTGCAAGATAAATCTGTCAACTTGTTGAATTTATGTAGTCAAACATGCTCTTTAGTTTCACTGTACAATGTGATGTCTTCATGGAAAAGATTGCCTTAGTTTCAATCTGAGTAATGTGCTTGGGCTGGAAAGAGCAAATCCACCCATCATTTAACATGCTGAATGAGGATGAGAATAGCCTTGGGTTTTCTGCAGTGGAGCAGCCCCAATTTCAGTTTTCAAAGTCAGACCCCAGAGGAGGGAGAACCCCAAAAAGCTGCAAGGTCACAGGTGTTTTTCTCTTTGGACTCCAGACTTTCAGGGGCTGGAGATATGCACCACTAAAGCAGACTATTGACTGAAATTATCAGGGCTTTAAAGAGCAACTTAACACCTGGTTTTAGCTTGAACATGACCTCCTCACATATTCAAAAGTGCACCCAAACCCAGGACCCTGTGTCAAAATGTAGATGGTGCATATTCCTAAAAATAAATTATTAATTTATTTCACCAAATTACCACAAACAAGGGGTTAGTTTGGACCCACAGCTCATTTTTGGGGGTTCATCAGTTACAAAGTGAATTTCCCAAAAAGTTACCAAATGGAGAGTTTGTGTTGTGTTCTGTAAAGGATTTCGATGAAGTGTAAGAAGTTACAGTTGTAAAGAAATACTTTAACTCATCAGCTTTAGAGAAATACAAGATGTACAAAGCACAAACACAACACCTTGAGTTGGAGTTGGAGTTGGAGCTGAAGCTAATGTTATCATTTTATGAGGAAAAACAAGAAAAAAAAAAGTCAGACAGAAAGGCTGAATCCAAATGTCCACCATCCAAAACTGCAGACTGAGCCCATGTGGACTTTATATGTTACGTGATGTGTTCATGGTCATCACATCACGTCTGCAAGGGCGCTGGGGATAAAATGCGATCTGAGACGGACTGGACTCTCTGGAGGTCTGCAGATTTGATGAACAGTGGATTTGGACAGCCCTCAGCACTCGCAGACTTCCCGGGAACATGTCTCTATAGCCTGCGAGTCTGCAAGTTGAGGAAGTCCGAACATTTGGTTTCAGCCACACACAGATAGAGAGCTCAAAGGGACGTTACGTACTTTCCAAAGACAGGGTCCAGTGTACAGGGGATGTAGTTTTCATGGTCGTTGATGGTCTTTTTCCCCAAAGTGATCTTCACATAGGGGTCACACTGAAAAAACAAAGCAGGAGACAAGCTTTCCATTACCAAATTTGTTCTCCCATCCCCTTCTGTTGGTTGCACTTGTTTCATTTCAGTTCATTATTCCATTCTTCAATTAATGTTATTGTCTTTCCTGGCCATTTCTTTTATCTCAGTACCACTGAGTACCTCAAAACGTTAATACAAATTAAGTGTATAATATCCATCCATCCATCCATTTATCCATCCATGTCTTTTCATTTTAGCATCCAGGATTGTAGTCCATTAAATTGTATAATGAAAATAACAGATCTCCCTCTCGCTTTCTCCTCTCTCTTTGTACCTTTCCATTGGCGTCTTTGGGCTGCAATCCTTGAGCCTGGATGATGTAGACTCGGACTAAACACTCCTCGAGGCCATTGGGAGGAAGCTTTTTGAACTGTCTGGGCGGAGGAGGAGTGGAGGGGTCATCCGGCAGCGGGTAGATCTTAAACATACCCTGGTTAATGAGGGTGAGGGGGTTTGTGGGGTCAAAATAGACAAGACAGAGGGGAAATAAAACATTTGAATTCAGTTGAAATGAAAAGGGAATGTGAGTTGAGCAGGACATTTTGGCATGACACGATGTGAGATTTTTGCAAAATGACATCATGTTTTTGTGTGTAAGTGTGACGCGACGTGACACGATGTGGCATGACGAGATGGGACATTTTGTGGAGTGACTTTTTTGTCACATTTTTGTGACGCGATGTGGCGTGATGTGCACATGACCAGAGCAAGCAGCATTCTGACATGTTGGTATTTTCCTGACTTTGATATTTGCTTTGCCTGTCTGTGTGGTATTTTGCTGTGCACAGTGCACAGGTGAGAGGACAGGCGAAAACAGGTGGCAGATTCATTCAAATGAGGCAACGCAAAACGAGTTGTTCGTATTTTGGTCAAAATTGGGTTTCGAAGTTGAGCTGAGAATAGACCCCTCAGAACCCGGCAGCGACGGCCAATGTTTCGGGGTATCCGGTGTAGCCAGCGGTGTAGCCATCTGTTATCCGGATATCCAGGCCAAGACTTCCTCTTCCGTGCACCGGTCATTGTTTACAGTCTGATTAGCAATCTCGGAACCCATTGGCTATCGGCTGACGCCGATTTGAATGCAGATACATTTTTTAAAAAGCCAATAAAAAGCTAATCTCTAGGGGTCCGAGATTGATAAAAAGCTAAATCATCATCAGACAATAGTCGATGGGTTCTGAGATCGGATTTTGGCCAGTGTGTTCTGTTTCTTTTGCACACGGATTGTTTACCTGCATGCACCCAGATTATTTTGTGTTGTGTCGCTGTTGTGTCACATCAATTACCATATGATGTGACCATTTACGGGAGAGCCATAACTGAAAAGCATCATGTGATCATATGATACATACATTCAATGTACTAATTAACTAAAAAAAAACCCACACCATCTGGCTTTGGTTGCAGAAGCATTGTGTGTGCATGTTGTGCTGCTCTGCACCATCCAGACAACAATATGATTTCTTGGAGAAGTTGTTTCTTCATTTGATGAGTCATTGTTGTCATGCTTCACTGTGACTGGTTCAGCTGTTTCAGGGCTACGAGACCAGCAATGCAACTGGCTGAGAGTGCATTTATTAATCACCACACCCTCTGACCTATATTCCACCTTCACTCAGCCCTTTAGCACTTTGCACTGCTATACATACATGAAGTGGCATGACATGATGTAGAGGACGGGATAGAACATGCAACAACTTATAAAGTCATGCAGCATAACAGAAAGCAACACAATAGAATGCAACGTAATATAAATTACTAAAACAAAATAAAATAGGGCATAACGCAGAACAACATAGCATAAACGAACACAACAGTAGGGAACAAAATGGAACATAATAAAAAATGAACCAAACAGAATATAAAAAAAACTAAATGAAGCTAACTCTTAAAGCTGACAGAATGTAACTGAACAAAGGTAAATCAATACATAGTGTGATATTTGTATGCACCATAAGAACACAGCAGAGGAGAACACAATTTTTACCTTGAACTCTCCCACCACTGAAGGATCTTCTCCTTCATCCTGAGACTTTCCTCTGTACAGCTTGAAAGTCTGACAGAAATCTGAGAGACCTTCGAAACCCTCGACCTTCTCTAACTCCCGGTCATACACCTGAGGAAGAGGAGCGGAGTTTATTACATCTCATTCGATTGTATTTAGACGTTTTGAGAGCAGTGTTCATGTGACACATGGCATAAAACTAAGAGAAAGGTGAGAGGAAGAGATTGAGAGAGAGGGATGATAGGAAAAAGAAAAGAGCGAAAAAGAGGAAAGAATGAGAAGTTAGAGGGAGATAGAGAGGGAGGAAAAGGAGAAGGGGAACGAGGAAAGAGAAACGAGGGTCGAATGAGAAATAAAAAGAAAGATGAGAAGGGACGAGGACAGAGGAATAGATATAAGAAGAGAAAAAAGGAGTGAGGAGTAAAGGAAAACAGAGAGAAAGAGAAGAAAATACATGACAAAAAAGAGGAACTGGGGAGGAGAGATGAGAAAAAAGGATTAGACAAAGAGGGAGGGATGAAAAGAGTCAATAAGCAAGTGAAGTAAAGATGAGAGAAAATGAGAGATAAAAGGAAAGAATGACAACATGATTATTTGAGAGTATACGACAGGCATGTAGGAACTTGTTTCTGTGTTCTTGCGAATAATTCATTTTTACAACAACACAGTGTTCAGAAGAGTTTAATCTTTAAACAGAAACACACACACACACACACACACACAGTGGTATCTTCATCAGGTTGCCAACAGAACACACACACACACACATTATTCTATATGGCATCATAGCTGAGTATTGGCCAGTGTAATTCCACTGGCACTGGATTTAAGCTTGAGTCAAAAGCTACTCAACACTATATTATACAGTCACGCTGCAGGGGTGCTGGCAGTGTGTGTGTGTGTGTGTGTGTGTGTAGATGTGTACATACTGTATCTGGGCAGGGACGTCTATGTGTCAAAAGCACAAAAAGATTAATTTGTTTTCATTAGTGATGTTTGTTTACATCACACACACACACACACACACACACACACACACACACACAGTCCCTCATTCTTTTCCTATCAGGGAAGAATGACAGTTCTGCAGCCAGTTGCTGAAAAGACGAACTCTCAGAGAGCGAGCTGGAAACAGTGGTTCACTTCAGCATTAGACTAACAAAACTAGAAGTGCTAGAAGTAACACAGCTACAGTACTATCAAGGGAAGGGGGAAAAGTAGTATTCTTTTTATCCCCCCAAGATTAGCCAACAGGTGTAGCAGCAATCTTATTATTTGATGACACATAATTCAGCAGTATAGAGCTTTCATTTCTTGATATGATGTACAATTTGTGGTTTTTGTATGTCACGTACATACCAGCGATACTGGCCTTGATGAAAGAAGTTCCATCTTCCATCTACCGTAACTTCTTCTGTAATTAACGTAATGTTTAAACCAAAAATGTACGTAAAACCAAAGGGAACAAAGAAGTTAGTTAGGAAAGAGAGATGCGGGAGATGAGGAGAAAGAGGGAGGAGGAAGATGAGAGGAATGAAGGGTATATGTTCTAAGATTTGGGTGGAGAAGGGGTGAAAGTGTTGGAAAAGCAGGGGGAGGAATGGGGGGAGGAACAGGACAAAGAGAGAGTGATGAAGGGGGATGATGTAAACGAAAGAGAGGTCTGGAAACAGCGGTTCATTTCACTACTTGAACACCAAACCCAGTACCGAGGGAGAGGGGAGATGAAGAGAGAGGGGAGAAGGTTTAGACAAAGCACTATGGGTTGCAGTGTTGATGCAATTAATAATTAGACCATGTTGATTATTAGACAGAAGAGTGTTGAAAAACCATTGAACTACACCCTTCATAGAAAACTGACTTAACATCCTCTTTAAGTATAAATCTATCTATCCAATAAATCACAATCCCATTTAAAGGAAGAGTTCCACATTTTGGGAAATACGCTTATTCACTTTCTTGCAGAGACTCTCATGTTTGTACGGTAAATATGAAGCCACCACCAGTAGCTGGCTAACTTAGCTTAGCACAAAGACCGCCAACCTTGCTGCCCAAGAAGCAAATCTGTACAAAAACCAAACTGTGAGAATAGCAATTTTCAAGGTTTATTTCTTGTCTCAGTTTTGACATGTCTCCTGCACTAACTCCTTGCGGGCTTTCATAGAAAACAATAGGTGTGGGTGTTGTGTGTCAAACTGTGATAGTTTCACCAATTCTGGAGTGAAATAAATTAATGCATCTTTACAGAGGGAAAATAAAAAATTCTAAATCCTCCCTCAGATCTGCAAGTCCATATGCATATTTTCGCAAACTCCATGATTCTTTAAATGGGAATAGTGAGGGAGATACCAAAAAACAAAAGAAGTGCTAACTTTTTAAAATACCGTTTGTGTAAAGGTGAAGCTGAAGTTGAGGAGGTTAGAGGTGTGAACGCCTTGAAGAAAGCTGGGATCATGCAAATAAAAGACTGGAAAACACTGGAAACACTGTCTCACTGGAATACAACAAATCCCAATCCTCCTGCACCAAACCCAGTACCAGGGGAGAAAATGAAAGGAGGGAGGAGGTGAAAAGGGAAGGCGAGAGGTGAACGAAGTCATAACAACGATGGAAACAGCAGAGTCTTTGTGACAGAAGCAAAAGTAACCAATTCTACTGTCAGAAGAAGAAGGAGGAGAGGAAGGAGACTGACTGCAGAAAAGAAGAAGAGAGGTGAGGAAGGGGTGAGAGTGTGGAAGGAGAGGGGTGAACCAAGGACAGAGAGATCCTGACTTTGCTGAAGGCAGAGACAGGAGATTGAAAAGGACAGTACAAAGAAGGTGGAGAGAAAAAAGGAAGGGATGCAGTGAAATTGAGCAGGTTGAGGCAAGAAAACAGGAAAAGGAAAATAAAATTGGGTTTTCAGGTGATGTGATGCAGCTTTTGGCAGCCATATTGAAGGTCCACAGCTCTTATTTATAAATGTGCAACTCAATTCAGTAAACAGTAGTTTACTGAACCCTTGGTTTAATCTGATTATATTAGTGATACATCTGATCAGTTTTATGTTTAGATAATAAAAGAGCTAGCCTCATTGTAGTGTTTAGCTAACAGTCACTGTCTAGCGAATGTATCTGGCAGCAACTAGCATTAACCAACTCCCAGTCTATAGTAGCAAACTTCAAAAAATCACACTCCTTGAACACACAGACATGATACACATATTTTAAGATTCAGTGCGACTAACACTTTCAGAGGATGTATTATCTCCGATACATCGCGAATAAACCTCAATAAATCCACTTAGAATTCCTAGAAAAAAAGGCACTCCTAATTACTTCAGAACTTGCCTGAGAATTATCAGATTTTTAAGTTTTCTTCAGTATCAGAGTAATCCAGTGATAGCTGTCTGTACATCCATGGGTACACTGCAAACAGGAGTCAGATACTTTAGAAAGTTGTCTTGTTTTTGTCTGACCAAGAGATGATTTCTGTTTTTATAGTAAACATGACATTTTCTTGCACTTTGGGGTGCAGAGTTCACTGCAATGTTACAGATTTTTTGGTCCAAAGGAGAAAATTACTTATTTCTTCTCCAGAAAAAAGACAAAGAGCTTCCGTTGTAATGAGGACTATTCAGTTTGACCAGAATCGATTGTAAAATGGAGTTACTCTGCATATAATGTACTTACTCAGAGATGATTTAGCGGAAATTATTCTTAAAAGATCTAGTTGAAAGAGTTAATTGTTTTACAATAACTTATAAAACAAATCTACCTTATCTGACAATTTGCTTTCACTTAAATTGTTACTGAAATAAGTTGCTAAGTCATAAGTCATCATATGTGCTGGATGAATCCTTGAGCTTTTCCAGGGATCTCTCATTTGCTTAACTGGTTATATATTTAGCCATTTCCACAGCTCCCTTTCTAGTGGACCTCCATGAGGGCACCAGACGAGAGTTCTAAATTGCTGATGCAACTGCAATGCCTCTGCAGCGGCAGGACGAGATGGAAACAGAAATACAAAAGGTGACAGAAAAGGAGGGGACAGCAGAGCCGAGGCTGAGAGGAAAGGTGAGGATATTAAGAGAGGGAGTTTACCTCGGGTCAAAGCAAGGCTGGAAACTGTGTCTCAGCTGACAGTAGCAGCCCAAAGACTATCGAAGGGCAGAGGGAACAGAGGAGGTAAGAGGCCAAAGAGAAAGGAGGTGGCAGCACCGGGTGAGAGGAAGGTAAAGGAGGTTGGAAAGGTTGGAAACAGTGGCTCATTTCCCTGTGACAGTAGCAGATCTGACTAAAGGGGTTGTCAAAGGAAAGAAAGGAACAGGAGACTAGAGGAGAGAAGAGGAGGGAGGGAATAAATAAAAAGGAGGCGTTGGCACAGAGTAGGTGGGAGGGGAGGCGTGAGGAGAGGGTGAGACTGAGGCAAAGCGCCGATGGAACCAGTGGCTCATTGGTCATTTCACTAGTTTCCATCCAACTGTCAAGTGAATTTTGAGCAAAGTTTTGAAATGTCGCAAAAACTCAAAGACGACTTAGATGTGTTTCCATCTGCAGGGGTGAAACCATATAATAAGCTTCCTGAATGAAAAAATACACCCACTAGATGGCTAAATGGAAAGAGCCTTTCAAGAGTCAATGACTGTTGGGCAAGCTGTTATTGTTCTCTATTGTGCCATTTAGTTTTAGCCATATTTTAATGTGTTCATCTGAAGAACAAGACAAAGAAATGTACTTCCACACAGGAGCACGTATGTTGCATGGCCTTTCTGGAACATTTCTGGTAGTTAGAGGATATTTTTCAAATACTTTTGCAACAGATTGATCTTTATGTTAGCTATTTATTTTACTGATGCTTCCAAAATTGAGCAGATAATTTAATAATCTTCAAAAAAAGCGTCAATTAAATCATCAAAATATTACTTTGAAACTCTTATTCAGCCTTTGTATTACATATATGTAAGGATACATGCAGAAAAGTAATATTACAGCTGCAAAATGAACCAAAAGCTCTATGAAGGAAGAGAAAGGACATAAAAGAAATAGAAAGGACATAGTTAAAGCTGCTGCACTGATGTGAAATGGCTTTCAAGGGAGAGGTTAGAGGTCTAATTTAAGAGTAATAAAAAAAAGGCCAAATTCTGACATGATTAGTCATTTGTTTGGGCATCAGACAAGAAGAGTGACGTGTGCTTTGAGTCCCGGTGGAAGAAAAGGTCGGCGTTTGGGCCGAGAGAATCGGGATAAGGGTTGAACAGAGCGTGGGTGATGGCGGAGGGCTCCTGGGACGGTGGGTGAACTGTGGCAGACTCTGAAAGAACGAGACTAAAGACAGACGTTGACGACGGCTGATGTGATCCCTTGTTTCGGACTCGCCAACATCGGAAAGAGGCCTTTTCTCTGAATCCGTCCCACTGCGGCGTTCCCGAAGCGAATTCAACACGGATGAGTCATCGGAGTCGCTCGGCAAACGGCTGGAATGTCACGGCGCCGGGCTGCGAGTACAGGGCATGAGAAGAGAGGGGGAGGAGGGGAAAGATGGAGGGACCGACTGACGGAGGGAACTGGCAGGACAGCAAAAATGTGATTTAAATGGTGAAGTTTTGGGCAATGAGCAAAACATTTTAAGAAAATGGAACAAAAGGCTGCACTGTCTCCATCTTCTTCATGTTTTCCTCCATTGCTCTCCATCTTTCTTTATAGCTTTCTTTTTCCCCCCCTTTCTGTTTTCTTTATCGTCTTTATCTTCTTTCAAGACATTTTCTCACCAACAGAAACGCACAAGTATGTATTTACCCAGATTTACATTTACACACTCATGCATACACACAATGCAGTGTGTGTGAACTGGACAAACACAGACATACAGATACACCAAAAGTATTAGAGCAACTAAAATTGATTTTTACTACTGATTCATTTACAAATTTTTCCAATGAATAATGTCAAAAATAATGACGGCTTGCTTTGTCAAAACAAGAGGTGGAAGAACTTATTTCATAAGAATGTAGACTGGTTTCTCACCTGTGCGAGGGGTAGAAAACAGATCAGTGTAAATGAACAAAATACATAAAAACCAGAATGACTCAACACGAAGAGTTGTTTTTGTGCCATAAATCACAAACGTAATGAGTGGGAAATGTTCAATATCCCAAGAAGGAACCTCCCTGTTACCTCAGAGTGCATAATTAGCGGTTAGCATGTAGCGATCTGGATTTTAATGAGTTAGTGGATAGTTGGCTTTTGTGCTCTAACCCATGTTGCCAATCGATGGTCTGGGACACACAGTTCATATCACACTAGCTGCAAGCACTAACTTTGTGTAGTCCGGGTTAGCGTTATCACTGCTATTAGCTGCCATGTTAGCCGGCTAGGGCCGACAAATGTCTGTCAGCATGTAGTAAAATGCGAGGATGAGTGCGACATACAAATTTACCTCTAAAACTTAATTTTACTGGTTTCATTGTCAGTAAATATGAAATGCGTCTATTGAACAAAACAAAAAGGTTATCTTTTGAAGCTGTATAACCAGCAAATGTTTGGTGTTTTACCTGATACTTGCCTGAAAACACAGATTTTCGCAATATACTTGATTATTTTTTATTCTAATTGCCTAATCTTGTGAATGCAAATAAAATACATTTCAGCACATATAAATACATAAAAAACAGTACACTCACATTGTACATTGCTTTTTATATGGACGGAACATTTTTAATAGAGCTTTTATTTCAGCCCATCTTACCTCCAGCGTGTCGAAGCCTCTCTCCAGGTACGTCCCGTACTTGTTTTTCTCTCCTGTCGAGGCGTAGAACTTACTCCACCAGTCCATGAACTCCTCTTCCTGTTGGTCACATATCCAGAGGTCAGAGGTCGACAGGTTAACAATGGACTGGATGTGCTGAATCTAAGCGGATCTACATACTGTGGTTCAGATAAAAGCATTAAAAGATTTAGATGAAAACAAGTAGAGTTTATACTTATTAAACATTTAGGTTTGTTGTGTTTACAGTTTTTATAAGTCCGTCACTTTGAATTCCAAAATTCAGGGAGCATCACTTGTGACAGAAATTTTATTTAGTGTTTTTCTCGAATATTCATGTATCCATGTGTATTCTATGTTGCACAATTCAAATTCTTGTTCTCCTTGAAATGTTTGCATTGGATTAAACTCCACATCTTCTTTATTTTCATACAAACTGAGTTCATCTCCTCTCTCACCAAAACTTCTGTGGCTACATCATTGATGGTTATGATTTTGCTTAACATCTTAACTCCTGTAATGACCTTTGACCTTTAAACCACTTTAAAGGCCCTGTAGTGAGTGCTGTTTGCCTTGGTAGAGTAGCGCACCGCCGGGCTCAGAAATAACCCGCTTTTCATGATTTTTCCAATGATCGCATAGCAACATGGAGTTAGCCAACTCACGTCAACACAAGTAAAAATTGCCTCTGGTGGCTCTGTGGCATTAAGGTCATGGTATATGGGCGTTCTGAGGCAATGGAAACGGGCAAAACATTAAGATGGGAACGGGCACAAAGTGGACAAAACCAACATGGACATCAGAAGAAACATGTTATGGCAAAAAAACAAAAACAGTCGCGAAATGTATGTTTATGTATGAATGAAAAGAATCCCTCTACTGTTTTGCTCCGAGCTCTTTTCCTTCACTTCTCCACAGAAAATATTTGCCACATCTATTGTCTTTTCCACTTGTTACAACCTTATTATACTGGGGCAGATCGGATAAAAACAGACGATCAGGACGGTTCATGCCTGGATTGAATTTATTTAACAAATTTATCTATCAACTGTGTTCAAATGAAGCTATTTTGTTTATGTTGTCAGATTCTTGCACGTGTTTTGCATCTGGATGCATGATGTGTGAGGTCAACATCAATGACTAGAAGCAGAACTTCTCTACAGGGACCACAACTCTAAAGTGAACTTAAACTTGTCTGGGGACTGTGGCTTTGGCGTTTGCCCTCCTTAGGATTGGGAATATACTGTATGTGATTCAAAGAGTTAGGCAGAGCTGGGACAAAGTCATTGTTTTGCAAGTCACATTAATATTAAGGCTCAAGTCTTGGATATGAAGACAAGTCAAGTGCCAAGTCAAGACCAACAAGTCCAAAGTCCTAAACCTTGTGTCCTAAACAATTATGAGTCATTATGAGCCTTTTATTTAATAATTTTAATGCCTCTTAAAGTTTTTAGACAGAGTAACAGTTAGTGTGGTAAATTTACTGCAATAATAAACGCTTTTTATAGTCTGCGTTTATTAATTTCAAACAAACTTTATACCATTTAAAAGCAAAATGATTAGGTGTGCCTTGGTTTGTTGTTTGTAATTATTGTTTACTTAATTAAAATCACAAAGGTACTAATAGCTACTAGTACTGTAGTGGATGTCGATTTGTCTTAGAAATATGGAAAGTAAGCCCCAGGAACAGGCTTCGTTTTTTCAGAAAGACCAATGAAAGAAATGCTGAATGAGAGATTGCATTGAGTTACAGAAGCTAGCCCAGATGTGACATCATGACTAATGCAGTCGATAAATGCACAGTCTATGCTGAGGTACTTTGTTGTAGGAGAGAGCTGACAATACCCTCATCATCTAAACACAATGTTTAATAACTTATTTAGATTTCTTGCAATGATGCAAATAAAAAGACAGTTTTTATGAAAAAATAAAAAACAATTCTGATTAAAGAGGGGATATGAGACACCCAATCATGACATGTTTAACACACAAATCTAGACACTAAGCATCCATGTCAGTAGGAACCTTATCTAAATGATACCAGTATGAAACTCTACACACATTACTGTATGCACTGCTGCATTATGTGACCTCTCACTGAGTGTACAGCAGTGATCTGAAATCTGTAATTAAAACACTTTCGTATATGATTAAACAAAGTTGCTCACAAACTTACCCATTGTAACATCTAGTGTCCGCGTTAACAGTGAAAGGCAGGTCAGACAGAAATTCAATTTCATCATACACTGTACACTCAATCAATGTAGACACACAACGCTGACAAAATGTAACCACATACTAAAATAACAGGATGAAACACATTTTAAGTAGCTTTTCAACACATTTCGTAATACTTATTCTCATTACACATTTAGGGTTTCATTCCAAAATGAAACATACACTATTTGAAAAAAAAAGAAAGAAATCCCTCTATTACAAAATGACTGCTGGCATGAAAGTAAAGGCCGTAAAGTCTTACTATTACAGCTATGAGTCATCCTGAAGCCGGCGCTTACAATGTCGTTCTGTTTTGGAGGATAAAATATCTTTGTTTTTGAAATGTTGACTGATGGCTTTTCGTGGTTTGGAGTCGAGTCATTTTGATTTATATGATATGATTTTTGAGGGGATATTAAAACATCTTTGAATGAAACCCTGTTATGTGTTTTTATCAAGACTTTTATAACCCTAAGTATGAAGCAGCCTCATCCATCAAATTTACTAAAAGTCTGTTCACATTGGCAACGTCGAGCGGTCTATTTAAACATTAATTTTTGAGTATTTTCTCACAGAAATAAAAACTGTCTGTCTGTGAGTGTGTGTGTGTGTGTGTGTGTGTGTGTGTGTGTGTGTGTGTGTGTGTGTGTGTGTGTGTGTGTTGCCTGAGGCAACTAGGAAACAACGACTACAAAGATGGGGAATACCGAGGGGATAGATCAAACTACCAGCCTGCCCCTTCACAGACACACACACACACAAACACACATTTCAGTTCGACCCGTCCCGTCCCCGCCCTGCAACCTTCAACCCTCCGAGGAACACTCGAGCTTAAAACACACTCATGACGCATGTACTACTTTTTCCTTTTAGTGTGTGTGTGTGTGTGTGTGTGTGTTTTAGTGTGTGTGTGTGTAGGCATAAATGTAGAACAAAAGTGCTCTTATGGCACTGGGTTGGTGTGGAATCCCCTTTCGCCTACTTCCCACAGACTCATAGACACACTCACATATAAACACACGCACACCCAGAGGGGAAAACTATGGAATTCCTAATTTTTCCAAAGTGGCAGCATGGCATGGAAAAGGGCAGCACGTGGAGTTTAACTAGGACATGACACACACGCATGCATGGCGCTGTGTGTCTGAGGCGAGAAGTGTCTGGGGTGTGTTAATGTGCCCTCTGTGTGCAGTCGGTGCCAAGCATTGATGACAGGGGCGCCACAAATTGTGTGTGTGTGTCCACTAGAGTGTGTGTCAAGGTGTGTTCACTCAAGTCCACAACTCCTGATTCAGACAGATTAAGGCCGTCGGTGGAGCATTCCAGACTGCGACAGCTATTTAGTGTACACTCAAGAGATCGAACACACACATAAACACACACATGCAGTGGTCTGGTCAGGGTGTCAGTGTGGTTTGCAGCCTATCATTACGCCCTGTAGGGAAAGCCAGGCTAACCAAACCAGACTGGCACTGCCAAGAACTCTGTGAGCAGAGCGACTGGATTTACATAACAGCTCTGAGCTGCTTCATAAATGCTTTTTGTGGGGAAATCCCTTCCACAGCAGTCAGAGGTCAGAGGTCAAAGCTGCAACCCTGAAGCTGGAAGAGGCTCTGGACAGTCCAGACTCATAGAGACCAAAACTGATGGAGCGTTCGGGAGCTTTTTGTTGACTTATAAAGTCAATTTATCTCCAGGAAGTTGCTGTCAAAACAGCCAAAAAGTGTAAATAGCAGTGATAATGTGTGGTTAAGTTCCAGGTTCCAAGTCTACAGTATGAGCTGTGACACCTCACTTGATCTCACATGATGGACAACTGCTAAACAGTGTTCAAAGTACAATTGAAGGAAAACTGACATAAAGTGTCTTAGAAAGGTGTTGGGCCACCACAAGCCTCCAGAACAGCTTCATTGCTCTTTGTCATAGATTCTCCAAGCGTGTGGAACTCTACTGGAGGGATGAACGCCTTTCTTCCTAAAAATATTCCCTCATTTGGTGTTTTGATTGACAAATTAAACGACAAAACACATCGTTAGTCCATTCCCTTTAGAACGACACAAACAAGAGTTTTATGATCTGAAGCCCCTATTGGCAGGACGACATCATTTCTCTGTGCCCGCCAAAACTGTTACAAAAATCAAATCACTGTTGAAAAGTAAATGTTTAATGATGGGACAATGCTATGGTTAAGGTTTGGTTAGGTTTGGGCACAAAAACGACTTACGTAAGTTTAGGGAAAAATCATGGTTTGGGTTAAAATTACTATTTTGTTAAGGTTAGGTGACCGTTTGTCCTAACCTTAACAACCACATGGTTAAGGTTAGGAAATGACTGCGGTCACGCTTTAACAAAACATAACAACGTATACGGTCTGCAAACAAACAGCTATTTCCCATCTTAAAGTAAAATCTACCCCGACCTCCTCCTGGCGCTGACCTTGTTGCTCTTTAACAACGTCACCTGACTTCCTCCTTTGCTCCCGTCATAATTACTACGACCACTCAAGGACTGCCTGAACGTTCCACATTAAACAACTAACTGGTGCACAAGGGATTACGGCAGAGCTGGCCAATTATGTGCCATGGAGGGTCCACAGTCTGCACCCTTGCAATCCAGCCAGTTGGTTTGAATAAAAACCTGCACAATGTTGGCCCTCCATGGTTCATGACTGGACACCTCTAGATTATGAGATACTAACTGCTGCAAAGATACAAAGACTGTATCCTGTGGATTGGGACAAAAAAAGGCTGCATTTCTAAACCACAACTGAAGGAGACTTACAGGCCTTGTTGACCTGTTATGACATTTTTGGTCTAGAAATGTGGACTTCGGAGGATCCAATACCTGAATTGAGACACATGTGCTTCAGTGTTTTGCTTCAGCAGGGAAGTTGGATGCTTTGAGGAGAATTTCCTGAACCACCCGGCCATTCTGCCCAAAACCTGCCCTGATTTTCTTTGACCCGATTCTGTATCTCCAAAATAAATTGGTCAATGTGAAGAATGTGGAAAGACTGGGATAGATGTTTCAGCAGAGCTGTTTGTGTGTATTTGTCATTCCCTCCACTGTGGTTTCAAGGCAGAGCACCAAACCTCAAGTAAAAATCTGTGGCATTTTCACATAAATAAATGTCTTCTTTGCTAGCACTGATTGACATTACACAGTAGTGACTCGATCTATATCCAGTTCCTGAGAGTTTTTCCAGTTTCTGTGCTACACTCGTTCTGCCCGACAGCTCTTTTCTTTGAAAATTCTTCTGACGTGCAGGAAATGATGCATACCAGATTTCTGTTTACCAGATTTAGTTTGGAATAACCTAAAGAAGAACTGGGTTGTAGCATTAGCAACGATAGCCACCATTGAATCATGGAAGGATTACCACTTTAAAGATCTACTGAGCAGCAGTTTACTTTAAAACATATCCTTATTTCTGATTAATTTGACTGAGAGAATATTCACCGATGACACTTCCCGAAGCTTCCCCAAAACTGATAGCTTTGAGCGGAGGGTTTTTTTGTTTGTTTGTTTTCTGGTAAGCACTTGGTGATTTTCAGTTTAAAAGACATCTAAACATCTTAGGTGTAGGTTATATAAAGTCATTGTTTCAAAAGCAATAAGACTATATTTCAAATGTGACGCAGGTCCAACTGACCGTCAACAGTTCAGTTGGAAATTCGTGTGTTACACTAATAGTGGCTAATATAGCTGCTAGCCTCAAGCAGAGATGAGGAGCGGGCTACAGAGGTCTGGTAAACTCACTTCTTCCTAACTCCACAAAGATTTCACACGTCACACAGCTCCCTCTGGAGCCACAAAAAGGCTTTATACAAATTTTTTTCACATTGGTGTAAAATCGGTGGAGTTCCCCTTTAAACAAAGTGCTTATCAAATCCTCTAGAAGTGTCTGAAAGCTTCTCCTCCCACTACTTTTCAATGTCCGAATTGGGGAGGGGTCTAAATCTGACAATTTTTGTAACTTTCCAAAGCCGAAAATCCGATAATCCCGTCCACTTTACGCAGCGATTGGAGATGCACGATTCCTCACACTTTTGTTCTATTCTTCAAATAATGTCTTGTCATTTTGGTCTGTACAACACCATAAATACCATCGAGGACAGATTGTCTGAACCCCCATTTGAATGATAATCACGTCTTGTCTCTATCTATGGCATCAGGCTTTTAATCCCACACTTGTGTGGCTAAACCTGCATTAACTGATTTTTGGCCACTTGGGAGAGTAGAAACAAGCTGTAAACACTGAGATAACATCTTCTTTTAAGTTGATGTGATGAACTTGTTTGCAAACAGTTGCTTATTTACACACCCAGCAGACATGCAGTAACAACTTTCATATTACACGTATATCATTTGATTCATAGTTAGTATAAAAATATTGCTTAAAGCAACTTTTAAAATCTTGAACTTTTTAACCAAATATAGCCCAGATATAAACTAGACATCTAGAAGTCTTTTGACTTGCAAATGGCCAAATGAGTAATAGATAGACTGACATAACCCATATACCCAACCAGAGACGTCTGTTTTTGTGTTACATTTAGGGACTGTTAATTCTGAAGTATCCAATGTGCTAAAGTCTGGCTTGCAAGCCTAATGGTTGAGCAATACACCCATGTCATCCAGAAGTGCATGGGCACATTTGGATGATATTCTGGGCAGCAAATATGTGCAGCATTCAGATTCTGGAGGTGAACAGCAGCTTACATCAGTCTGCGGCTGAAATTAGCAGAACAAGAAAAATAATAATGATTGAGTAAGCTATTTTGACATCTTGTTTCTGGTCACAGTGTCATTATAGGGCCATAAATATGTGTTTCATAAAGCCCCAAAAATGCCACAAAGTCACCTGGCATGAAGCCATTTCAGTTAGGTTCTCTGGTTCTAAAGCAGCCAGGAAGGATTTATGGAACTAGAGGCAAACTACAACATTTTCAGAGTGGGATTATAACCAAACTTGACTGTTCTTTGGTGATGAACTGGAATAGTTTTGATGAGAATTAATGGTAGAGGAGAGACACAGTGCAACCACAGTTTTTGAAGGGGCACAAATTTATATAAAACACGTCACCAATGGAAAACATAAACACAAAAACCATATTATATGGAAGTGACTTGACAGCTTTTCAAATGTAACTGCCTTAAGGAAGAATTAAAAAAACAAGAAAAGAGGGAGGCTGGTTTGATCCGCGACAAATACTATCATCAAGCCTGGATGTTGCATATGAAACGTGACACACAATGTTCTTTTTCCATCTGAGCGATGTTAGATCTCAAATATCTCGAAGGGGGGTCAGTGCCTCCGAGGTCTGAGGAGCCATGACGCTACTGACAGCCCATCTTCTTAAACTTTTCCAACTCTGAAACTAAATCTGACTGATCCGCCTTGGAAGCCGCTCCACTGAGCGCACACTCTGCTGCAGTAATCTGGTAATCATCAGACATACGCCCATGACCCGTGTTTTTGGTCGCAACCCAGAGATTAAGAAGCCAGGATTTACAGCACATGAGAGAGCGAGCGTTCTTTTTCTGGTGCCATGAGATATTAGTCCTCCCTCTTTTTCTTCATTTCAGTCAACCTTTTTCTGCTTCTCTGTAAGTCACTTCTCCCTCCTTAACCCTCTCTCATTTATCCATCCCTCCCTCTGCCTTTAGTAACTGTCTGCTTACAGAGAGTTGTGGTATAGAGGATCTATAGCAGCTCTGTTGACTTTGGCCCCGGCAAGACAGAAAGCCAAGCCTTTAATTTGACTGGTTTCAATATCTGACCCTTAATAAAACAAATATCTTTGTTTGGAGAGAAAGAAATCACCCCCAATTACTGTCGAGAGAGGAGGGAGAGAGCACTACTGGATGTGTGTATTTGTGTGCGCAGTCTGGTCCGGGTCAAGCTAAGTCTTCAAATTGACCTGGCTTAGATAAATAAAATGAAAGAATGTAACAAGGAGCGTGGTCTCCCGTTCAAACCTGGGATCAGATTTCTTCTGTAACCACACGGCTCGGTGTGTGTCGCTCTGTAAAACCTTGATTTCTTCAGTAGAAAGTATTTTCCTGAGCCGCGACCAACAGAGCAAAATGTAAAAGTTTCTTGTTTCATCCCAGAGCAAAAGAAAGCAAAATTTTCTTCTTTATTTCATTCCTTCCAGATCAACCCTCATCTCTCTGCAGCGAGTTATCCATCTGTGTCTTACTTAAAATAAACTTCATCAATAAAGGGCTTTCACTCTAAAATTAGATCTCTGCTACTGTCTACTGCCTTGCAAGTAAAGCACATTGTGGGTTACTATGAACATGAGGAATTCATTTAAAGAATCATTTGTGTGTTGTTATGGTTTAGTGCCTCATACAAATCATATAACATTTCTGGTGACATTTTCATAAAGCATGCAATATGGTTTTTGATTTTTGTATGTATTTTTACCACAGTTCAAGGCAGTCATTGGTTTCTAATCATTTCTATATGTATGAAACTCATTATTTTCCATTACAATGAGCCTCAACTTTACATTACATTGTCATTATTTGGTAATACAGTTTAAAGGAATAGTTTGACATTTCGGGAAATATGCTTATTTTGCGTTCTTGCTGAGCTGACAAGCAGCTGAGCTGAGCATACACACTCAAAAACAACAACATGGAAATAAACAGCTCATTTCGAAGCAATAAACATTTACGACTTTAAGTTGTTCACCTGAAAACCTTCTTGAAATAAGCCTGGTTGCATCAGCCGGGTCCTCATTGTATTACTGTTTATGACATAACGTGCTTTTAAATCATGATTGAAGGATTTCAGAAAATTGCAGTTTCATTAAAACCTGTCAAATGTGACATAAATGTATTAAATATAAGGTTATGGAAGTCAGGAGAAATCCAGAGAACAGACATGTAGTTATGTTGTGTATAAATTGGTATTGCTTGTTGCCAATGTGAACAGATGTAACAAGTATCAACGTTAATCTCTCACTAACATCATTAGCATGTGAAAATGAGGTTATTAAATGTGAAATAGGAGATAGGACAGTGTGACAAAGAAGAAAGAAAGTAGTTCTGTATCTGCAAATTTGATGGATGGTAACAAATCAAGGAATAAAGCAGGTAAATGGGAAGTTTGTTTGACATTCTGGTTAATGTCAAGGTGTTTGAATATGAATTAATGAGTTCAAAGATGAGTTTGTTACCTACATGAAGGCTGGAACTAGAGGTGGAAAGGTTAATGATAGCTGAACTGGCTCCATCTGCAAGCTACAAGACACATGCACACACCCAAACACACACATAAAAACATTTTCAGGTTAACTGGTTAGGGTTAGCCACAATATTAGCATCAAATCTCAGGGAACAAGTACAGTGTGTTGAATAAAGACAACAATTTAAATTATTTCACATAATCTGTCAAAAACGTTAGTTTGTAATGTTAGAAATACACATTAAACACGCTGTATTCTTTAACACTAACATCATTAGACATTACATACTAATATTATCAGACATATTAGTGACTCAAACGCACAGAAACATTGTCGTCATCATCATGTGTTCTCCAAAAAGAGCAACAATGAATCAAAAATCTCGAGTCCAAAAATGTTTTGTGAGGGAAAAACTGAGCATGGTGCCTTTACTTAAACCAAACATTTTCTTTCCCTGGGAGGTCCCGCTCTGTGATGTGCAGACAGCAGCGTTCGCCCAGCTTCTGAGCCCAGATTAGAAAGACAAAGTGTTTGTATAAGGTCACGGAGGAGCTGAGCACATGGAGGAACAGAAGAAGACGATAGGAAGGGCGAGGCAAGGGTGCTGTAAAACACCAGCGTGAATGCAAACAACCTCAAATTATCCAAGGGACAAAGTTGGAATAAATACTTTTTTAGTGCTGTTTACTGTAGATACTCACCTTAATATCAGCACTCAGACTATTAACCCTTTATTACAGCACAGAAGGCCTGTGCTCTATAAAACATGTATCTAACCTCATTCATGAAACCACTGTCAACTCTTCGACTGTAAATCCATTCTCATCACTGCTAAACCAGTTACATAGAATTACTTGACATGAAATAGGTACAAAGTCAAAGTTTTTACTGCATGCTTACTCTCAGTCAGTTTCTTGCTCTTTCAAGTCGTTAGTCATGTTGCCTGTACTGTACTATGCACTGTAGTGTACCATTAGGGGAACTCCAGCAGTTTTATGCCTAAAGTACTACTAAGCCAGTGAAAACTGTTATATAACATGTTCTGTTGGTTATGTAGGTACTGCTACAACTTGCAAGGTGAGGATCATGTGATTGGTGGATTAACCATAGGCATCAGTACCACTTTTCCCTGTAACTTTGCTAGCTTGTCTACTTGAAGGTAATCAGTGAAGAAAGGCACAGCTGTCCTTAAGAAAAATTGTAAAACTCGACAGCACAGGGAAAAACACAATAAACTGGTTAATTAACCACCAATGTTTCTTTATTCTTTCATCTGTGTTCGACAAAGCAGCAACTTATGACTGATTCAAATGTAAGCAATGGAAAATGTGAGAAGATTGTGAATGATGATTATGAGAGAAACAAACTAAATACACTAGCAAGCTAATCTCCCTTCAAAATATGACATTATACCCTTCATGAAAATCCATGTAAACATAACTTCTAGCTACTCAACTCAATTTTGAAAACCACATTTAAGGATCAAGTCAATATAAACTACTTAAATTTCTGTTTTACAGTTGTATTATCTCAGATCCTTTTAAGTGTGGGAATGTTTCCCAGCAAAAGGCTACCACAAACTTTGTTCAGAATGTCTGACTGAAGAAATATCAGATAATGAAAAGGGCTCAGCTCAATGCCATTGTAGTAAAAAGTCAACAAAAGTCACTTTCATTATCAATTCGCTGAGCAGTGCTAGCTTGACGATCCCTGTCGGGCACGTGACCCTCACCTCATTCGTCTGAGAAAATAACCCTGATGATGTCTGGGCTAAGAAACTACACATTTATACCCAAAAGCCTATGTCAAATGTCTAATGAATATCTAATGAAAAGATGCTGCTAGTTGCATTATGGGACATGTAGGATGCAGCATTTAAGGAGCTTCACCAATACTGTAGACTAAAAGTCAGGATATTTCAGCCTCCATTGCACCGATTTGGACCATTCATTTTTTAATCTGTGCAATAGTAAATTGGTAAAGAGTACCCCTTTAAATAACACAGACCAAAGTCGGGCAGTGTCGGACAACATGTTTAACCAAGATCAGAGGGAAATGAAGGTCAGCTGGCACATAACCAAACTAAATGAGTATAATTAAGTGAATTAATCATCCAATACAATCAGTTATTAGGTCTGCCTAGCTAAAACTAATGCAGTCTAATACAACAACCCTGCAATAAAGCCTACCTTTATGAAATGTTCAGTTTTTGTTTCCAAAAGGTGTTTGATGACTTTATGGTAATTTCGGAGGCTGTAGTTTGTGGTGCTGTTCAATTGTATTATGTTATACTGAGAGGTGCTTCTTTAGTAGTCTGCCTTCATAGACATAAATGCAGTGGAAAAGATATGACAAAAATGCTCAGTATTACTCAAGATAAGATTGTAACAAGCATAATGATAAACGTTTCTTATTTGGTTACAATCTGCAGATGTTCTGAGTCGACAAGCGTGACGAACTTTTAGCTGTCGCCACAAATGTCCCCGCTGGTTGCATCACTGTTATTGTATCCACGCAGAGTTGTTTTGATGTCAAAGCTCTTTAATTGGATGGGGGCGTTAATGTCAGGGCGTGTATACTAATTTCAACACCCCACTTAGACTCATCACACACAAACATACACACACACACACACACACACTCACACAGTGATGAATATTAGCTTAGCTCATGCTGTAAATTTTTGGACTTCCCATGTCACCAAACATTTAATGCCGCCCCCCATAAACACAACTAGACAATTGAGTTTTTGCATCAGTGCAAGAGAATGGAAAAACAAGACATGTTAAATTGTGCACACATAGATGTGTGTGTGATTATGCGTATGTGTGAGCGTGACAGTGAGAGAGAGAGAAAGACAAACAGCTTTTGAACTCATCGATATAAAATTGTTTTTGGTTTAAAACACTTCAGTATGACGTGTGTGTGTGTGTGTGTGTGTGTGTGTGTGTGTGCATGAAGCTGTTGTGGCGCCTGTGGGTTAAAGGATAACAAAGAGGGACACACAAAGAAATTAAAAGAAAGAAAAAGGCCAGAGGATTTAAAGATGATGGAAGGATCACAGAGGGGATGAGTGGTTGATGAACCACAACAGTAAAGAGAGAGAAAAAGAAAAAGAGGAGGATAACATGCCCTTTAATGAGCTACCACATTAAAACGACTGTCAGATTGATAGATAGAGAAGGAATGAAGGAATGAGAAGATGAATTAAAGGGGTAAAGGGAATTAAAGAGTGGGATGGAGGAAGAGAGAAAAGAGAGAAAAGCAAAAACAAGTATGGTATGTGGACAGACAAAGTGAAAGAGGAGTAAAATGGAGAAAACAGAATGATGGAAGGAAAGAAAGATGGATAGAAAAAGATGAAGAAGAGAGATAAGGGAATGGAAATGGCCCGGGTTTAGAAAAAAGATGAATAGGGTAAAGACGACAACACAGGTGAAGAAAAATCAGAACAGATGAGTGACAGAAGAAAAATTTAAATGAAGAAGGGAGGGAGATGGAGTGGGATTAGTAGACAGAGAGAAAAGCGATAACAAGAGGGATGGAGAAAAGAGGGTAAAAAAGATGGAGGGAAACAAGGAGTGGAGGGGGTATTGAACAAAAGGACTGAGGAGGTAGAGGAGGAGGGATGCAAGAGGAAACAAAGCAGAGATGGGAGGATGGATGAAAGGAATGGAGGGAGAGATGGAGACAAAGAGGTCACAGGGGAGGAAGGGGTTGAAGGGAGACAGAAGGTGATGCAGGATGCAAATGGTAGTCATAAAGGAAGGAAGGAAGGAAGGAGGAGTAGAGTAGAGAGGAGCAAGGGAGGAAAAGTATGAAGGAAAAGAAGGTGTAAGAAGGAAGAAGTGAAAGAGAGGGGGGACATGGTGCAAGGAAAAGAGTAGAAGGAAGGAAAGAAGGATAAAGGAAACAGGTGAGTTGGACAGGGAGAAAAGAATGGGAGAAAGGAACAAAGGAATAAGCAAAAACAAAGGTGTAGAGAATTGTGCAGGAAAAGCAGTGGAAGCAAATGCAGAGGTGCTGTAAGTAGATAGGAGTAAAGTAGTTGTGGAGGAATAAAGAAGAAAAGAAAGAAAAAGAGAGATGTGTGTGAAAAGCTGGAGGGAATGAAGTAAGGAAGAGGCATTATACGTTATTTAGGGAGGAAGGAATGGAAAGAGGGAATGAAGGAAGGAGGGAAAGAAGGATG
Source organism: Siniperca chuatsi (assembly GCF_020085105.1). Classification (NCBI taxonomy): domain Eukaryota; kingdom Metazoa; phylum Chordata; class Actinopteri; order Centrarchiformes; family Sinipercidae; genus Siniperca; species Siniperca chuatsi. The sequence goes on from NC_058063.1 coordinate 19,943,795, forward strand.
AAGAGGGATGATAGGAGGGAAGGAAAGAGTAGAAGGAAGGAAAGCAGGAGAAAGGAAGTGAAAAAGAGAGAGCAATAAGAAGGAAAGAGGCAAGGATGGAAGGAAGAGGCAAAAGAATTGGGTGAAAGAATGTAAAGACGGAAAACAAAGGAAGGAGTGAAAGAGCGTTGAGGAAGAAAAGAAGCCAGGGAGGAAGGAAGTGAAGAAGGAAAGAAAGTAAGAGGTGAGTAGAGGGGGTAAGAGTACAAGGAGGTTAGATAAATTTAAAGGTGGAGAGAATAAAGGATGAAGATCGTCAAGAGAGGGTGAAAGGAAAGAAAGATGAAGGAAGGCAGCAAGGAAAGGAAGGGAGGATATGAGGAAGCGTAGAAAAAAAGATGGAGGGAGAGTTCCAGTGAAGTCCTGTGGGGATAATGAGACAGAAGACGACTAACAAGGAACAGACTCCCTGTGTTTGTTTACACGCACTGTAACACACACACACACACACACACACACACACACAGTAACACGCACGCACACAGAAACCGCAGGGTCTGTCTTGTATACCATCGAGGGTCAGATTTTCCCCTTCAGTGATTACCAGGAGAAAGACTTCACTGAGACAAAGGAGACAGGAGGAGGAGAGGAAGAGGAGGAGGATCAGGAGGGGGGGGGGTAGGAAGACAAGAAGAAGTGGAGGAGAGAGAAAGAAGACAAGAGAGAAGGAGAGGAGGACCACGATGAGAGTGTAAGAGAAGTAGAAGAAGAAAACAGGAGGAATGGAGGACAGAAGAAGAGGAAACGGAGAGAGGAGGAAGAAGAGAAAGAGAGAAGGTGGAGAAGCATGAGATGGGGAGCAAAAGGAGTAAGAATGAGATGGGGGGAAGAAAGTAGGAGATAAGGGAGGGTGAGAGGAGAAGGAAAAGTACAAAAAGAGGGAGGATGGAGAAGCAAAAGATGAGGAGAAAGAGATTGAAGAGAGGAGGAGATGGAGGAGCTGAGGAGAGGTGGAGGAAGAGATGAGATGAGAATGCAAGAAGGAAAGGAGGAATAAGAAGAGGAAGATGAGAGAAGAGAAACAAGGCGGTGAAGGAAGATAAGGAAAGAGGAGGAGAAAATGAGGAGTTTAAGAGAGGAGAGAAGAAGAGACAAGGAGAACAGAGAAGAGGAAATGAGACAAGGAAACAAGGAGAAAAGAGGAGAGGAAGACAAGAATGCGATGTGGAGAGGATACTAAAAAAAGAGAGGGGGGAGAGAAAAGAGGAAAAGAGAGGATATGTGACAAGGAGGGAAGAGAGGAGAGGAAAATGGGGAAGAGAGAAGAGGGGGGAGAGAGAGGGGGATGAGACAAGGAGAGGAGACAAAAGGAGGGGAGGCAAGGAGAGAAAAAAAGAGGAGAACACATGAGACGGAAAAGGCGACTATTCGGGAGAATAATCGGTAGAGGAGAGGAGAGAAGAGGAAAAGAGAGAGACGAGGAGAGACGGAGGGGGAGGAGCAGACAAGCAGAGGAGAAAAGGTGATGAGGGGAAGACAGAGGAGAGGAAGAGAGGAGAGGAGAGATGAGACAAAGGGATGGGGGAAAGAAGAAGGAGTGGAGTTGAGAGAAAAGGAAGAGGAGAGGAGATGAAGAAGGGGAGTAGGGGAGACAAGGAGAAGGGGGTGTTAGATAGGAAGAAGGAAAGCAAGGAAGAGAAGAAAGACGAGACGAGGTGAGGGGAGGCAGACGGATGTTAAGAAAGAGCGAGGAGAGGATGAAGAAGAAAAAAAGTAAGCATGACAACAGATGACAGAAGAGGGGAAAAAGTGAGGAGAAGAAAAGAAGAAGTGAAGGACGTCAAAGAGAGAAGCTGCAGGAATCCAGAACAGAAGTCTTGAATCATTGTATCCACAGAGAGGAGGTCGACAGGAGTCACGAGCTCCGAATTCTTTCCCAAAAATCAGAACTTCTCCACAGATTCACTGTCTCTGAATGTTACTTCAATATTCTTAAAAGGGCCAATCCAGTGGTTTTCCATGCTGCAGCCCATTAACTTCAAATCCTGTACACTTAAACATTACTGCAGAACATTTTCCAAGATCTACCATACTGTCTTTACTGATTTCTTAAAAGGCAGCCATTGCTTTTACATAATTACAGCTCAGAATAAATATCAACTAGATGAAGAAACAGCTAGCCTGGCTCTGTCCAAAGGTAACAAAATCCGCCAAATCTCACTAATTAACACGTTATATCTTTGTTTAATCCATACAAAAACGTGTAAAAACAAAAAGTTTAAAAACAAACTTATGTGCCGGAGAGAGAAAGTTGATTTTAGGATCAGAGATCAGGTGAACTGTCTAAAAAAGAGGAGAGAACATCGAGTCTTGGGCTGTCACTTATCTTTCTGTCGTTATCTCTCAGTTCATCTCTTTCATCTCCCTCTTCTCTTCCCTTGGCTCTCTCCATCTTTCACTCCACTTTCTAACAGTAACGTTGCTCTCCCTGGCCGCTGTCTCTTCTCCTCTTACTATTTTTAGTAAATGCAACAACAACATTATAAACACAATAATTAGTTGGCTTTTTTAATGGACTTCAGGGACCACAGTTTGATGACAGAGCATTCCTAAGCCTGTCCTGGTCCCTTCAGACCTTATTGGTACAAATGTGATTACACAAGGATAGCTGTGGTCTGCATGTGTGTGTGTGTGTGTGTGTGTGTGTGTGTGTGTGTGTGTGTGTGTGTGTGTGTGTGTCTGCATTATTTGTTTGCCCCCTCAACAGAGCGTATGAAAGCCTCATGCAGTCTGCCAAACCAGTAAGACTAAATTATGTCTCCTGATTCTATACAATCCTCTATCCACTAATATACACAAAGAAACCATTTAATAGACCACCGCAGTGTGTGTGTGTGTGTGTGTGTGTGTGTGTGTGTGTGTGTGTGTGTCAGGGGGTAAGAGGTTGTTTTGTGTGTTTACAGACTTTGTATTTTCTCCGTCGACAGTAATTGACTTTAAGCTCCGTGCTCCTGGATGTCAGATTTCCTCAGTTGACATATTAGCAAAACAGGTTTAATCATCAGGCCATGGAGCACGTTTGACTGAAAGACATAAAACACTGTAATAGCTTAAAGTTGTCCTAAGATCATTGTTCTCAGTGTACTGCAAGCTGCCATGTTGTTGTGGCGTTTTGTCCAAAGTTATTAGTTGAAGTTTGAGCTTTGAGTGGCATTCTGATGGACTTTTTGTAGTACGAGGGTGAATATTCTGACTTTGCATCATAATTATTATGGCCGCTAGAGTTTGGGCTGGAGCACTTTTCTCTAATGCTTTTATCTTCATCTGTATTGTTTAATACTGTGGAGTTTTACATCTGAGAATTCCAACAAAATGAAACAATCTAAAAACAAGACAAACTCTTTGTTTGAACTGCTTGCAACTCACAGATCTGCAGGCTGCAGTGAGCCGTCACAAAAAGGTTTGTATTATGGAAGCAAATAAAGCTGGGACCACGTTTTACATACTCACAACATCCCGGGTTTAAACCCGGCCTGGGACTACTGCCCTTCCAGGTCACCATGCCGGCGTGTGGATGTGGAGAGCAACTCAGTCCTCATTTCAGAGGCATAGTTATTAAGTTTAAATTCATTATCAATCTTTTTATCTCTGAATATTGGGTGATATTAGCGTATAGTGATCGATGCTAGCTTAAGATAAAACTTGAACTGGGTGAAACTGATGTCACAGCAGCACAAATAGGCTCCAAATTGTTGAGAAATGTTTGTTTGAAAATAATCTGCAAAATGATGAATTCTCATCTGATACCCGGAAGTTGTGAGCATCTTAGACACTAGGACAAAAGGTCCTTGTGTGTGTTAATGCAGATAATATTCATTATATCATATCACTCCAAGCGCTATGTGTTGACTGTATTGGTTTTAGCATGCAAACACTGTTTAATACTACTGTATATCTGTTTGTAGATGTGTGGCCTCAATAATGTGTGTGTGTGTGTGTGTGTGTGTGTGTGCATGATAAAATGTAAATTGTGTGTGTGAAACTAGAGAAATTTGAACAAGGATTAGGTCGAATGGAAAATAGTTTCCATGTTCCTCCTTTACCAGCGAGAAAAGAAAGATGGAAAGAAAGAAAGTGTAGAAAGGAGGAGAGAAAACTAAATGTCTTAAACTTGGAGAAAAGAGAGCAAGGGAAAGGGGGAGAGAACATTAATGATTGGTAACGAATGCGGGTCTCGTGGTCGCCACGGTAACCACCGACCACAGAGACGGTTGCCATGTCATCATGTCAGAACATGTTTATTTATGCTGCTGGTACCACTGAACACACACACACACACACACAGAAACACACTAAGACGAAGATACAGACACACACACACTTCAGACACGCTTTTAATCAGTCCTCACAACTGTACAAATGCCGTAACACACACACACACAGACACACACACACACACAGATGTTCTCTGTGGAAAGATGAGTGTTTCATACTTGCCCTTTACACTTATTGGTTATAACACCCCACACCCGAAAAAGCACACATTTACACACTCATACAAAGATGCACATACACAGATAAACAAGCATCAACAGAAATGTCATGGCACACACACACACACACACACATTCCTCATACATGCATTCGGAAAATCACTGGATCATTGGGTATTAAACCACTTACAGTAGGTTCAGCTGTAATGAAAAGCAACTGGAGAACAAAAGTTCAGCTGCAGTTTTTATTTTACCAAACAAATGCAAGCAGCAGCATCTTTTTGTGAATCTAATGGTTTGCTTTGTTCAATAAATGTGATACCAGTGACAGCATCTACTGATCATTGATCAATAGTGGTTATACCTTGGTTCAGTTACTGTTAAATGAGCTTGATGAAGAAAAATATAGAAGCCTGTATGTGGTGTTTTTAGTAATTAAGATAATTTGTTGAGAGTAGCTTTCTTTCCCTGAACTTTGTCTTTCAGGCAGTGCATCATTAAGATTTTCACAATTTCAAACTCCATTATTGATACATGTACATATATTGGCATGTTTTCTGCAGTTGAAATTCAAAGTATCTAAATTCAGTAACTATCTCTCTGTATAGTAGTTTGTTAGTGGTGGGGTCCGCCATTCTCACACGGGATTCAAATTACCCACACAAGCAGAAGGGATTCACGGGAAACAATGCATGCATGCACTTTTCTACATTCACGATTTCTACAGCCGTCTTAGAGCCGTGTTACTGAACATTTCCGATTAAAACATTTCAAATTAAAAACGCACAACTGGGGGGCAGGGGGGCTTTTATTGTGAAGCAGCCACAGGAAACGCAATGTGTTTGTTTGTGACAACAAAGAGGTTGCAACCTGCATCAGAACTTTTTTTAAAAAGGGGCAAAAAATTCAATAAAGTTGGGCTGCAGAAATCATCCTCACTTTCAATACAAACAACAAGCTCTGTTTTGTGTCCTACAGCAACAGATTTTCTTTAAAAAGAAAGATCCCACTAACAAGTATTCGCTGTGCAAGGCTTCTTCTGAGCCATAAGGCTTCGTTGTTGTCCATAAACTATTAAAAACACATCAATGAGTCACACCGTTACACTGGTACACATGTTCCTTCATTACCATGATCACACGCACCGTATTTCATTTTGAGTCAATCCCACATACACCGTCCTGCTGCTGGAAACACTCACTAGAGCACTAAATGTGTATTGATCCACAGCTGAAAATAGTCCCAAACAAATGCAGTATTTAATCCTGTTTGAGTAACGTTAGCTAAAAAACTATATAGCCTGACTGTTTTAGGAAATCTTTTTTAAAAATGAAACTACTTGTGACTCGTTATAAAGACTGTAGGGTACAGTGGGCCTGTGGCTGAGAGCCACAGACTTGGTAGGGAAGTCAAAGTATTGACAGACTAACACATTGATGGTTTTGGTCATGGACTTTGTTGAAAGTAAGAAAAGCCACACTCAGTGTTAAGGCAGTGATGATCTTTTTCATTTGCTCAAAAATAATGCGGTATTGTTCACACAGAGCACCTTTAACCAACTAACGGACAAGATGGTTTTACCTGGTCAGGCACGAGCGGCTCCTCGTCATCGATGTCAATAAAAACCTCCCCACAAATTAAGTGGGGCGTCTCACCTACACATACAAAAACACAGAGCAGAAAGACATTTTTAACATTGATTATCAGTCTGGCTCTTTACTAGACATGTTTACATCCATTCGTATCTTACGTCTCCATTCCTCCTCATCCTCCTCCACCGCTTGTTCCTCCTCTGGGACGCACCGATACTCCTCCAGCGACCGGATGGTGCACTGACCGACCACCGGCTTCCTCCCAAACTGACGGTTGTCGATGACTTTGATGACAATCGGCGGCATGTAGAGATCCTCGCTGGGAAGCCTCTGTGCAGAGATGGAGGGAATGAAAGAGAAAAAGAAAGAGGGATTAAAAAGAGAAAAGCAAGATGGAGAAAGAAACAAGGAAGTGAAAGAATATAAAAAGAGACAAGATGAGTATAAAAGACACCACATCCTCTGACCTATGGCTGTACTGGGCTCCCTAACGCCTGACTCTAATTGGTTATGCCACCTGCCTGCCTGATGTTGATTGGCTATGGCTGCTGACTGTCTGAAGATGATTGGTCATGCCTTGGTGACACTCCAATCAGGGAGATTTGATCTTTGTGAAGGAAATCAGGACACAAACATCACTTTGAATTACGATCTCAGTTTCGGATTTAAAATAAATGTTTACATGTAGAGTGACACCATGAACAGCAACATTTACTCTAAATGGCATTATGGCTTGCTCTGTTCTTCTCCATCCTGTGCCAATTTTAGCAAGAACACACTGTGAAACCACTGACTGTTATCAAATGTCACCACAACCTGACATTTCGAATTACTGTCATTCTGAGTGCCAAAAGAGTGCAGAGTTTTATTTATGCAATTCAACTCATTTCCCATGGACACTTTAATTAAAATAGCTTCCTTCATCACAAGTTTTGGGTTTTGTAATCCTTTTTTTTTAATAATAACATTTCTATTTTAATTGATTGTTTTTATTTTTATATTTTAAATTGACAAAGTGAAGCAACATCATCACAGTAATGCCCTGGTCACATCAGCATTTAAAACAGCAACATTTTGCAGCAAATTCAATCCATTTCAATGGAATCAACATGATCAGTGGATTAAAGCTACAGGCTGCAAGTGTGAACTAATGAGCTTGCTAACAAGCTCATTAGTTCCCATTTTTTCCTTTTCAATAACTCTTTATTGAATGAAATTATGTGCAATCTTGAGAACAAAATGCCAGGGGGGAAGTAAAGGGCACAGTACAGAGAAAAAAGAAAGAATCTCTGAGAGCTACAGTAGTTCACCAACTAGCCCTACGAATTGTCACTACATCACCAAACCTACAGAGCCACATATTTCACAAAGATGTGCGGATGAATTTCGCTGTACCACTTAAAGTAAGGAAAGGAGAAAAAAGTAAGTTCCTTGTTTGACTTTAGCATCATTAGCCCAACTTAACCTTTTTTAAAGCCAGAGAGGTAAAAAGTGGATTACAATTATCAATATCTATGTGTTTTCTTTCTTGAGCCTTCCTGGCTAAATGAGTGTGCTGTAGACATGTCTTTAAATACAGCTGCTGTAATTGAATGTGAAAAAAAATCATAGCTGGTATCTCGTATGCTGGCTCACTGGCTTACTGGGACACTTCATGGAAATGAGCCATCGTTAACGAAATTTGTTTCACCTGTGCTTTTCCTGCTATGACAAGTCAAAATGTCTGCCGTGAAAAAGGCCTCTGCAGTTACTTGCAGCTGTGGCCACTGGTTACACAACTAAAGGCAAAATACTTTATTTACACGATAAACATGTAGTATAGCAAATTTCCCCCAGGGAGACCAGTGAAGTGCACATTTATCTGATTTACATGACAGCCACAAAGACCCCTTTTGACCAGTAGCTACTGTGATTATAATTATCCCTATCATTAATAATGTGTACAACTAGTGAATAGGAGTTTTCTGACTTTTATTATACAATATAATATAGCAAAATCTTTACTGCAAAACCTCTTGAATCTGGGTAAACGTCTGTCTGTGTGCTGCAGAATGTTCAGTCTGTCACTGCCACTGAGTTATACATCGTATATTTTATACATCTCAGAAAGTGTGTAGCTGTGTGGTTCAGTGCGTCAGAACACAAACAGACCATCACTTGACCTATCAGGCTTGTCGTAAATCTCTTATAATAATATAGCCGTTAGCTGGCAAACGTGAAGCCTGCAGAACTTATGCAGCATGTGCATTTGCTTCATGTTTTCAAGAACCTCTACTGTGATAAGCTTGACTCCCCCCCCCCGACCTGTTTGGCTTTTATAGAGCGCTGAGGTGTGGCTGAAGACAAGTTGAGGAGCCAAACACTAGACTGCTGGAGTCAAATTTGAAGATGATACTGCTGCTGCTAAACTCAGACAACCAGCCTCAATATTAAACTTCTCTAGCCTTTACAGCAGCTACATTTAAAGGCAATACTACCCTACCCTACCATACCTTATAATACTCTCATTTAGCCAGGCCGGCTCAAGGGGAAAAAAATTAGTTGGTAACTGTAATCCGTTTGACCTCTCTGGCTTTAAAAAAGGCTTAAGTGGGGCTGATGATGCTAAACTCACACAATAAACTGAAAGAGCTAACATTAGGTGGTTAGACTCTTCAAAGAGTTGTATTTAAGGAAACTATGCACATGACATTTTCTTATGCCCCCGTGGCATACGAAAACACTTACGCAGTCAACTTAAGACCTTAATATAGTTAACATTAAATGCTTGGACTTAGTTCAGGGGCTGAATTTAAGGGAAAAATATGTGCATATTTCCACAGTCCGGTTGAGGCTGTCATACTCTTGCGGTGGTCAACACAGGACCTTAATCTTGTTAACATTGAACTGCCAGAGCCAAAGCAAGGATATGTATTAGAGGGAAAAATATGTGACTATTTCCATACTCCAGTTAAAGCTGTCATAATAAAACACTGAGGTGATCAACTTCAGACCTTAATATTGTTAACATTAAACTCTCTGAGCCTGTTCTGGAGCCTCCGTTAGGAAAAACGTGCGTAATATTTCCATATTTCAGTTTAGGTTTTCATAAGAAAACACTTGGTGGAATGTAATGGCACCGATGTAAACTCAGTGGAAATATATTCACGGAGGACAGTTTTATATTTGAAGAATAAATAACGACTGTTGAGGCACCTTCCTGCTTTCAATATTGTGGTTTTGTGTTGATTAAAATAAATGGCTGAATCAAAGACACTTTCTATATTATATCCACTAACAGTGTGACAATGAAGTCAAGTTAGGTGTAGACATGCATATCATTTAGCCCACGAAAGTTGTATTATGACCATAATAATCTTTCTTAAAGTTACACATTAAACAGTCAGCTTTGGATTCATCTGGAACAGCTTCAAAATGTATTTTGAAAAAATTGGTAAGCACTCTTGCACTTTCAAGCAACAATAATAAGATTTCTAGAGCAGCAGGTAGATGTCTAGGGGGGAAAATTTTATAACTTCTTCCCTAAAACAGTGGTGGAAGTAACTAAGTACATTCACTCAAGTACTGTACTTAAGTACAATTTTAAGGTACTTCTACTCCACAACATTTCAGAGGGAAATATTGTACTTTTTACTCCTCTAGATTTCTCTAACCCTAACCCAGCTATAATTACAAGTTACTTGTAGATTTTACATTTAAAAAAAACATATGATAAGCATATAAAATACAATGTATGATGAAAGATTAAACCAGTGGTTCCCAACCTTTTTTCTTGTGATCTCTTACAAAAAACACTGTCTAGTTGGGCCTCTTGTCATGTTTCTTTGAGTTGTTAGCAGTTACACCAAAGCGACATTTACCCTCTCACGTTTCCATTTATATACATTACCTGTTTGAGACCCAAAGAGGTAAAACTCTCCAATAATATTCCAAAAAAAAGCAAAGATTAGAAAAACGTCTAAAAAATAAATGCAAATTTTTGTATCAGAACTCCCGTTAATCATCTCACAACCCCTTAGATTTATCTTGTGACCCTTTGGAGGGGCATTCAAAACAACTGATTCCCACTCCAACAGTACTGTCAAATAATGATTCTGGGAGCATCAAAGATATCTCTGACCACAAACTAACCACTTAAGAAGAATCCCACATCTCCAATCGTTTATTTGCTTTAACAATAAAGCAAATAAACCCTTTTAATGCATGCATAGTCTAGCTGCATGAGGGCAACAGAAGAAAGCAGCTGTTCTTACAGTAACATTCATATTTCTTAGTTTGCATAAGTAAGCTTTGACCCATTTTTCCCTCTTCAGTTACCGCAGCTTGAGCCTTTTGCGTGGCACATAAACTTGCCATCTTAATTGCAGCATCCTTTGGTTTAATCTGTAGTAGATGTAGACAAGCCAGTTGTTGTGAGTCACACAAGTACAGTAAGAATTAAAAATCAACACTAGAAATTTAAGAGAGCATCGCTGCTGTGGTCGAATTGGGCCAGAAAGTGGCTCATATCAGCTTCCTGAACTTGGAATTTCAAGATTATTCAACACTGCTTATGCTTCTCCCACCCAACTCCTACTGGGTCAGCCACTGGCATCATAAGAGGTGTCAGCTCTGAATGCTAAAATCCCCTTTTTAAGTTAAAAAGCCTTGGCAAAACAGTTTTATTTTTCCAGTAACTAGCATGGGATACATTAACTCTTAGCTAAACTTCTCTGGATGTCTGTTGTAACTGACTTTTGGGTGAAATTACAGGCCAGCTGGACAGTAAAAAAAAAATGCATTTTCTGATATTTTTGGGCCACTTGGGGACAACAAATTCAACTAAAAATGTGAAATTTAAAATTGCCATACAGTATTATTACCATATAAAATTGATATGGAAAACGTGTTCGCAAGCATATTTACACATCCAGCAGATATGGAGCAACATTTGCATTGATTTGGAGTCGTGTCTCTGTCCACTTGATGAATGTAAGTCCAATAGTCACTCTCCTTTTACAGTCAAATGAGAGACAGAGTGAATTTTTGCAGTGAATTTTAGTGACCACTAAGAAATATATAACCCTAACCAGCAGTTTCTTGACATGTGTTCTGTCCGGCCTATCAGTCCTAAGAAAATCCCTCCACCTGTTTTCCTGGTATATGGAATTATTAGAGATAAATTTGTTTCTAAGCTGCTGAATTACACATGAGCCCTGAAATCGAAAGAAAAAGATTTTTGCTGAGGCTCTTTGTCATATATCATAGCCATCTCTGTGTCAGTGGTAAGTCCCAGTGTTTGAAGATATACGCGCATGGTGTCTAGTTTATGATAATGAAAAATAGCAGTGCGCGCAGCTCCAAATCTTACACACTGTATCGGGTGCATGGTCGTGGCAAGGATCAAAACAAACAGACCACCAGCACTCACAGATAAATAGTCTTCTTGTTTATTGTGGGTAATAAACAAGAAGACTATTGGTCTATTGGCCTGGTTTATGAGGCATCAGATTCAGTGAAGTGTATGACCTCGTTCTGCAGTGACATCCAGTTTAAAAGCATCTAGTCAGCATTTGTACCACAGTCACATCCATGATAACAATCTCCACCCTGCATTTACCCAGCATTAGTAATGTACACACTGGTAGTCATGGGAGAAGTCCCCCACCCTTCATCTTTACAACTCTGAACTTCTTTTTGATGGAAAAACAGCAGCAACACTTCTACAATGGCAGCATCTGCAGACAGCCAACGTCCACATTCAGAATTACAGCTTTTATGCGGAGGATTTCTACTTTTTTGGAAGAAGAGATAGCCATTATTGTGGCTCCACTGATGAAGATAAATGACTGTTGCAAACCACATCCACAGCAGAACTCTCATTAGCCATGAAAGCATTGAGCCTCTGCACTGATTACATCTGCGTAATGTGTGTATATGTACAGTACAGTATGTCTCTGTGTTCTCACCACATCAATGATCAGCTTATTGACGTCAAAGTTGGGCTTCTTCTTCACACTGCGGATGACGCAGCTCTGGATCATGGTGCCTCCACACTCCACCTGCAGGCTCGGGGAGGTAACACTGGCCAACTGGAAACTTTTCAGGTTGCGAACGCCCCATGCTAAGATCTGACAGAGGGGACAAGAAGAGAAGTAAGTATCCTTATCGTCGATTAATTGGATGTTTATTTTTTTCGACAATCAGCTAATCATTTAATCTATGAAATGATGAGAAATAATGAAAAATGCTCATCACACTTTCCTAGACCCCAACGTGGCTTCTTAACAGTCCAAACCAGAAAGAGATTCAAATTACAATGATATCAACCAGAGAAAAGCAGTAAATCCTCCCGTTTTAGAAGCTGGAATCAGCATGTTTTGGATGATCTTGTAAATCAACTGTTGTTCCTTGAGGCCCCTTTAAGAGCTGATAAGTTTAGTCAATTAATCGATTGATAGATCATCAGAAAAATAATCAGCAACTACTTTGAGAATGAATTAATCGTTTAAGTAATTTTTCAAGCCAAATGCCAAATATTCCTTAGTACCAGTAAATTAAATATCTTTGGACTGATGGTTGGACAAAAGAAGACGTGAAGATGTCACTTTGGGCGTTGGACGCGTTTCACTGTTTTCTGACATTTTATTGGCCGAACGATTAATTGAGAAAATAATTGGCAGATTCATTGATAATGAGAATATCCCAGAGGAAAGTTGACAGTCGTGAGGTAAACAAGGCGACATTTTTGGTCAAAAGGAATAGTTTGACTTTTTGGGAAATAGTAAAGCTCCCCCTGTTTCCAATCTGTATGCTAAGATAAGCTAACCGACTGCTGGCTGTAGCATCACATTGAAATGACAGACATAAGTGGTAATAATTTTCTCAACTAATTCTCAGTAAGAAAGCAAATAAGTGTTGAACTATTCCTTTAAGACGTTTCTATGGTGGTTTGGATAAGATATGCTTTTGCCTTGACTTTGAGTTACCATTGAAATCCAGTGTAACTGTTGTAAATCCAAGCTGACCACAGCTGCCATCCTCCACAAAGGAGCAAGACACAAACTTTTTCAGAGCCTCCTTTCAAGCCTACAGGAGGTTAGTATCTGATCCTCAAACCATACATTTTCACCAGATCATGCCTTAAACATGAGAAGCTTCCAAGAAACCGGTGCTACTGAGAAGTTAAACAGAAAAATAAAGCACACAGTAATAGTTGTAGTAGATCTTAGCGATACCTCGATGGCAGTTCTCTGCAGAACAGGTTTGATTCCCTGAGGAACCACGAAGACGTTGGCCTCTCTCTGAGGGGGCGGGTACGGGAGGTCCGGCTCCTCCGGCTGCCAATCGGAACGCAGGACAGTGGTGAGTCAGAGACAGGTCATCAACAGCAGACAAAAAAAGAAAACACAAGCCATGTTGTTCACAGCCAGACAAATTTAGTCTTTTTCAAAGTAACATAAATAAATGAATATAGGGGGTTACTAGTGTTAACATGTCAAATGAGTTTTAGAGTGTTAAAACAACACAAACATAACATTCAAGTCAAGAGCAATGCAGGTTTTTTGACAAAACACGTCAGTTGTAAAGTTCTTTACTGGTAACATAAGTGCAGAAAGGCTGGAGAGACTTTTTACAATTTTTATTTGTCTTGTTTTGTTATGTTGCAGTATGTTTTCTCCTGATAATTAGCAAATATAAAATAATGACTAACTTTAAATAACTTTGATTTCTTGTGATCCAAATACTATTCCATGATCACAAGAAAATGTTAACAACTTTAAGCAACTTGTTATGTTAACACAAAATACAGAATAAATGTTTCTATATGTTAAGATCACTAAATGATGACAGACTGTCATCTCGTAATGACAAAATATGTATTCGGTGATCTCATGATGCAAAATTTGCGGAGTCAGAATCATAAACTTTTTACGTGTAAAGGACGTGTAAGGATACATTTTAAATAGAATTTTTTACAAATGTCCTCTCTAGCTTTTCACACAAAATCAACAAAATATATAACTGAAAACAAAATGTTGTTAGAGGAATTTTATGAAAAGAGTATGAAAAAATGAAAAAAGTTGAAAACTGAAAATAAGAAGTGGGCAGGTAAAGGAAAAAGGGCACATGAATAGTTTTAGGTTATTTTGTATGATGAAGTTATCCGCGTGTGCTGTACAGCAAATGAACATGCAGACATGAAACAGGATGGGTATGTTTTCATATTTATATCTCCTTTTGTGTTCATGGCTGTGTGTACATTGTACCCATTGCTGCAGGTTTTCAGAGAGGAATCCTGGAAACATCAACTGAGGAAGCGGCATTGAAGAAAAAGAGACGAGAAAAGATAAAGAGCAGTGAAATAAAAGAGAAGAACTGCAGGTGAACATTTTCAGCAAAAATTCGCAAAAGGTAAAACATCAGAAGAGATATTAAGGACTTCACATTTCATATTCTGCACATATTTTAGAGGAAATGCACTAGAGACATGCATACCATTTTTGATTCCTTTAAAAGCAGGATTCTTGAGCTTCAGAACTTCTTTTTATGTTATTCAGCATGTTACATTATAAAATGAAAACTCCCATTTTTTGTTGCTTGTGAAGAGCAGACATAAAATCATCAAAAATAGCATCATTTGGTTTTCTAATAACCACATCAGAGAAAATTCATATCAACCTTTTTTCAACAAAGAATGGTCTTCTGATGGATAACATCAATGTCAAACCCTTTTCACTCTCAGCATGGTCATCTTAATTTTAATTATCGGATTAACATGTGTAAAGATGCACCGTTTTCAGTTACTGTGTGGGGAAAATGGTGTGACCATTTCACGTGGTCAGTGTGGTTTTACCTCATCTAGAACGTGGGTGGAGGTCATGATGTCTCCCTGTAGGTGAGAGAGGAACAGATACGTTTATTTTAAAAGGCTGAAAATGTACAAAAGAGGGAAATGACGAGAGATAAATCCAAGAAAAAATACTGAGAGAAAAGGAAAAACTGAAAGAAAATGGTAAACTGACCTCTTGACCTGGAATATGGTGAATTGCTGGCTGTAGACACAGAATGGAGAAACACATTACTGTTATAAAATTATAGAAATTATAAGTATTATTAGTATAACGTTTTAAGTTAATCTATTAAGGTCAGGATTAGAGTGCATACACCTCCCATTTAAGCCAAATGTACTTGCTCACTTATCGTGTAAAATCCAAAACACAAAAACAAATTCCTTTTCCCTCCCTCACAAACTTATACACCCAGATAAAGTATTCATATTCCAAAAACCCTTAAACACAACATGCATTTTTTTTTAAATTTGAATACGAAGAGGAAGAAAAAGAGGACAACAATAAATACATTGGAGGAAGACAAGCAGAGGATTAAGAAAGTGGTGATGATGCTTAGAGTGGAAGGTTGACCTCTGACCTTTTCTCTGCGTATGAGCTCGAAGGCGGCCAGCAGCTCCCCGGCGTTCTTGTCCCCGCTGCGAATCGGGAACCAGGCCAGACGGGGGGAGGCAGTCAGGGAGGGCTGGCACACACAGCGGCCCATGAACTCGTCTGCACCCTGCACATTTAAAACACACATATATAATCTTTATACATGGAAAAAGAGCATTTACCATTTTGTGTTTTTTGGCGGAAAGTTAGAAGCTTCAGTCCAGCCTCAGCCGGGACAAAATGTAAAATACATTTGATAAAAAAAAATATATCCACAGACTTCAAACAAACACTCACGTATGTATCCGAATCGTACAGCTCCACCACGACGTTGGGCGGAGTGGCCATCGTCACCTCGGGGTCGCCGAATATCTCCACCTCATAGAAGATGAGCGTCTGGTCCCAGGTGGGATTCAAAGTGTTACGCACCGTCACTGTTTTCTGGGACTGATGGAGGAACGACACAATGGCGTAGGGATCTGCAGAGAGAAAACAACATGAACAATGTTCTATTTGCTGTTCTTAATACTTGGTGTCTAGTGATGAGTTTATGGTTTGTTTTAACCACATAGAAGAAGAAATGATCAGTAAGCTGCGCTGCAAAAAAATAAACTCACAATATTAAGTAGCTTGTCAATCGTGCGGTCACTAGAAGTACAGTTAAAGTGAGAATACAGCTTACCTTAATCACCAAGGATTCAACACCTCTTACAGAAAATGAATGGGAGGCTCCATCCAGCTTATTACATTCAGTCTCTAAAACATACAGTATTGTGCTGCAGAACTTAATGTTTGCTCTACATTTCATATTAAAAAAAAACTTTCATTATACCCAAAGAGGGTAAAAGTCTACAGCGGCGTTTTGAGCTAAATGCTAATGTCACCATGCTATCATGTTCACAGTTAAAAAGCTAAAATGCTGATGTTTACCAGGTTTGATGTTTATTCATTTGTTTTTAAAGTATTTAATCATAAACCAAAGTACTGGACAAAGTGACATTTGAAACATTTGACATGACTGTCAGTATGCAGCCCTTTAATTAAGTAATTAGCATGAGCGTGCGGTAGCCACCATGGGCAGAAGACAAAGAACAGAACGGCATCTCCAGAAACGGCTTTAACAAAAAAATCCAGGAGGAAAACATCACAGTCCCGCCCACACTGTGTGATTGACAAGTGAGCTCTAATAAGTGCACTGCAGAGATGCCAAAGCAATAAGTACAGACTGCCAAAAGACATTTTGTGAGACCATCATTGGACAACATACAGTATGTACAGCATGTGTGTGTGTCTGTGTGTGTGCAGTTAGCATGCTGATTGGGAGCAGAGATGCCAACTTTAATGGCAACACAAGCTAAGTCACTGGAACACAAGGCAGTATGTAACGTCTGCCTAGCGCGTGTGTGTGTTATTGTACTTCTATCTTTGTGAGGACCAGTTTGAGTTTTAGACTTTGAGGGTCAGGGCATTTTGTCGAGTCCTCACTTTTTCAAAGTGTTATTTGCGGGTTCAAACAATTAGAAATACCTAACTTGTTTGGTTCAGTTCAGTCAAATGCGGTGTGTTTGCCCCTTCAGTGCGATTAATTTAGGCTGGTGTGAAAACTGTCAATCGAACTCTGCTGCGGACTAAACAACCGGAGAGCTTTTCAGGAGGACTCTCTGCGATTTTAGCATGAATTCAAAAGCTAAACTGCTATTAAATTGATCTGCTGATCATGAACTGTTAAGAAAGTGATCTCCCAATCTGTAGGCTAAGAGATGTATAGCCTGTATTTAAGTATATAGTACTTTTCACACAAGAAATGTACCTCAAAGTGTTTTACATGTAGAGAAATCAGCTGGAAAGGTATACTATATAAACACCATTTACTTTAAAGTGAAAATACATGTACAAAGAGACAGAGGGTAAATTCCCTCTTTCCTGAATCATTTTTTAATGGAGCGTATTACTTCACTGCCTAAATAAAGTGAAGAGTCAGTGAACAGATTCTGGGTCAGATTTTAAGCAGGCGCTTATAAGCCTCAGTTGAAGTTGGCGTCCTAAGATGCAGACTACAGGATGAGGATATAGCTGGAGTTAGATAATTCATTCTTTATGAGGGTCCTCACAAGTATAGCAGCACAAACTTGTGTGTGTGTGTGTGTGTGTGTGTGTGTGTGTGTGTGTGTCCAAGCTATCCCGGCGTCCCACACAGTGACATCAGCAGCTTGGGAATGCCGAGCTCGAGACGGAGGGCTGGGAACACCGCTCGGAGACATTTGTTATTCCAGGTCACAACCACTCTCCTCCATGTTGCCACACACACACACAACTTACAATGTGGACACATACTTAAAAACACACACATATATGTACAGTTACACACACACACACACACACACACACACACACACAGTGAGTAGTTTGTTATTTCAGGCCGAGTAAAGAGTCTCTATGGAGCCGTTAGCATTAGAGTAAACAGAAGCTAAGTTGCATTTTCCCACCAGCCCTCAATTAACCTTGGAACTGTAACACACACACACACACACACACACACACACACACACACACACACACTGTACAGACACACCACCCATGGTGACCCATTCAATTACCGTCCACTCCCAACAGCCCATTAGCTCATATAAACAGCAATACAAACAGCCCAGGGGGGTTACGTAAGTTTGTGTGTGTGTGTGTGTGTGTGTGTGTGTGTGTGTGTGTGTGTGTGTGTGTGTGTGTGTGTGTGTGTGTGTGTGGAGGGGAAGCAGCAGTAGTGGGGACCCCAGTGGGAGCCACAGGGGTACATAAACACAATGAAGACTGGGAAGAGAGAAGTAGAGAGAAGTAGAGAGAAGTAGAGAGAAGGGGAGGGGGGGGACAAGGAGAGAGAGATAGAAAGGGGGAGAGAAATGGAGGGGAAAAGAGAGGAAGACAGAAAGGAGGAGAGAGAGGCAGAGAGAAGCAGAGAGAGAGAAAGAAGAAAAGAATGAAGAGAAGATCTCTACATGTGGGAATTTAGATCATCACCTAAAATAAATTCTTAAAAAAGACAGACAGTATGAAGACAGAAAGAGGATGGAAGACCGATAGACAGAAATAAAGAGATTGAGACAAAGAAAGACAATCAATTGAGACAATCAGAGTAAACCAAATTATAACAATGTAAAGAAACTTATTTGCAACAATTTTATTTATATAGCGCCAATTCATAACAGAAGTTACCACATAGCACTTTTCCTACAGAGCAGGTCTGGACCGTACTCTTTATAATATTATTTACAGAGACCAAACAAAGTGACAGAAGGAGAGAGGAGAGAGACGAGAAAGCACAAAACTACTGCAACATCTGGTTCAGGAGGGAGTGCAGGCAGGCATGGAGGAGGTTCGAACCAGCAGGATGGTAGGGATGGGACAGCAAGGACTAAATGGGAAAGTGCACTGCAACGAAATATCACCTGGTCCAACATCTGGCAAGCAGACTTCCATCATATCAGGTTCCTAGTTCAAGCTGTCTACGATGCCCTACCAAGTCCAGCAAACCTTCATGTCTGGGGCAAAAGTGAGACACCTTCCTGCCCTTGTTGTTCAGTTAGGGGATCTTTGGAACACCTCCTCAGCAGCTGCCCAAAAGCCCTTGGAGACGGGCGCTACAGATGGCGCCATGGCCAACTGCTTAAGGCAGTTGCTAAGAGTGTAGCCACAGCCATCAACACCAGCAAGCGCCACCACCAGCCAAAGACCATCACGTTCATCAGAGCCAGAGAGAAGCCCCATCCCCAACCTAGAGCAAAGTCTGGTCTCCTCACCACTGCTACCGACTGGCAACTGGAAGTAGACCTTGTCAAGCAACTTCGACCAAACATGATCATCATGTCAGAGTCCACCAAACAACTGATCGTGCTGGAACTCACAGTGCCCTGGGAAGAGCGTATGGAGGAGGCCAACGAGAGGAAGCGCACCAAGTACCAGGAGCTTGTGGAAGAGTGCCGAAGGCAAGGCTGGAGAACTCGCTGTGAGCCTGTAGAGGGGGCTGTCAAGGATTCGCAGGGCGCTCACTCTGAGAAGCCTTTACGCTACTTGGCTTCACTGGGGAGGAAAAGAGGGAGGCCATCAGATCTGCCACTGAAGTTGCAGAGAAAGCCATTAGGTGGGACGCAAGCTGGAATTTGATCAACCCCGGCTGGGTCGCTGAGTGAGGGTGTCTGATGTTGAAAGACCCGAAACACCCAAAGGTTCCATCAATGATGATGCGTCCCAGTGCCTCTGCATCTTTCATCGCCCTAAAAATTGATTATGAATTGGCAGAATCTCTCTCTACTGTCAGAGATAGAAATCAGAGACAGATCCTAACCAAGTACAGGCTCAGTGACCACAAGCTGGCAATCGAAAAAGGAAGACAAAAAACATCATGGCAACCAAAAGAAAACAGAATATGTGGTCACTGTTCGACAGGGGAGTCTGAGACAGAGATGCACTTCCTGCTGCAATGTAAAACATTCAATGAAATAAGAAACATTTACTTTAACAAGTTCAACTCTGTAATCTCAGATTTCAAAGAGCTAAATGAGCTCTCAAAATGACAAATACTCCTAGGAGAAAGAGACGGAGCATAAGGAGCAAAAGAGGAATCATTTGTGTACAGTTATGAGACAAGAGTCGATGGTACAAATACGACCAAGCTGTTAGCGACCAAGCTAAGCTAACTTGGAGAGCTTTATTTTCCCTCTTCAGTAACTTTTTATTGGACAAAATGGTGTGAGATGGTGAACAAAGTGCCAGGGGGAAATAAACATATCAGTAGACAGAAAATAGAGATAAGTTCCGGGAGCTATACCTCCTCTGTTGCTCTTCCTGAGGTATAAATAAAACTGACTTGATTTGACAAGAAACAAAGAGAGAAACAAAGACAGACAGAAGGAAAGGATAAAAGACCAAAATAATGAGATTTAGATTGGTAGTAAGAAAGAAAGAAAGAAAGACCTCTTTGACTCAGTCTTTAATCATGGCTGCCCAGACGCCATGTGACACCAGATTAACACACAACTGAAGCCCATCCATCAACTCTACTCATCCATTACACTGTGTATGTGTCTGTGTGTGTGTGTCTTTAAACAGCCTCCCTCTATCATCTATCATTTCTCTTTTCCTCTGTCTATTCATCCCTCTGTTTTTTAAACGCTTCGTCTCTGTTTTCACATCTGAGTCTGTGGTGGGTTTCTGAATAACGCACACACAGTGGCCGTAGTTTCCATGACCTTCAAACAAAAGAAAAACATGTTCTCCTTTCTTTCTTTGCCCTCTCTTTCTGTGTCCATCTCTTTCTATAACCTCACTCTCCCCTCTTTCTCTCCCTCCATCTTTTAGTGCTACTTCCTTGGCAGTGCAGTAACATCAAACTCTATTAATAATCTGAGCTTTTTTCAAGTTCAATCATTTTTTTGGTAATTCCCCTCAATCAATAACTATTAACCGCGCAACTCTTGCTCTCTCTCTCTGGCTCTGCTTTTTTTTCACATTTGTGAAAATTTAAGTATGAGCTCAATTTTCACAAATGAAACTTTGAGGCCACCAGATGGCACAAGTTATCAACACTGATACATGACAGATGTATGATGAGAAAATTATCAAAGATTTTATATAATTCACTGCACGTTACCTGAGAAGCTGTCTTTGTCCATGGCCAGCAGGTCTCTGGCTTGGTACATGTAGCAGCGCAGGTGGTAGCGGGTGCCACCTACAAACACACACACACACACACACACACACACACACACACAACAAACATTGTATTGACAAAAAAAGAGGTAGAAGAAAAAAGTTGAGAGGTGAAGGAAGAGTATGAAGAGAATGGAATGGTGCGCTGTCTTACGGTCAAAGAAACAGGAAATGGTCGGTCTGTTGACTCCAAACGTGGTTGTGACCGACTTGTCATCGTTCCTGTCCTCTATACTGCTCTGTGGGAGGGGGAGGAGGAGGAAGAGGAAGAAGCCAAGAAAAAGGAAGATGAAGATCACATTCAGAAAGAAAAGAACAGGCAACTCTGACTTGAAGCTGCTATGAAATATTCATAAAACACAAGAGTACACTCTTCTTCTGCATGGCCTTCAAAATAAAAGACTGTCTTAATTTAAAGTTCTGAAAGTCTTAACATACAGTACATCAATGACCAAAAATATGTGGACACTCATGCACACATACTATAATGTACTTCTGTTCTGGGGCAGTTTTTCATGGTGTGGGCCTCTTAGCTCCACTGAATTTTAATGTTACATACAATAATATTTTAGAAAAAAAAGTGTGCTTTCAACTTTGTGGCAACAGTTTCTGTATGTCCCTTTCCTTTTTCAACATGACAATGCCCCCATACACAAAGCCAGGACCATAAAGAAATGGTTTTCCAACTTTGGAAGAACTTGACTTGGCCTGCACAACTTCAACCCCACCCAGCACCTTTGGGATGTCCGGAGCACTGATTATGAGCCAGGACTTATCAACCAACAACAGTGTTGGACCTCACTAATGCTCTTGTGGCTCTATGGGAGCAAATCCCTGCAGCCAGGTTCCAAAATCTTGTGGAAAGTCTTCCCAGAAGAGTTGAGGCTGTTATAGCAGCAGATTAGAGCCCATGGTTTAAGAATGGGAATCACATGTAGGTGAAATGTTCAGGTGTCCAGGTGTATTTTAAATGCCATTATTAGATGTTTTATTTTATCACTATGTAATGATGAATGTGATGAATCCAGAAAACTTATAAGTTTTTTCCTCTGCCTGTTTTTCTCTCTCACCAGAGAACACTCCAGAGCAAAGATGGCCGCCGGTCCCGTCTTCTCCAGCGGCTCCATGCGGTACCTCCACCTGCGCCTCCTGAAGCTGTCCGTCTTCCTCGGCTTCAAATGGAACCTCCAGCCGAACAGTGAGGCGTACTCCCAGCCCTCCCTCTCCGCCTCATCCGGTCGCTGCTGTGAACACACACACACACACACACACACACACACAAACCACTCTGAACCTCTGTGTTGCTCATTTGTGCAACTAGACCGCCATCTAGTGGCTGGTAGAGGAAGCTTCAACTGCTCACATTAGAGGATGACATGAGAGATGAAAAAATAAAATGTAAATGCTTGTCAGCTGTAGAAGGCAAAAAAGATTATTGATCCAGATTAAAGGCTGTAAACTCAGTTCAGTGAAGCTTTACTGGCAAGACGTTTTGGTCAAAAACACACTACATACTATAGAGTGACAACATGAGATAAGTAAATGAATACACAAATAAAGCACATGGATTAAAACAGCTACTAACTGATAAAAAGTGATTCTATAAAAGTAAGTAAAATTATGTTTATTGCACTATATAAATGTTTTTAACACAATAAATACAAAAAATAAAGGAAAATTTGGGAAAATTGTCAATTCATTTTTTTTATATTTTGGGAAGTTTAAGTTTTTCCAGATATTTTACATTTATTTAGCTAAATGGCTACCTGAATTTTTGTAAATTCATCTTCTCACAGTTTTCTTTATTAGTAAATATTTGAAAGGAGATTTTTTTCAGTCAACTTGCAACTTGTTAACTTTGTTTTAGTTGCAAGTTTGCGATCACTAAGTCTGTATTTATTTAAAATTCGTCTCCCTGAGGCGTCTGGTGGGCTGGTGGTTGAGACGTATACCATATAACCTCAGCGTCCCTGGTTTAATTCCAGCCGCTGACCTTTGTTACATTTTATACCCCACTCTCTCTTCCAGCATTTACAATCTGTAACTCTACTGTCACTTTCAAATAAAGGCAAAAATGCCCAAAAATGTGTCTCTTTCTCTCTACCTTTCTGAGAGCATCCATCTTCTGCTGGTCTCGTCGTCTCATTCGTATCCATCGTCTTCTTCGGTTGGTGTGGTACATCTTCTCTGACGTCACCCACGACTTTGGACGGCGGTCTGGAGGGATGGGGATGCCGTACTCCCAGCCTGGACACACACACACACACACACAGGATGGGACTTTGTACTGTGTTTAATTTTAGCTTTCGTTGTTGACGGGTGTGTTTTGTGTGTGTGTGTGTGTGTGCACCTTGTTCATCCACAGCCCTGTTGAGATCTTCACTCCACTCCACATCCTCCCACACCCAACCTGGCGGACACTCCACCTCATCCTTTGGCACCGCCTTCTCTCCATTCTGACACACACACAAAAACACATTTTTTAGATTTACAGAGATGAGTGAAGCCATGAAAGGTGCAGAAACACACACATATGCAGTATTTACACACACGTACCACATCAGTGTACCCCTCCGGCATGCCGATCCACTGTCCGCCCGGTAACCTCATCTGGTTTTCGAAAACTTCCTCTGTGAAGGTCATGTGACCGGCGTCCGCATCAAACAGCAGTCTGAAGGTTTATCATCACAGACATATACAGTACACATGAATACACACAGAACCACGCTCTCACACACAGATAGATACTTTTACAAAAATTATCTCTATTAATAACTAGTTGCATTAGCCCATGAGCATATCTCATTCCGCAGCAGCCAAATGCAAAATGAATGTTAAAAAATGATTACTGTCCCCTGTGGGCTACTGTAGTTTTGTTGTGACTAGGTGATTCTTTCCAGTGTTCTGGGTGAGAATATAGAAAACATTTTTTGACCAGTAAACTGCCAAAAAGTGAAAAACGTTAGAATTGTGCATCCAGAAGTAGACGAAGAAACAACTGCAAAAGGTGACAGCACCAACAAGACAAATAACATTTTTTAAATGCAGTGATGGAGACATCGTTGTTCAACTAGATGAAGAATTAAAAAATGGCTCCATCTTAAAAGAAAAAGAATAATTTCAGTAATTATTTGCTAGTATGTAGTAGGAACATATGAATTTTAGTGGATACAATTGCACCCAAAAAGGCCTAACGTGCCTCTTGAAATCAGTTCAAGGAGGCACAAATTGCACTCATTACTCATTTCACCTTGTGAAACCCATGCTGATCAAAGTCTGGATTTTGAAAGAAAGGTGAAAGAGTGTGTGTGGGTTCAGGTGTTCGTGTCTTACACACACACACACACACACACGCGCACTTACGTCTTCTCTGGGCTGATGAACCATTCTCCAGCCCAGGTCCAGCCAGGCGAGGGTTTGAAGCTCTCTTTGGGCAGTTTAATTCTTCCAGTGACGTCACTGAACTTGGGGTAGGTCAGACCTGTAGTTCCCCAGCTGCCCACCAGGGCGAGTCGTGTCTGGTTCTCATACTACAGAGAGAGACAGACAGATTTGAATCATGGGATGACACTAAATGCCCCCCTCCATGTTAGCTTAATTAGCTAGCTACACCTGATAAAATCTGTTAGCGACAGTTGTAATTTCAGCCAGTAAAATCAATAGTCATCAGCTATAAATGCTTTTGTGTGTCTCTGTCTGAAATCAAGTACCTACTGTTTCAAAATTACTGGGAATTTTGATGGTAAATCTGCCACCGTTGTAAACAACGTGTGAGAACAGAAAGCTTGACAGGTGTAGCAACAGTAACTAAGGGGGGCAGGGCTTATCGAACGGCCAGTTGTTGTGAGATTAATTTCAGCAAAGAATAAATGTGATGAGTGGGATTTATGAGGTCAATTCTGACCCTGACTCTCAGATCTTCATCTTACCGTCTCAGCAAAGACTGACAGTTTTCCTTCAGCGTATTGGTTGAAGTGTTTGACATCAGCAGCCAATCCAAACCAGACTTTGACCCTCAGCTGACCAGGAAGTTTGGCTTCTCCACCGCTGCCCTGTGGGTACTGAGTGTACAACACACACAGCGGGTCAGTAAAACTTTATTTCAGTGGACAAAATGTTAGATATTAGAAAGACAAATAAATCTGATTGACAAGAGCTGTGACACTGTTTACAAAAAAAAGGTTTGTAAACTTTTAAAGTAAAAAGGCGTGGACTGGCCGTCCACCTCAAGGTGTAATTGTCAGTCTTTACAGCTTGAGCACTTGGTGTGGAAGTTAGTATGCACACAAATTGTGTGCTTTCTCGTTTCTCTCCTCTCTCCTTCTGTCGCTTTCAGCAGGTATTTCTGCCTCCGGAGCTGCAGAGTCTGGATCTGTGGTTGTGGGCCACCTGCTGCCCCCCGTGTTCCTGCTCGACAACTGCTACTACAGTTGTTATTATTGGCTCTGTTACTAATACTGACATTATTATTCCTATAGCTGTCATTCCTATCATTATTATTATTATTATTAATTTATTAATATTGCCACTACAATGACATTACTACTATTTTAGTATTTGCATTGTGCCTCCCTCTCCCTCTCCCCCACCCCCCTCCCCCAAAACCTCTCTCTCTCTCGTCTCTATCTCTAAACCTCTCTCTCTCTCTCTCTCTCTCTCTCTCTCTCTCTCTCTCTCTCTCTCTCTCTCTCTAACTCTCAAAACCTAACACGGCAGCCCAGCATTGAGTCTGCTTCTGTCCAAGGTTTCTGCCTCTTAAAGGAAGTTTTTTTTGCCACTGTGGCCAAGTGCTTGCTCATGGTGAGATTTGTTGGGTAAATAATATTATAAAGAGTACAGTCTAGACCTGCTCTATAGGAAAATTGCAATATAGATAGCTTCTGTTATGAATTTATATATATATAAAATTTTATTGAATTGTTTCTGTGTGTGTGTGTGTGTGTGTGTGTGTGTACCTTGAGAAAGACAGTCTGCAGCTGTCCACAGTGTTTCCCACAGTGCTGCTGGGAGAAGATCACAGTGTGTGCTGGGATGCGGTAATAAGCCACCCTCCGGTCGCCCTGCAGCATCCATATCACTATGTCTGGAAGACTGTTCTGAGGCTGGGCAAGAGACATAGAGTACACACAGAAAAAGAGAGAGTATAAGTAGTGTTTTGTTTTCTTATTTAAATGTGTATGCTCTTTTTTGACTTATTCTTTAAATCTTTCTCATCTTTCCCATACATTCCCCATTTACAGCCTCAGACATAACATAATTACCACTGCTTCTCTCACACACAGACATACTAAACACACAACACTTGAATTGAATGAATTTAATAATTAATTAGTTCCGATAAAACAGTAAAAAAATCTAGAGATCAAAAGATGAAAGGGGCTTTTTGCACAGATAGGTCTCTAAATGTTTTTAAAGAATAACACTGATGTTGTTTCTTTCAAAGTATTTTATTCAAATTTTTAAAGTATAAACAAAATCTGCAAGGAAACTGCACAATTCAGTAAAACTTTATCAACATCACTTTTTGTTTGTGATGTTTGTTAATAAAAATTGGCCAAAAACTCTAACAAACACTTTCTCCAATCTTCTCCAATCTTTTTTGTTCTGTAGATGACATGGTTTGTTTTCTGACACAACTATTTGTTCTTCTTTAACTTTTAATTGAGTAGTTGGCATCACAATGTTACCTACAGTGTACCCTACTTCTCCAACCCAGCTGATGTAAACACCTTTAATTCATTACTAGAAAAGTTCATTCGTCAGATGGTTGGTGACACAATAACATGCTCACCTCCTCGGCCATGGTCCTCAGCCTGCTGGCCCAGTCCTCAGCCTGCTCCAGCACTGTGGAGAGCTCAGTGGCAGGTCCGTGCTTCAGCGCTAGCGCCGCCGCAACAATCTGCTGCAGGTGGAGAGTACGAATGTGCTTCAAGGAGCGATCCAGAGGGGTCGCACACTGCCACTGGTCGAGAGAGGGCAGCTCTTCACTGGAGAGAGAGAGAGAGAGAGGACGTGTGAGAAAGAAAACATAAATAAATGAACAAAAGTGCAGAATATATTTGCAGTCTGAAGTCGTGGGCTGAAAGTCGTGGCCCCTGTGATTGTTATATTATTGTACATTATATTATTGTTACTGATATATTCATGTGAAAGTAGCATTTTACTGTTGTAGCTGGTCAAACTGAGGCTCATTGTAACTACATTATATTTTGTTGAGGAGTTGTGTCATATTAGATATAAGATGATTATATGTTTTATATCTAAAATCTTTATCTGAAAGTAACCAGTAACTATAGCTGTAAAAAATAAATGTAGTAGTAAAAAACTAGAATATTTCCCTCTGAAATGTACTATGTATTATAGAAGTATAAAGTAGCATAAAATGGAAATACTCAAGTAAAGTACAGTACTGAGTAAATGTACTTAGTTACATTGCACTACCGTTTAAAATACCTAAAATACACAAGTCTTGACAGTGACATTACACAGTGTTTACCTGCAGTCTGTGATGACCTGATCCAACAGCTCGACCACTCGGAGCTCCACCTCCTCCAGATCACTGCCTGCCTTCACATCCAGCTGCACCCGCTGCAGGTTCGCCTCCTGGACACACACACACACACACACACACACACACACATTCAGATGGTGAATGCTCTACATGCAATTTAATTAGAAGACCAGCTAGAGTGTCCTCATTTTGCTTTCTCATTTTCAAGAACTAAAACTCAAATAGGTCCCAACAAAGATAGATGTACACAAGCACACACACACACACACACACACACACACACCCACCAGTCTCTCTATGATAGCCAGCAGCATGTTGAGAGCTTCGATCCTCGGTTTGATATCTTCCCACTCTGAAGACAGGACCACCACTGGCTTAACGTTTCCCCAGGGCAGGTAGTAGTAGTGGCAACCTGGAACACACACACACACACACACACACACACACACACACACACACAACACACACACACACACAACGATACAATTATTATTATCACATTCATCAAATCACAGCTTTTAAAATCATGATCATCAGCAAATCAATCAACAGCATTATAAATCCAAAACTCTTTGCGAATGGATCACTAACTTGGGTTAGCTAAAAAATATACTAGGGGGGATACTGAGGTGACAAAACGTAACTGCAAATATAATCAAATTAAAATAAAATTGCATTGTTGCTTTTTTCAGCTACAATGCAGTTAGATCTTCTAAACCAGTGGTTTAAACTTTTTTCCCTTTTGGAAACTGAAAAAACATCACTATCAGTTGATACCAGTGTTGTGGAAACTAATAAACAAAAGCCAAAAACATGAACTGCATGCAAACATATTTTAATTTACTACATGTGTATCAGTTTATTGCACATTTATATGGCTTTTACGCACATGTAGATCTATTTGCTACAAGCATACACCCATTTGCTGTACAAACTGCTCATCTTTGTTTGTTTTTTGCACATGTATACCAGTTTATTCCCATGCACATTAATACCCAACTTATTGCACATTTTCACAGCTGTGTTGTACAGCTACTTAAATTTATTGCACATATTAGGTACTTTTGGTGCTTTGGTATAAATGTAAATAAATGATTTCACCTGAAATACACTGCACCAATTACAACCTGACCTTTGACCTACCATCAAACACAGCCCTGCTGAACTGGGTGGTGGAGGCCAGAGGGAGGCAGGTGTAGTCAAACTTGTTGCCGTAGTTACCAATGCTGACCTCGAACTGGATGGCGTCGTCGACGTCCTGGAGGAGCGTGGCCGAGTAAAACGCTACGAAGAGAGAGAACTTCCTCTTCCTGAGAAACTTCTGTTAGACGGAGAAAGAGGTTGAGAAAGTGGGAAGGATGGATGAAACCTTTCTTTGTGTGTTCATAACCTTCCTCCCTCCTTTCCTCTCACCTCCACCACCAGCAGGTCATCTGATGGTATGTCTTCAGTTCTCGGCTCCGGTTTGTCCGCCAGTTTTGTAGTCAGTTCCATTAAAACTCGACCTCGGTACGCCACGCCCTCCCCCTGACAGAGAAGATGAGAAGAAGGCCTTGTTTACAGTTGTAGTATTATTATATCTTTAAAGTTGCAATATTCCTTAAAATACCAATACATTATTGCCACAATCTGTTAAAGACATTAGCGAAATTACCAAAACATACACTACAAAAGGCCTGCAATAGCCTCTACTCCTCTACTAGGTCAAATCTGGAAGGAAATCTGGACATTTTTACAGCACAAAACATGAAAATAGTGCTGATATTTAAGTTCAAATGAAGCTACAGCTGAGGTGAAGGCAGATAGTGAAAGGCCACAAGGCCAAGGGAAGATAGGAATTTAGGTCTTGTGTTTAAATAAATTGTATATATGCTATTGAAATGGTTTTGTCAAATTTCAATTCCATACTGTATTTTTGGGCAACAGAGCAATTCTAATATGACACAAGGCAAAAAAAAGAGTTTTGAAGATCTTGTCTGTGTTTATGTGAAAGTAAAATTAGTGTCTTTTGGTGAAGTATTGGTTAGACAAAACAAATAATTCCTGACATTTTATAGCCCAAATATTATTTTTTTAATTAATTAATAATATTTAATTAATCAAGGAAATAATCAGCATAATGAAAAACTGCAGCCCTAGGTGTAAGAGTAGACATGCATCAGAATAAACACATAAAATGGAATACAGTTTATCTCAATGATAATCTACCTGCCAAAATCAACTTCTGGGTGCTTTTATTTTATTATTTTCTACCTTAAATTTAAAAGATTTGATGATGATTGTATTTAGAAGTGAAAAACAAATGAAGTGAAGTTACTTTTCCAAAGTTTAGTGCTTCGTGTGGATCGTTGAAGGCCGAGAACTCTCTGGGGCTGCCATACATGTTGACAAAACATGGACCGAACGTTGGCAGGAAACCAAGACTGTCATCAACTGCAATGACACAAAATGGCCAACAGATTTCATAATAAACAGGGCAGAATGTGGAACAATGAAAATGAAGAAAAGATTGATTGATTGATTGATTGATTGATTGATTGATTGATTGATTGATTGATTGATTGATTGATTGATTGATGAAATGATGTGCACTTGACAAAATAGATTCAGAGTTTCATCAGAATTACGCCAAGATGGAAAGAGAAAATACACATCATAAAAAGGAAGTGAAACTGTTGAATTGAACTGTTTCACACAAAATAAGAGAAGATGGTGGACGTACTGCCAGAATGGAAGGTCCGTGGAGTCAAGTCATCTGAATGCGTGGAGAGGAAGGATGGTTCAGAATCACGGACAGATGTTCAGAGTCAGACAGAAAGGAAACAGACGTCTTTGAACGCCACTCAAACCCAAACAGATGCACTGGACCACAAACTCACTACACTCACTACAACACTCAAAACCCTGCATACTCAATGCAAAATCATTTGGCTAGTTTCAAGTATATAACTTGAAACAAGGTGATGATGACAAAAAGTTACTTTACTGAAATTACTAAACATTTTACACCACTGCAGAAAACTGGAAAACAAGTTAAATAAGTCTATGCGACATTTTTCATGAATAAATGTTTACCATATTAAAACAGATTTCTTTAAGTAATGAGACCATCGCTGCCGTGTTGGTTTTGGAGGGAAATCTGCTGGATGGCTTTACAGCACAAAACAGAAAGGGGACTCAAACAGAGATAAATCATTCAGTTTTTGATGACAGAAAATTGTGGAAGGAAGGAAAAGCTGATAGAAAAGATGGGGGGGAAAACTGTTCTAACATGTTTATTCTCTGCAGGAAGGGAGCAATAGGAAATACTTTTATTTTGAAAAATACTAGCCCAAACAGCACCTCTGTGAAATCCAGAGTTCCAGTTTTCTCTGCACTTTGTTTAAAGAACCATAACGATGTTTTTTTTAACCCTTACAAATCAGGCACTTTATATCACAACTTACCATTTTGAAAGCCATCCTACTCTGTTTTAGAAATTCAACAGCAATTTTGCTTCCATTCATTTCCATCCAATATTAAATTTGTCTGAGTTGTATGATCCAACACTGTGGACATAAAGTCTGCGATCACTTTTGTCCAAGTTGCATTATCGTTGCAGGTTTCGAGAATCTGCTAATTTATTTTTAAACTGTACGGACATATAGAGTGTTTTTGGTGTTTTTGGTGTTTTTACAAAATATGACTTAAAGACTATTGTTACTTGTTTAGTCATGGTAATCCTGAACTAAGATAAGACACCAAATAACACTTAGTCCAATAACTTATCAACATTTCTGATTGCTTTCCTGTTGCTTTTGATTTCCACAACATTATATTTGTGTCTCAAGTCTAAGTGTATGCTGGGACATATTTTAGCACAAAAATAAAACTTTTTTTGGATGCACACAAGTTATTTTTGTAGAGAAGTTATCCTCACTCAATGAATTATTTGAGGAAACATTTGTGCTAAACAAAATTAATTTGTGTGTTTGCTATTATCCACAAAAGTGCACAATAATAAGCATTTCCCAGTTACCAGTAATCCTACTAGAGATCTGACTGGACCCAAACCAGCCAGAAATGACATTTTACAATTCTTTGATTTGGTTGAAATTGTGGCACGAAGGTAAACATGAGAGTGCAAAGAGCAAACATTTTTATTTGCTCAAATCAAATTAATCTTTGCCTGTTAATAATTTCTCTACAACATATTTATGTGCTTGCAAAAAAATATTTTTCTGTGCTCAATCATACAATCATACACTCGAAATTGAGACATAAACTATAACTCCAAAGTTTTGTAGCACCATAATGCTGTATGGCGGCATTAAGGTGGCAGATTCACATAATGTTTTCAAACAAAGACAAAGAAGAAATGGCACTCGTCACACACAGAGCTCAAAACTCACGCATGTCATCTTCATCTGTACAAGGACAAGACAACTGTGAGACACTCCAAGGACCGAAAACTCAAGCAACGTCAATGTTCAGGACACAAACATAACCAAGTTAGTCTTCATGCATGAAACTTAAAAAATTGGCATGCTTTGTTATGCTGACAAACCACAGATCCATCTGGTGGTTCAAGACTTAAGATTTCTAGATCAAATCCACTTTTCAGTTCTCACACAGGACTTCAAAGCTAACTCCTAAATTCCAAACGGATGCACACCAGCGTTGTGCGTGAGTTTATCTAAAGTCGCTAAAAGCCATGTGTAAAACATGTCAGTTTTGTCACCAATTTCCATCAGGGTCATGAATGTTTCTGCTCTCCGTACAAAGCCA